>NW_028317886.1:21871538-22187115 GCF_062004578.1 Staurois parvus | reverse complement strand
AAGACTACTCCCTTTCCGAGGCAAAACCATTTAAAAACATCAGATTTTTTAATTGAAATGGTTATGACTTACCGGTACTTAAAATCCTTCAAAATCCTCACGTTCATCCTCTGACATCATAAGTTCATGAATGACATCTTGTGATACATTTGTAAGACAGTCATCATATTGATCAAATTCCAAATCAGATGGTTACCGCTGGATGTGCAGTAATACGGTAGCTTCGGCTACATACAGTATATATACAGCCCGCTGGATGTGCAGTAATGTACATACAGTATACCGCGCTGAGCCAAGCTGGCTCAAAACAAATGTCCCTATGACAGATTAATCTGTCAGCCTGCTGGATGTGTGGTATATACCACTGTGGTATATACAGTATACTGAGCCAAGCTGTTTCAAAACGTACCGGTATGTCCCTATGGTAATCAGACTGCTGGATGTGTGTATGTACAGTAGCTGAGGCTACATACAGTATACGCTGGGCCAATCACGGCGAGTGATGCATTCTACTAATGAATACAAAGCCTGCTCAGATTGGCTGAGGTTGTGACATCTTCAGCCCACCTCTCTGACTCAGCCAATCGAGCAGGCTTTGTATTCATTAGTAGAATACATCGCTCGCCGTGATTCGCCCAGTGTATGCTGTATGTAGCCGCAGCTACCGTACATACACGCATCCAGAGGGCTGATTACAGTAGGGACGTACTGGTACGTTTTGAAACCGCTTGGCTCAGCGCAGTATACTGTATATACCGCACATCCAGCGGGCTGACAGATTAATCTGTCATAGGGACATTTGTTTTGAGCCAGCTTGGCTCAGCACGGTATACTGTATGTACAGTATTACCACACATCCAGCCAGCTTGACCCAAACAAACTCAAGGTTCACATTTTATACCCCGCATATAAGACGACCCCCAATTTTTGGGGTATATTTTTAAGTATAAAAAGTAGTCTTATACGCCAGAAAATACTGTAGATGTCCTGATGAGAAGTTGTTAAAGCAGCATTAAACTCAAAATCAAACCTTTATTATATTGCAGCTTACCAATTCATAGATGTGCTGGCTGCACTCATATTCTTTTTTTTTTTTTCTTTTTTTTTTTTTGTCTTCATTCCGTCATTCTATTTTCACATGGTGATCTGGTCAGTAATTCTATTGTTTTTCAAAAGAAACAAGCTTTCCAGCAGAATGTATCAGTTGCAGAGATGAGACACACCATTTAACACTAGCAGTGGTGCTTACAACGATCAGCTTTTATTTATTTAAAACATTTATCCTAAAAGGGAAAAAAAACAGTTTGCTGTAACTGCTTATAAAGTGTGAGCTGGAGTTTGGCTTTAATTTGTTAGTGTATCTAAATCTATTAGTACATCTAACACTCCATTCCCCTAGACTGACACTGCTGCTTTCCAAAGATGCCCCTGTGCTCATTCATCCAGAATGTGTGCACTCTAATACAAGAGATGTGTCACTGGCCAGATCACCAGGTGAAAACAAAGGGGAAAACGCCTGAAAAAAAGAAAAGAAAACTAATGACACCACATCTAATGATTGGTAAGCTGTGATATATTACATTTTTTGGTTTTGGGTTTAATACTTTAATACCAGGATCATGAATGTAGCTGCAGTCTTGATCCTGGTACCACTTTTTCAGTCTGAATCGGCTTTAATGTAAGTGATTTTGGCAGCTTTACACTTCTACAATGTTCTGAAGTCCCTTGACATGTTTGGTATTTATTCACTCAATGCAACATTATCTTTTATATTTCACCTAAAAATTGGCCATGAAATATTTGTGTGCACTGAAATTCATTTAAGTGTATTTTTTGCTGAACATTTGCTTTTGATAAACTACTGTGCAAATATTGTGTAGCATTACAAAAAAATTGCAACAGCCACCATTTTATTCTCTAGGGCCTCTGTTTTCAGACCAACAGACAAAAAAATGCACATGACCTTTTTTTCAGAACACAACTTGCCATAACATTTTTGGTTTGGTGTGCTGCTAGAAGAAAGGGTCTATTTTAGTGCCATATTGGTAGAATGTAAATTTAAATCTTTTATCTTTTTAATGTTGTCTTGAACATCCTTTTGAGCGCCATCCCTCATTTTATGGGTTTCTACAATTACTGATTTGTGTTGAGCTTTTTCTTTGTTTCAGAATCTGAAAACATATTTTCTACTGTGGTCTTGTTGAGGCACAATCAGAAATACTGTGTATTTGTTCTGATGCACGTACAAAAAAAAAATTGAGTTTATTGTGTCACGGCTGATTCTGTAATTTGTCTCTTTTAGGAGCTCAGCTTGACCAGCATGGATTTACTATTGTAAAAAACTGTATCAATGCCATTGAATCACGGGGTAATGTATTTTATAGATTTACTTTTTGTTTTCTTACTTTCAACTTTCATTTGTAGTGAAATGGGTATTACTAATTCTTGCAAGATTTAATTGGTCAGACGGGGTGGTTGAATAGGTCTGCCCGATATGATTTACAAGATTCTTTGATAAACACATGCCATCAGATTAACCGAGCAAGCATTTTTGTCATTGAAAGAAACATATCTTCTGGCATCTAGGATGAGAAAGAGGGACTTGAAGATTCTGCAGACTGTGAGAGAAGTAGTACTACGGCCTACATAAATTGTGGTGTAGTACGTAACTATAGGTGCATCTGCCCTCACAGTTTTCTCTTTGTTCCCCTGCAAAGTCCCACAAATACCTCTTGTGCCTGCCGGTGACGTCCATCTAATGCAGCTTCCTATGATGGTGTGGCAATGAGGCTGCACTGTTCCTGAATTCAGAGCAGAGTTGCCACTCTCATGTAGATGGTGCCTCCTTGCAGTACAATGAGATGAAATAATGCTGCAGGGGCATCAATATTCGCATAATCACTGTGCCGATTCACAAGCTTGTAGCTGAACCAGCGCCTGTCCATGCCTGATTCTGCCTACTGCTTTCTGGATTGACAGCACTACCACTGTTACTGAAACCCTCCCACTGTAAGCTGCAGTGTCTGGGAGAGGGAGCATTTGACAACAAAGGATTTGGCTCAATGAAGCAAGGTAAAGTAACATTTTTGTTTACTTTTTGAGGCTTGTACATCATAGTAACTTGATGTGGTACTTGTTTAGACTTTCATACAGGAGCCTTTTAATGTTCTTTAGGGAGTAGGTGAATGTGTGAATTAAGGGCTTTTTGTAGAATTTGTTTTTAACACAAAGGTTTGAGGGTTTTTTTTTTTAATTTTTTAGCAACAGGATACCCAGTCTTACCTCCAACTTGTTTTACTGCAACCATGTTTAATTGCCTTTATTCCAAGATACTTTTAAAAATTTCCAAGACAGAGATTGCAGGTATACTACAGAAGACTGTGTACTTTCTCCATAAGGCAATAAGACTGTGGACATGTTGCCAGAGGAGATCAAAGGATATGATCATGTTTCAGGAGAGCATCTGTTGCTGTAGACATGCTGTTGGTGATGATCAGTGGTTGACTATATGATTCAGGAGACTTTTGAAGGCATAGAAATGCTGCAAAGCACTGTCAGTGATTGACATACTACAGAGTCTGCACACATGCTACAGGGCATAATAAAGGACTGCTCACATACTACAAGATATGGTCAGGGGCTGCCTATATACTACAGGAGATGTTCAGGAACTTTGCATATGCTACAGGAAAATGGTCAAAAAAGGGCATTGCAGAGCACTGTGGGGTGAATCAGGATGCCAGGTTGCAATTACTAGGACTGTACTTTGAAAAATGGGAAGGTTTGTTATTGCTAGATCAGGCAAAAGTTATATTTACAGTGCCCCCTTCCTTATTTTTTTTTTTTTCTTTGCATATTTGTCGCACTTAAATTATTCAGATCATCAAACACATGTTACTATTACGCAAAGATAACCCGAGTAAATACAAACTGCAGTTCATTTATTAAGGGGAAAAAAAGCTGTGCAAACCTGCTTGGCCCTATGTGAAGAAGTAATTGCCCCTTAAAACCTAATAACTGGTTGTGCCACCCTTGGCGGCAACAACTGCAATCAAGCTTTTGAAATAACTGACAATGAGTCTTTCACATTGCTGTGGAGGAATATTAGCCCACTCTTTGCAGAATTGTTTTAATTTAGCCACATTGGAGGGTTTTTGAGTATGAACGGCCTGTTTAAAGTATTTGTAAAGGAATTTTTTTAAATTAACAAACATGTCTATACTTACCTGCTCTGTTCAATTCTATTCTATCCTCCTCTTCTCGGGTCCCCCTGCTGGTGCTCCTCCCCTCTTGATGGTGCTCCCAAAAGGAAGGATTCCCATGGGGGCACTCGTGCAGGCTAGCTCCTGAGTTCCGCTGCTGCGTCATTTGACACAGACAGTGGGACTTGGCCCTTCACCCTGCTCCATTGTCACTGGAGTTGATTGACAGGTACTGGAGCCAATGGCTCCTGCTGCTATCAATCTGCCCAGTGAGGAGGGACAAAGCCAGGAGAGCCGCAGCTCTCATGCACAGCTCTGGATCGCAATTGGTCTCAGGCAAGTATAAGGAGGGGCAGGGGGGATTCTTATACACAGAAGGTTTTTTACCTTAATGCATAGAATGCATTAAGGTAAAAAACATTGAGGCTTTAGAACCGAGGCTTTAGAACCGCTTTAAGGTCATGCCACAGCATCTCAATCAGATTTAAGTCCGGACTTTGATGAGGCCACTCCAGAACCATCATTTTTTTTTTTTTTTTTTTTTTTTGAGCCATTCAGTGGTCATCTTACTGGTGTATTTTGGTTCATTGTCCTGCTGCATAACCCAAGTGCGCTTGAGCTTGAGGTCACGAACTAAAGGCCAGACATTCTCTTTCAGGATTTTCTGGCAGAGTGCAGATTTCATGGTTCCATTGATTATGGCAAGTTGTGCGAGTTTTGAAGCTGCAAAGCAGCCTCAGACCATCACACTACCACCATGTTTGACTGTTGGTATGATGTTCTTTTTATGAAATGCTGTGTTAATTTTACAGCAGATGTAAAGGGATGCACACCTTCCAAAAAAGCTAAACTTTTGCCTCATCTGTCTACAGAATAATTGCTCAAAAGTGTTGGGGATAATCAAAATGTTTTTTGGCAAATGTGACACATGCCTTTTGTGTCCTTTTTGGTCAGCAGTGGCTTTGGACTTGGAACTCTCCCATGGATGCCATTTTTGCTCAGTCTTTTTCTTATTGTTGATTCATGAACCTTGGCTTTAACTGAGGCAATTGAGGCCTGCAGTTCTTTAGATGTTCTGGGTTCTTTTATGACCTCCTGAATGAGTCTTGCTCCTGGAGTAGTATTGGTAGCCCGGCTACTCCTGGGAAGGTTCACCACTGTTCCAAGTTTTTTCCATTTGTGGTTAATGGCTCTCACCATGGTTCATTGGAGTCCCAAAGCCTTAGAAATGGCTTGGTAACCTTTTTTCAGACTGATATGTCAGTTAATTTGTTTCTCATCTGTTCTTGAATTTCTTTAGATCGCGGCATGATATGTTGCTTTTTGAGATCTTTTAGCGTACTGTCAGACTGCTTCGATTTAAGTGATTTGTTGGTTCACCAGGTCTGGCAATATTCAGGCCTGGGTGTGGCAAATGAAATTTAACTTGGCTTTCCAAAATATGTGGTTGATCACAGTTCATTCATGATTTAGCAATAATAGATTTAGCAATAAATTAAATCATCATTTAAAAACTGCCATTTGTATTTACTCTAGTTATCTCTATGTAATCATTTAAGTGTGACAAATATACAAAAAAAAAAAAGATCAGGAAGGGGGCAAATACTTTTTCACAGAACTGTAGGTACCTTAGAGTGCCTTGTTGCCAATATTATGGCCTTTAAAGTTATTCCCATAATCTTCATAACCTATCTAGCTGCTTGTACTGTGAAGTAATTCATTATCAAGCATCACATCGGAGACTCTGAATTTGTTTTTCTTTGTTACTAGCAACTTACCAGCATTTGCTGTGTGTTTTACGTTAGAGCACTAACAAGCAGCCAGATTCTAGTGCAGTGCATGTTGCATTTGAATGGGCAGCATTCTTTTAACCAATGTGCCACACCAAATTGCATGGTGTTATGCTACCATTCAATCTGGTGTTCGCAAATGTACTGCGTTTGTGATCTTCGTTTGGAGTGCTGTTAACATTACATTGGCACCCGCAGCAAATCACAAAGGCAGTGTGTCTGAACGCTGTGTGAAAAACGCGCTTGGAACACGTACTGGACTACAAGCTCCAGGTACGTCTGGTATTTTGGTAGTGAAGGTGCACGTGTTAATATCAAGAAGACACAGAGCTATAGAAGTAGCCATATGATGATTTTAAGTAGAAAGATTGAGAAGGACTTATCAAACAATTGGGACTTATTATTTGTTATATTTTGGAATATATACTTTTTTTTTTTTTTTTGCTGAGAATTTGAGGTCACATTTGATTGGTGTATATTCATATTGTGAGGAAAGCACTGCACAGTCCATGTTGTTTATTGTTTTGAGCACATTTATATGTGTAGGTGTGGGCAGCTTTTCTTTTTCTTTTCTTTTTTTTTTTTCTTTTTATTTTATGTTTAAACATTAGGGCTGCTCGTGGGATTTTATTTTATTATGATTTTGTTTCCCTATATGCAGTTTTCGTTGATTCTGTTGTAGACAGATGCAATTTAAACTTCCCTGTATGCTCTGTTTATCTGCTGTGGCTGCTTTGTGCTGCATTGTGTATGACTTGCAGTTAAAATTAGGTTACGTTTATTCCAGCAGATGGTTTTTTTTTTACTGTAAACATAAGTATTTCTGTTCATAACGAAGAAACGATGGCCAAACAAGTAAAAGGAGAAAGTGTGAATGGGACCAGAGAGCAAAATGAATGAGCATAACATGGAAAAGACCTATAAATAGAATGCACAGCAAACATGTTATAGGCAGACAATTTAAAAAAGTTCATACATAGGCTTTAAAAATTAAAATCTGTTCTAAACAATAAAGCTGATGTATAACCAAAAAATATTTTCGACATTTGCACAGTAAAAAAAAAGTTGGCTCTAATGATGTGGGCTTCATCTCTGGCAGCAGCAGTGTTTGTTATATACAGTGAAGGAAATAAGTATTTGATCCCCTGCTGATTTTGAATGTTTGCCCACTCACAAAGAAATGATCATTCTACAAATCGAATGGTAGGTGTATTGTAACACTGAGAGACAGAATAGTAACAAATTCAATAGAATAGCATGTCTAACAAATTATGCACTGATTTGCATGTTCATGAGGGAAATAAGTATTTGATCCCCTTCACAAAACATGACTTAGTACTTGTTGGCAAATCCCTTGTTGGCAATCACAGAAGTCAGATGTTTCCTGTAGTTGGCCATCAGGTTTGCAAACATCTCAGGAGGGATTTAGGCCCACTCCTCTTGGCAGATGGTGGAGTGTCAACGATCATGAGAACAGTGAGGAATCATCCCAGAACTACACACGAGGATCTCGTCAATGATCTCTAGTCAGCTGGGACCACAGTCACCAAGAACTTCAGCAGGCACTGCTGCCCCTCTTAAAAAATTATCTGAGTGTGTTTGACAGGTGGTGAGGAGGCAATATGTTGCCTCCTCACCACCTGATTTAAAGCCATGATTGCCATGCAGTGCACATGATTGTGGAACGGTAGTATGGCAATTAGAGGTTTAAATCAGGTGTGAGTAAGCGACACTGTGCTCGGTGATCTTTGACTTCTCCCATATTGCTCCGGTAAATCTCCATCTCTTTAAGGTTGCCTACCCCAGCTTTTACAAGCACTTTAAAGCAGGACTTTTACTCTTGGAAAATTCAAGTGGCCAACAGATTTGCACTAATCTTTTTAGCTGGTTATGAATACTATCAGTGCTTACTGTTGGAGAGTGGATCATTACATTAACACTTTTTCATATTATTGTAGGTGGAATCAAGTAATGTTACAGTATTATGTAAGAAGGATTTAAATACAACCCTATTTTGGAGATAATCGAATTTGTTATAAAAACACTAGACTACTTGTTTTCATAACATGACATGTCGAAGGAACAAAGCATGTAATTATTTGTGCTACTGTTGTTGATTGCCACTCCTAAAAACATTAACTCGAGCAGCAGTTATTTGCCTTTATAAAAAAAATCCCATTATTCAACATAAAAAAAATGTATGCAAAATAAAAAAAAATAAAGCCAGTGTAAAGCATTATGCATCTCTTGTGTGTCTTGAAAGGAAATTCAGTTTCAAGCCTCTTATTTTGTAGTATTTCTACTCCCTCAGGGTCTATCATTAATTTACATTTGTCACAGATGGATATATTGTATAACAAATGTTTTTATCCAGTATTCACAGACTGACAATAGTGGATAAAGAAAATACCCTTGGAGAATTTCAGGACAGAACTGCGATATAATCTGTGAAATAATATGAAAATAGCAGACTCTCAAAGCCAAACACAAATATTACAAGAAAATACAACCATAAGAATGACATAATAAACCAGTAATTCCCAAGTCATGCTTATCTGCTACCAGTATACTTCCGCAAAGGGTATAAAATATTATAGACAAATGTGTTTTGGCGCTGCAGAAGTTTGCCAAGTTACAAAATTACGCGGTATCTATACCCAAGAACAAAAATGTTATATATTGTAGCCTACCAGTTCTTAGATGTGGTAGATGCATAGGTTTTCCCCATTTTTTATTCCTCGAGTAATTCTTGCCAGTAATACACTTCCTTTACTAGGGAGACAACTCCCACTCACTGTGCAGTATCTATGAAGAAACAGCCATGTCACCCTAGGACAGCATTACGGAATGGAATTTGTAATTTTAAAAGGAATTGCCTGTCTTCTTTTGATTTCCAATAGTAATAAAATGGTTGTAAAGGATAAAGTTTTTAAATAAAATAATAAACATGTTATACTTGCTGTGTGCAATGGAATTGCACAGAGTGGTCCTGAGCCCCCTCTTCTGGGGTCTCCCACTAGTGATCTTAGCTCCTCCTCTTTTGTGTCTGCCACCATAGCAAGCCGCTTGCTATGGGGGCAGGTATTCAGGCTCACTCACAATGTGGCTTGGCCCCCACCCCAACCCCCTATTCTTTGCTCACAATGGTTCCCTACGCTGCCTCTGTGTCCTGTGAATGCAGGGAAAGTGGAGAGAATTGATACAGACAGGCACAGTGCTAGCTTGAGTGAGGAATGCATTAAGATAAAAAATGTTATGACTTTAAAACAACTTTAATGGTGACCCTCCTGCAGATGTCTGCATTTACTATTACTAAGAAGAACAATTCTAAACTCCATTGGCTAGTGCAATCTATTAAAGTGTATGTCCAGCCAAAACTTTTTTTTTAAAATTGAACTCTGGGCTGAGAGCTGAGCTGTGGTAGAGACCCAACAGACTGCCTGCAGAAAACTACAGGAGGTGGCGGAGACAAGACCGGTCACCATTCACAAGGAGAGGGAGCAGCAGTGACTGGTCTTTGTTACATTAAGCTCTTGTACAGAGGCAAAGTTTTACACTGGATTCCTGCACAGATCTGGAAGAAATACACAAGTCACACCAAGATTCAAGTATAAATATACAAGCTTTTTGTATTTAGACAATATTTGCTTATCCCGCAGTTCAGCTTTAAGCTGACTATACACTGAGCAAGTTTCATTTGGTTCTTGATAACTGTCCAAAATTCGCTTAGTGGGTGGCCCTATCAGCCCCATTGTATTTGACCTAAGTTGATTGTTCGATTAACTTTGGTCAAATTAGAATGCTGGAAATTTATCGGGCAAACAGTGTCTGCAGATACAACCTCTGCTTGGGTATTCTGACAGCTTCAATGCTGTTTAGCATGTATGGACAAATCGGTTTCTTTCATTCAGCTCGGGGTTAACAGATTATTATTATTATACAGTATTTATATAGTGCTAAAAGGTTTGCTCAGCGCTGTACATTATAGTGGGGGACAGAATGAGACAATACAGTAACAAAACATAAGGGATTCAAGGGCCCTGCTCTTTTGAGCTTACAATTAGAGATGAGCGAATTGAACTTGGCGAAGTGGAATTCGTTTCGAATATTAGGAAAATTTCGATTCGTGCCGAATCCGAAAATTAGCAGACTTCGGATGCGCGAATCGAAATTTTTCCAAAAATGGCGGCGACATGTGTGGCGACGGAGCGGGGATCTCTGGGAAGGCGCGTAGACAAGGCGCGCTGACCCATAATGCATTCATTCATGACATGTGATCGCATTAGCCAATCAGCAGCCAGCCAGCCAGCACTGTGTAATGGTGGAGCTATAAATTGCGGCCATCTTACAATTCTCCATTTGCCTCTGGTCATTCAAGAGAGACAGACCTCTCTGTATTAGGGACACAGAATCGTTACTTAGGGACACAGAACCGTTACTTAGGGACACAGAACCGTTACTTAGGGACACACAATCGTTACTTAGGGACACAGAATTGTTACTCAGGGACAGACATAGAATTGTTACTCAGGGACAGACATAGAATTGTTACTCAGGGACAGACACAGAATTGTTACTCAGGGACAGACACAGAATTGTTACTGAGGGACAGACACAGAATTGTTACTGAGGGACAGACACAGAATTGTTACTGAGGGACACAGAATTGTTACTGAGGGACACAGAATTGTTACTGAGGGACACAGAATTGTTACTCAGGGACAGACACAGAATTGTTACTCAGGGACAGACACAGAATTGTTACTCAGGGACAGACACAGAATTGTTACTCAGGGACAGACACAGAATTGTTACTCAGGGACAGACACAGAATTGTTACTGAGGGACAGACACAGAATTGTTACTGAGGGACAGACACAGAATTGTTACTGAGGGACACAGAATTGTTACTGAGGGACACAGAATTGTTACTGAGGGACACAGAATTGTTACTGAGGGAACAGAATTGTTACTCAGGGACAGACACAGAATTGTTACTCAGGGACACAGAATTGTTACTCAGGGACAGACACAGGATTGTTACTGAGGGACACAGGATTGTTACTGAGGGACACAGAATTGTTACTGAGGGACACAGAATTGTTACTGAGGGACACAGAATTGTTACTGAGGGACACAGAATTGTTACTGAGGGACACAGAATTGTTACTCAGGGACACAGAATTGTTACTGAGGGACAGACACAGAATTGTTACTGAGGGACACAGAATTGTTACTGAGGGACACAGAATTGTTACTGAGGGACACAGAATTGTTACTGAGGGACACAGAATCGTTGAATTAAAGAGTATGTCAGACAACATGCAGAGGAGTGGCAGAGGAGGCAATGTTTTAGGAGCGAGCAGACGTGGCAGCAGAGGAAGGGGTCGAGGCAGCACTAGTCGCAGCCAGAGGCCAGTGCTCCCGGTGTCATCCAGCGGTCGTGTCTCCACCGACAACCCTGCCGTCATCGATTGGTTGGCTCGGTCGTCTTCCTCTTCCCAGGTCACCTCTGACACCTACAGCCAACGGTCGGTGGGTACGTCAGACACAACCGTTAGTTGGCATGGCCCGGGAGCAAGCCCACTGAAATCACGTGTCCTCTACCTGCCCCTGTCCTTTGGTGTTCCCTCACCAAGCGTAGTATCGCATGCTGTGGGCTCAGCCCCACTGTACAGTGAGGAAGAGCTAACAGAGGGCGGTCAGGAACGGGGGGAGACATCCGCCTCTTCAGCAGCCAGGCGAAGAAGTACTGGCGAGGAGAGTGGCTCGGTAGCCGGTCTAGAGACAGGTCTGTCTCCTGACCCACACGCAGCCGAGGGGGCTAGTAGTGAGGCGGAGACCCTAATTGATGATGATGAGGCTGATCGCACTTGGCAGCCTCGTCGTCATCAGGCTATTGCTTCCGCATCATCAGGAGAAGAGGGTGGCAGCTTGGCAGCGAGCAAAACAGTCGGTGGGTTGCCCAGGAGGCAGCAGGGTCGCAGCAGTGTCAGTGGAGGCAAACGGCCACGGAGTAGAGCACCAGCTCCACTGCAGCCTACCACCACGGCCAGTAGTGGTGCCGGTGTGCACGGAGGAAGTAGCAGTCAGCCAGTGAGGAGTAGCGGGGGCAAAGTTTCCTACTCGGCGGTGTGGCAATTTTTCGTCAAGCCGCCCGAGGAAGTAAACGTAGCCGTATGTCGACTATGTGGCCAGAAAGTCAAGCGTGGCCAGGGGGCCCATGTTGGGACTACAGCGTTGCATCAGCATATGCAGCGTCGCCATTTGGTGGCCTGGGAAAACCGTGATAAAGATACGGCGGTTCTGCCTGCCCCAGCCCCCGCTCCATCACCCGCTCCGTTACTTGCTCAGTCACCCGACGTCAATCGCCCTCTATCAGCCAGTCAAGGCTCCAACACCTCTGCTGAGGGGAGTTGTCGCTCGTTGGCATCTTCCGCTCGTTCAGATGCTCCTTCTCCTGCTACTCCTCTTCACGGATTCCGTCAGCAGTCTTTCTTGGAATCCGTTTCCAAGAGACAACAGTTTGCGAGCACGCACCCGACGGTGCAAAAGCTGAACGTCCTCCTGTCCAAGTTGCTGGTGCTGCAGTCCCTCCCTTTCCAAGTGGTGGACTCAGCACCTTTCCGAGAAATGATGGCTTGTGCCGCGCCGCGGTGGAGAGTGCCAAGCCGGCATTTCTTTGCCAAAAAGGCAGTGCCAGCCCTGCATTCACATGTAGAAGAGATGGTGGGCCAGTCTTTGAGCATGTCGGTCTCTGCCAAAGTGCACGGCAGCGCCGACGTGTGGAGCTGTAACTACGGTCAGGGACAGTACATGTCATTTACGGCCCACTGGGTGAACGTGGTGCCGGCACAGCCGCACCAGCAACTTGGACAGGTCACGCCGCTTTTGCCTCCACGTTTGCACGTCCTTGGTCCAGCAAAGATGTCCGCCTCTACCACCTCTTCTTCCGCCGTGTCCTCAGCCGCCATCCCCGTGCCAAGTCCCATTACCCGACCGGCATATCACATGTGCAGGGCGCAACGGTGTCACGCTGTGCTGCACCTGGTATGCCTTGGCGAACGTAGTCACACAGGGGAGGAACTTCTGAGTGTAATGAACAGAGAAATCGACAGATGGCTGTCTCCGCGCAAACTGAAAATTGGAACCATGTTGACCGACAACGGAAAGAACATGGTGTCTGCTCTGCGTCAAGGAAGGTTGTGCCATGCGCCATGCATGGCTCACGTGTTCAATCTGGTTGTCAAGCGGTTCCTAAAATCCACCATCCCACTGCAAGACATCCTTAAAATGTCACGTAAACTTTGCATGCATTTCAGCCATTCCTACACCGCAAAGCACACCCTCCTTGAGCTGCAGCGGCAGAACGGAATTCCACAGCATCGCCTGATCTGCGACGTTGCAACAAGGTGGAATTCAACCCTACACATGTTAGACCGCCTTTACGAACAGCGAAAGCCATCACCGATTTCCTGATGTTACAAGCGGATAAAGGTACTCCCCTGTGTAACTTCGATGTCAGCTATTGGCAGCTCATGCGTGACACCTGCCGCTTGCTCAGGCCCTTTGAGGAGGCCACGCTATTTGTGAGTCGGCAGGACTATGGGATGAACGACGTCATTCCTCTGTTGCACGTCCTGGAACAAATGCTGTTAACAATGGCTGGTCAGGGTGCGGTAGACGTGGCGCACAGATCTCAACGCCACATGACCCCTGTGGGGGCAGGACAGGAAGAAGAAGAGGAGGAGGTAGAGGAGGACATTGGTGCTCAGGAATTATTGAGTGAAATGGGTGGTTTTTCCACTCAGCGGACAGGAGTGGAGGAGCAGGAGCATCTGGTAGAGGAGGAGGAGGAGGAGACAGAGGACCCAGACGCACCGTGGCAGTATGCTGTGGAGATGGAGGCAGGGAGTCCCTCGCATTCCTTGGCACAAATGGCCCATAGCATGCTCGGTTGCTTGCGTAGCGACAGCCGAATAATAACCATCAGACAGAGGGATGACTTTTGGCTGTCCACCTTGTTGGACCCTCTCTACCGTTCAAAAATGGTGGCCTTTTTCACACCTGCTGAGAGGGAGGCCAAAATAACGTACTATAAAAACCACCTATGTAGTCAGTTGGTCTCTGCCTTTCTGCGCCAACGTCCATCCTCAGACACTGTGGGCCCTGTGCACTCGCGTTCCGCTGCCATGGCAGCAGGGGAGGGGTGGGGTGGTAGGAGCAGTGGCAGCTCCACCAGCAGCGGCTGCCTCAGTCTGCAGTCGATGATGAGTAGCTTTCTTCACCAGCGCAGTGAGGAAACTACTAACCAGCCGCAGCAGCAGCATCAGGTGGACCTGGAGCAGGACCTCAAACAACAGGCTTGGGCCTACTTGGACAGCACCCTGCCAACCGAGGTAGACAATCCCCTTGACTACTGGGCAACGAAACTTGACCTTTGGCCCCAACTAGCTGAATTTGCCCTTGAAAGGCTGTCATGCCCGGCCAGTAGCGTGGCATCGGAGCGCGTGTTTAGTGCGGCAGGAGGTATTGTAACTCCGCGGAGGACACGACTGTCCACCCAAAGTGTGGAGAGACTCACGTTTGTGAAAATGAATCAGGCGTGGATTAGTCTGGATTTCAAACCACCAGTTCCTGACACAACTGACTAAATTCGCCATGAATCATGCCCCAAACATGTGCCACTTTCAGGTCTCCTCACACTGCTGGTGGGTTCCATTTTGTCATAGGGTGCTGGCAGATTACGGGCCTCCCATTGCTGCTGCCAGGCCGTAATCTGCCATGGGCCCCAGTACCGCCCCCTCATGCTACTGCCAGGTCCAGAGTGTCTCATGGGTCCCTGTACGGCCTCCCATTGCTGCTGTCTCCATCGCCACACTCTGCCATGTGCCACTTTCAGGTCTCCACACACTGCTGGTGGGTTCCATTTTGTCATAGGGTGCTGGCAGATTACGGGCCTCCCATTGCTGCTGCCAGGCCCGTAATCTGCCATGGGCCCCCGTACCGCCTCCTCATGCTGCTGCCAGGTCCACAGTGTCTCATGGGTCCCTGTACGGCCTCCCATTGCTGCTGTCTCCATCGCCACACTCTGCCATGTGCCACTTTCAGGTCTCCTCACACTGCTGTTGCTGTCCATTTTGTCATAGGGTGCTGGCAGATTACAGGCCTCCCATTGCTGCTGCCAGGCCCGTAATCTGCCATGGGCCCCTGTACCGCCTCCTCATGCTGCTGCTAGGTTCAGAGTGTGTCATGGGTCCCTGTACGGCCTCCCATTGCTGCTGTCTCCATCGCCACACTCTGCCATGTGCCACTTTCAGGTCTCCTCACACTGCTGGTGGGTTCCATTTTTGTCATAGGGTGCTGTATGGCCTCCCATTGCTGCTGCCTCCACCGCCACACTGTGGCTCCACACTCTGGTTTTGGCCCCGTGACTGCCCAAATGAGTGAAGTGTGCGGTGATTCTAAGATCGACGGCACTCATCTGCATGTCATACTGACTGACGGTATTATTTCTCTTCCCCAGCAGACTCCAAGGGCATTTAAATTAAAGGTACAGTGTTCTGCACTAATATATAGGCTCTCTGAAGCCTAGAAACACCCTTTTATAAGTTAAATTCGCAGCGAATATATTCGACTCGAATCAAATTTATTCCTCGAATTCGCCGAATCAGCCGAATCGAATTTTTGAATACTTCGCTCATCTCTACTTACAATCTAGGAGATTAACCGTGTATAGACAGCTTTATGGTTAGATAGAGTGGGGGAAAGGTTTGAACACACTTAAAGGCTTTTACTAGTATTCAGGACTATGGACATTTACCTTCACTTCCTATCCTACAGACAGTGTTTTACCACACAGGAAGTGAGGGAAATGAAACGCACAAGGACAAATATAAAGATGTCTCCAATGGAAAAGAAAAACCATCCAAGAGGTGCTGGGACGTTTGATGCGAGTTCTTTCAAGGTAGTGAAAGGACAACAAACTTTCAGAGAGCTACTGGCTCAGGTTAGGCTGCTCACAATAGACAAGGCTACCCTTGTGGGTACCAAGCAGGTTACCAGAGAAAGATCATGCCCCAAAGCACTAGACCAAAGGATTAAATCTCCAGATTAATGTGTTACTTTATACTGAAAACAGCCAATGTTTTAAAGGGGTCAGAAAGAATTCCTTCATCAGGGCTTCAGTTAAAATAAGAAATTTGAATGGGCTCAAATAGGGCTTTCTTGTGTGAATTATTTAATGAAGCTATTTGTTGGATCTCCTGAGTTACTGGCCAGCAGTATCTGTGTGAGCAAAATAAAATGTGTTTAGTAGAGAAGGGGAATTCTAGAACCCCTGTCAGAATACTACTTCTGTCTGTGTCCCCATTGCGGTTTTTCTTTCACTTCTTGGTTGATGAAATTGTTATCAGCAGGTTAGACAGTAAGATGACTTTTTTGATGGGGCCCTAGATAGCAGTGAAACCCCAACAAGCGTTGTAAACTCTCCCACACTATCCAAAACTAAAAATAAAGTTTTCAGCTTAATATTCACTCAGATTTAGTTTCTTGGGTATGTTATAGGTGATGGTTTATGAAGAAATATTGAAATTACATAGATTATGGTCCCACTGGCCATGGTAAGGAGCTGATGGTGGATTTGCTATTGAATACTCAACATATCAGTTCTCAGGGTTTCCTTTTTTTCATGAAAATTATTGTAAAGCCTTTTTATTCATTTGTTTATTTAACAAAAAATGTTGTACAGCACATACCTGCTCTGTGCAGTGGTATTGCACAGAATAGTCCCTTACCTCCTTTTCTGGAATCCCCCTCCTCTCCTGTGTATACCCCCATAGCAAGCCATGTGCTCTAGGGGCACATGTGCATGCACACTCCTGAGCTGGGCTGTGTGCTTCCATAAAAACACACAGCACAGTTCAGCCATACACCCCCATCCCCACTCCCTGCTCCATCCTCACAGGATTTGATTGACATCAGCATGAGCCAACGGCCAATGCTCCTGCCGCTGCCTGAGTCTTCTGTGAGAGGAGAGAAAAGCTGTAGATGGGCATAGTGCTGGATTTAGAGAGGACTCAGGTAAGTGTTTCAGGATGAGGGGGGGGGGGGGGTTGAAGGTGGGGCAGGGGCACAACACCTGATGCATTAAAGTAAAAATGAGTGCATCCTGAGTGAAAGCTGTGTGACTTGTGTGTGAAAACATTTATCAGTAGATTCTATACTGAATAGCATAAAAAGAAGTGAAACACAATTGTTGTAGCTATTTTTTTTTCCAGCGGATGACAGTGGTATTTAACAACATAAAGCACAAAGATTACTCACATTCTTGGTTTTATGTGGTTAGTGCCACATAATACAGTGGAATTAAATTCATTTTCTTGACATTTGCGTAGTACACCAACAAAATGTATAAAGATTTGAATGCTTGTCTTGGCAGTATTTTTATTGTATTTTCTTGTTCAGTAGTTTTTATTAAAGGTTTTAAACAATACAATAGAGAAAAGAGGGGGAACAACCCCGTGACAAATTGTTACAGAATTAAGAAAAAAGGTTAACAAACGCTGCACACAGGCAAAATAAGAGGTGTGTCTTCTGGATTGCATAGCAAAAGGTTTATAAAAATTCATTAACTAGTCTACAAAAGAGATGAGAAAAATGACATACCAAGAAAACTGATGGTTGCTCAAGATGAAATGACATGTACCATAGGAAGAAACCAACTCAAAGTTAGAATGTTGGCTTACAAATTTGTGCAGGGCAGTCAACGTAATCAAAGTATGCTGTTGTGTCACAGGTAAAGGTACAGAGAATAGCAAAGGAGGAAAGAAGAGGGGAAAAATGGGGGGGGGGGGTGAAATGGGATAATAGGAGGGGTTGGGGCGAAGTGAAGAGTCCCTTCCCCCATGAGTCTCTGAAGGATAGTAAATGAGTAAGAGCTTAAAGCGTCTACATTTGGTTGAATATATAAGATCCAAGGCGTCAGTATTTTCCTAAACTTTTCTTAGGTGTTTGAGGAAATGGCCATTAGCTTCTCCAAATTTCTCTGCAAATTATGCAAAAGGTCTGTGGTAAAATAAGGTCCACTTGGGCATGATTTTTTTGGGGTAATATTTTCTATTTTCTCTTGCAGGTATAAATGACCAAGGATTGTACAGGGTTGTGGGGGTGAGTTCAAAGGTCCAGAGACTTCTGAATTTGTTAATGGGTATGCCTCTATTTTAATAATTTTATTGTATACTAGCTAAGCATGTTATAGTTGACTTGTCACGTTTATGTGATGTTGGTACATAAAAAGTTATGATTTTTTTTTTTTCTTGCATAAATGACGTTTGGTTACTTTCTGTGTATTGCTACAGTATCTCACAGAAGTGAGTACACCCCTCACATTTTAGTAAATATTTTATTATATCTTTTGTGACAACACTGAAGAAATTACACTTTGCTACAATGTAAACTAGTGAGTGTACAGCTTTATAACCGTGTAAATTTGCTGTCCCCTCAAAATAACTCAACACACAGCCATTAATGTCTAAACCGTTGGCAACAAAAGTGAGTACACCCCTAAGTGAAAATGTGCAAATTGGGCTCAATTAGCCATTTTCCCTCCCTGGTGTCATGTGACTCATTAGTGTTACAAGGTCTCAGGTGTGAACGGGGAGCAGGTGTGTTTAAATTTGGTGTTATCGCTCTCACACTCTCATACTGGTCACTGGAAGTTCAACATGGCACCTCATGGCAAAGAACTCTCTGAGGATCTGAAACAAAGAATTGTTGCTCTACATAAAGATGGCCTAGGCTTTAAGAAGATTGCCAAGATCCGGAAACTGAGCTGCAGCATGGTGGCCAAGACAATACCGCGGTTTAACAGGACAGGTTCCACTCAGAACAGGCTTCGCCATGGTCGACCAAAGAAGTTGAGTGCACGTGCTCAGCATCATATCTAGAGGTTTCCTTTCGGAAATAGACGTATGAGTGCTGCCATCATTGCTGCAGAGGTTGAAGGTGTCAGCCTGTCCGTGTTCAGACCATACGCCGCACACTGCATTAAATTGCTCTGCATGGCTATCATTCCAGAAGGAAGCCACTGCTAAAGTTGATGCACAAGAAAGCCTGCAGTTTGCTGAAGACAAGCAGACTAAGAACATGGATTACTGGAACCATGTCCTGTGGTCTGATGAGACCAAGATAAACTTATTTGGTTCAGATGGTGTCAAGCATGTGTGGCGGCAACCAGGTGAGGAGTACAAAGACAAGTGTGTCTTGCCTACAGTTAAGCATGGTGATGGGAGTGTCATGGTCTGGGGCTCCATGAGTGCTGCCGGCACTGGGGAGGTACAGTTCATTGAGGGAACCATAAATGCCAACATGTACTGTGACATACTGAAGCAGAGCATGATCCCCTCCCTTCGGAGACTGGGCCGCAGGGCAGTATTCCAACATAACGACCCCAAACACACCTCCAAGACGACCACTGCCTTGCTAAAGAAGCTGAGGGTAAAGGTGATGGACTGGCCAAGCATGTCTCCAGACTTAAACCCTATTGAGCATCAGTGGGGCATTCTCAAATGGAAGGTGGAGGAGCACAAGGTCTTTAACATCCACCAGCTTCGTGATGTCGCCATGGAGGAGTGGAAGAGGACTCCAGTGACAACCTGTGAAGCTCTGGTAAACTCCATGCCCAAGAGGGTTAAGGCAGTGCTGGACAATCATGGTGGCCACACAAAATATTGACACTTTGGGCCCAATTTGCACATTTTCACCTAGGGATGTACTCATTTTTGTTGCCAGAGGTTTAGACATTAATGGCTTTGTGTTGAGTTATTTTGAGGGGACAGCAAATTTACACGGTTCTACAAGCTGTACACTCACTACTTTACATTGTAGCAAAATGTCCTTTCTTCAGTGTTGTCACATGAAAAGATATAATAAAATATTTACAAAAATGTGAGGGGTGTACTCACTTCTGTGAGATATTGTATATATGGTAGTATGAGTATGCTGAATATGGAGGCATAAGACTATAAATATAAACTCTTCAGCAGGGGAAACATATCGGCCGTAAATAGCCGTATTGGTATTTTGCCGATAGGAAAAAGTGAGCCGATACAGGTGCCAATAATTGTGGCCTGAGGGGCGGACTGACTGTTTGGCCGGGGAATTTGGGGGGGGCTGTTTGTACTTCAGATGGGGGAGGGGGGGCGGCAGAGAGAGGCAGGAGAGGAGGTAAGTAGTGTATACAGTGAGGGAGCAGTGACATTATCCAGTGACCCCACCCCTTTTTTTACATTAGCAGCGGGGAAAATGACAGCTCCTTCTCAGTACTATATAGTGAAGGAAACAACAAAGCCAGCAATTGCATTTAAAACCGGCAATGACATTTAGCAGCGGGAGTGAGGGAGCTTGTCTCTGTATACACTGCTCCTCTCCTACCCCCTCCTTGCACACACTGCCCCCCCACCCCCTCCCCCCAACAAAGAAGACCTGTCCGTTATATGCTATCACATAGGAGACTATTGGTCGTCTATGTGATAGCAATAAAATCATAAGTTAAAAAATAAATAAAAACACACATTAAAAGTAAAAATACAAAATAATTAAATTTGAGCCTCCCCACCCCCACATACACAGACATTTTGGTTTCGGTTTTCGGCCAAGTGCATCCTGAATTTTAGGTTTCGGCACCAGAATTTTAATTTCAGTGCACCACTACTTTTAGGTAATAATCCTATTGGTGGCATATTGGAAATACTTGGTGCAGACTACTTAGCAGTGCATGTTGTTCATCTCCTAGTAAACTGTTAATCAGCATTTGGATGAGCTACATAAAATAGACTAAACTTGAGTGAACTGTATTATGTGATGGAAAGAAAGAAATGTTGGTGTAGATAAAGAGAGGTGAAAATATTTAACTTTTTTAGCATGTGTATTATACTATGTGGAGAATATGGCCTAAAATAACATGCTACCATGATATTATAACACTACTATAGCTATTATTGTTTTGCCATTATCACACACTATGAGGATAGTCTTGATTTTTCATTTTCATATACCCATTGATTCTGGAGCTTAACATATAATTACAATACTCCACTTTGTGATGTTTAGCAGTGTTTTGACAAAGAAATAAATTTGTATTGCTTAAAGGGAGTAGATTTTACTAGTATTATCTTAAACATATTTATAACCTCAGAGAATTAGAATGTCCATCTTAACCTCTTTACGCCGACAGGAGCCAGCACTTTAAATGGACCTTGATGCCTGGGAACTGTAGAAAGGGCTACAAATTATGTGGTGCTTTGATTGGCTGACATCATTGGGAGCCTACCGACTCCTGATCATCAGTACTTGACCATGAGCTCTGCTTGATAGCTTGGTCACAGTTCTGAGGTGAACGATGGAGCTCGCTCCAGAATAATACACCATCACATACTGTACATGTGATGCTGGGACATTGAGGCCCACTCACCTTGCTACCACATGTATCTATATAGCTGTCATAAAGGGGCTAAAGTAAACCAGTCTTGAGTGGGTATTTCTCCTCTTAGACTATCATAAATTGGGACCTTTTAGGTCAGGGAAATCTATTTATCTGTCTTCTCAGTGTGGGGCACTTCTGCTCAAAAGATCAGCTATAAAGAAGCCCAGAAAAGGGTGATTGAACTTGCAGGCACAATCCAAGCACCACTGTACATCTCTATATTGGGCCAGGTCCCTAGAAACAATAGTCACCTTGGGCAAGTGCTTGTATTTTGCCTATGCAGAGGGACAGGTGAAACTGCAGCAACAACCTTATTATTTTTATAGTTTTTTTTTAAACTGTTCTTAGTTATACAGTACTGGACACAGGATCTTTAGTCTCTTTTAGGCAAGCCTTTATGTGGCTCTGCTTTCATTTGTTTACTGTGTTGACCATCCCTTAGTTGGATTGCTTTTAGATGTCCCATGGTTCAAGACTAATTATCCTGTGCCCTGCATGGTATAGCTAGAAAAATACGTTCTTATGATCTCCCTATTGCTAGCTGGGAGTGGTAGGAGTTCTATAGGGGTATCCTTGCAATTTTAGTTGGCAGTTTCCAATTACCTGAAGGTAGCTGCATATAATCCATGGTTTATGGTTAAAGGTCCTGTACTGTACTCCCAAAAAGTAGCCAGGTCTAATTTATCAAGGGGGAACAATAGTGGTAAGGAGAGGTTTCTGACCTTACAGCTGCAGGCTAGTGGAGCCTGGTCTCACATAGACATTATATGGTTGGCAGATCCAACATGATATGTTAAGATTGGCAAATTTCTCTTTCAGAGTAGAGGTATTTCTCTCAGAAGTTGAGATTATAGATTAACAGAACAAAGAACTGATTTAAATTCCTCACCATTTTAGCAATAGTACAATCATTGGAACTTGGGATAGTGCTGAGAAATATAACATTCTTTATATGCACCTTTTTTGCATAATCTGTATTTTGTCTTGTTCCATATTTACAAGTAATCAGTGATTGCTTTTTGATCTAAAAAGTGTAATTCTTATGCCAGATATAAGTAATCCTTAAAGTGTAATTCCACTTTTGAAGCCAACTTGGGATAATGCCTTCTTTATATTTGTTGCATGTCCCCATTCACATAGCATAACTTTAAAATATATTTGGAAATTGCAGCCTACTGTATTTAGATGCTTTTTTTTTGCAAATTCCAGCAATGTAAAATCTTTGTATATTAGTGGGCTGGGCCCCCTAATTGCCATAACGAACCCCGTCATTAATGTACTGGCATAGTACTTATACTAAAAAATACCGGCAAATGAATAGATAAATAGTGCTGCTCTACTCACTAAACCTAACCATAAAGCAAAAAGTAAACACCTGACAGAGCTTTTAACTAAGGTGATATAAGTGCATACCTAGAGAATAACCAAACACGAGTGAATGAAAATATCCTAACAGACTAGATGACCTGCTAGGCAATACCACACATGAACAGATCAATATGAAACTTCAACATATGTGCAAATAGACAATCAGAGTTATCTATCGATTGATATATCTCAATATCAAGGCATAAATAAAAATAAAGATGATAAATATATAAAACAAAACACAGAAAATAAAAAGGAAATGTTGAATAATAAACGCCCAGCTGAGCCCTCAACCCAGTGACAGTCTGTGAATAAATGTAGTAAAAATCAAGATCTGTATTGCAGAAAAATCTTCAATTCCGCATATATTCCACACGTGACTTGAACAGTGATCACCCTTAAAAATCCTCCACCAGCTAGCATGCACGCTCACCTCCCATTTTGACCTATAGGGAATATAGGTTAAATGCGCTTTAATATCAACCCAAAATCCAACCAACTCTCCTCTGTAAACATACTTTACTGGCTCCTTCTCCAATTTCTCATCAGAAATCCTTGTTCTAAAAAACATCAAAGGACATCTCATGGTGTAATACATCCATGTTTAATGTATAAAAACCAGGTATAGAATACTCAACTTTTCAAATTGGGCCATATCAGACCCATACAAGCATTGGTAATAAAATACATAGGAACAGGTGTACCAAGATGGCAGCCGCCATCCAACCAGAAATGATGTCCCCATACTTCCTTCCTACGTGTTACATCACAAATCACATGACTTCCTCAGGGATAGGAAGGCAGTGACTAAATGACTCATTTATATTAGTTGATAATAGAGGATAATAACTCCTCTAACTCCGGCATCCATTTTACTGAAGATTGGCACCAAGTAAATAGAAATAATAGCGGCGGCCATTTTATTGGAGACCAATGAAGAATAGCCGGGTGCCTGCTACGCATGCGCAAAAAGCGTTGTGCTTTGTGAATGGCCTGTAGTATTCTGGGACCTGTCACGTGTCCCAGAAGACTACGGGGAGGGAGGGGGGAGGACAACTTCCACTTCTGATCGCCTTGGGCGATTGCAGCAGAAGTGGGAGCAGGTACCTGTCAAATTTGGGTACCTGCTCCCCAAAGGTGCCAATCCTTAATGGGGAGTGGGGGACAAAGACTTAAAGCGGAACTTCCCCTTTTGGGTGGAGCTGTGCTTTAAGGAGGCTGAGGCATCATTCACCAATACTACTCCTGTGAAGGAGGTAAAATTGAATGGGATGGATAGACCTAGGGTCCCACAAGAGGGCACTAGAGATCCTGCAGAGAGGAAAGTGCTTGATAAGGGTTTGAAATTTGCCCCTAAAAAGGTGACAAATAAATTTGATGTTTATGTAGATTTACATAAATATGTACATAAATTGAATATTAAGAGATATTGATTGACACAACTAGGGGAAAGAACTAACATGGTAAGAACTACGCAGATGGGAATACAAACATATAATGCTCTGGAATTAATGTTTATTCAATCCCCAACTAAGTGATAATAGTCCTGTGGAAATGTTTTGGAGAATGGTAGCCCAAGACCTTAACCGTTTCAATACCGTGCAATTTTACATCTTCCTGCCCAGGCCAGTTTTCAGGTTTCAGCGCTCTCGCACTTTGAATGACAATTGCGCGGTCATAAAACATTGTACCCAAACTAAAATTTGATCATTTTCTTCACACAACTAGAGCTTTCTTTTGGTGGTATTTATTCACCGCTGGGGTTTTTATTTTTTGCTAAATTAACAAAAAAAGACCAAAAATTTTGAAAAAAAAACAAATTTTTCTTTGTTTCTGTTATAAAAGTTTACAAATAAATAATTGTTCTTCATAAATTTAGGCCGAGATGTATTCTGCTACATGTCTTTGGTGAAAATAACCCAAATTAGGATGTATTTTTTAGTTTGTAGGAAAGTTATAGAGTTCACAAACTATGGTATAGATCTGAATATTGATCAATCCTGAAGTACTGACAGCCAATCTAATATCTTGAGGTCCAAGAATGTCAGAACAGTACAGATATCCCCCAAATGACCCCTTTTTGCAGAGTAGACAGTCCGACGTAGTTCATAAGAGGCATGGCGAGTTTTTTGAAGTTGTATTTTTTTGTCATAATTTTTCGGAAAATGAAAAAATTAAAAAAATAACTTTCACTATTTTTTTTTTTACATACTGTCACCAGTGCAGTACAGCGTCATCATATAACTGGCATGGCGGTGAACAGCGACACTGACTGGTGACAGTATGAAAAAAATATATATATATTTTTTTTAATTTTTTTTAATTTTTTTATTATATTTATTTTTTATTACATTTTGTTTTATTTTTTTAAGATTTTTTTTCATATTTTACTATGACCAAAATAGTACAATGTTACCATAGTAACACTGTACTACTTTGGGGAAGTGATCAGTATTTTTTTTTTTTACACAATTTGCTTATAGCAAAGAATTACTTTGCTATAAGCAAGCATTTACCTGAATGAAATCGATTCATTCAGCTTTTTTTTTTTTTTTTTTTTTTTTTTTGTGCTTAGCTGTGATTTGGTCACAGCTAATCACATGACATGTGCATGTGATTAGCTGTGACCATTCACAGCTAGGCACTAGTATACAATGGATGGCATCATGAATGAAGCCATCCATTGTATACAACTGTCATGTGACCTGCTGTGATTGGTCACAGCAGGTCACATGGTACCGGCAACGGAGCCGGTACTCGGATCTGTCATCGGCCGTGTCCGAGGTGCACGGGCGGTGACAGATCGCACTGCTGCGTCGCTCTGCAACCGCGCATGTGCGGGAGCACGCCAAATGGCGTGCACCCGGAAAGCTGCAGCGCTTTTCAAGCCGCCAAACGGCCATTGGCCGGGCGGCTAATGGTTAAACAACTTAAAATACCTAAGGTGAAACAAAGCAAAGAAATACAGATAGGTATAAAAAGACTGGAAATAAGGACATATATCAAAGTGAGACCAGCTGATAAGGGCGGAGGAGTTGTCCTAACTAAAGATTATATCTGAAGGAATTTAGAGGACAACTGAGTGATGCGAACACATATGAGCAATTATTGGGCAATCCTATTATCAAATATAAGAAAGAATTGGATAGTTTAGTGGAAAAAGTTCTGAAGAAAAATATTCTTAATGAGAAAGAATCTTGATATCTGGTCCCAGATTCCTGTCATTTATACCTTACCCAAAATCCACAAGGATAAAAATAAACCGCCAGGTCATCTAATAGTCAATGGCATCCCGTCAGTAGGAGCTAGAATGGGTCAATATATTGAACAAAGTCTTATCTTAGAAAAACTAAACATCTTATTCAAATGTTGGAAAATTTGCACGTTAGATCTGATTTGGTCATTTTGGCAACTGCTGATGTCGCATCACTTTATACTGCTATTAAACTTGCAATAGAATCTGCCATTTGGTCATTGAGAGAACTAGGTGACCTACAATGGTTGCAAAGAAAATACCTCCTTGAATGTCTTGATTACTGTCTTACACACAACTACTTCTGGCATGATCATGAATACTACCATCAAATAAAAGGTGTAGCAATGGGAGCACGATTTGCACAGAGTTTAGCTAACCTATTTACGGCCCTATGGGATGAAACCGCAATATACACTAATCCCCCTGAAGAACTATAAGTTATAGTACTGAAGTTATATAAGCAATATATTGATGGTGGGATCATTATATGGGAAGGTGAAATGGAGAGTTTGAAATGTTATTTGAATGGTCTAAATCTGAATGATAACATTCATTTTTCTTGGTAGTCGAATGTGACAAATTAATTTTCTTGATTTAGAGATTTCTAAGTACGTAGAACGACTTACCATGAAGACCTTTTTCAGTTGATAGGAATGGATGTATTCCATCAGACTGTTGTCACTATTGGCCATGTCTCCTGAATATACGGAAGGGCCAATTTATTAGATTAAGATGGAATTGTAGCAATAAAGAAGATTACCATCAAGCCAACTTAACAGGACAGCTTTTTATCAATAAAGATTCTCAACCTGGATGGATTCAAGAAAAAATTGAGGAAGTAGGAAAGTTAGATTGAAGGGTATTGGTTGAAGACCGGATGAGAGAGGGTGAATCTTTGGCTGAAGTACCTGTTATTCTTGATTTCAACAGTCAGCACAAGCAGATAGAAAAAATCTTCAGGAAATATTGGTCGATATTGAAGTCAGACAACTGAAGAAAAGATTACCAGCACATCCTAAGTTCACCTATAGGAGGGCTCCGACTGTGAGAGACGAAATGGCTAGAAATATAGTGGATCCCCCTACAAAGAAACCGGTTACATTTCTCAATTGAAAAGTCTTTTTTTCATGCAGACGTTATGCCTGTGTTGGGACCAAAGGTTTGAATATCAGAAGAGAGAAGTATGCTTCATGCAGCACAGGGTTGGAACAAGATTAAACATATCCGATCACATGTAGATCTGAGGGGGTTGTTTATGCTCTCCAGTGTAGTTGTGGCTTGCAATAAATTGGGAGGACGAGAAGACCCTTATGGAAAAGAATACGTGAAAACATGCAGAATATTAAAAAAGGCTACCCAAAACAGTGTTTCTAAACATATTAAAGATCTGTCTTCTTTAATCCTTTGGGGAATTGCGAAATAATATCATCCTCATTCGAGGGGCAGTAAGAAGATCCCTACTCTTAGTGAAGATGAATCTCATTGGATATACAATATGCAAACTATGGCTCCATTAGGACTGAATATAAAATTTGATCTGAATTGTTTTATTAGTAATTTTTAGTTAATGAGCAGCCAGTCTTACTTGACATAGGGTGCATTTTTAGAATTTGCCACTATTGGGTGGTCCCCGGGAGTATATTTTATATTGATTTTACTATGGGATTTTTTTGTCGATGTAGTTTAATTTTCTTTCATCGTTTTCTATATCTTTTTTAGTGCTTCGAATTTTTATTTAGTTTGGGCTGTTTCATATGATTTAGTGATCCTGAGATCCTTTTTTATATTACATAGGCATTTATTATTGTGTAGTTATGAGGTCTGTACCAATATTCATTCTGTCCTTCATTGGTCTCCAATAAAATGGCCGCCGCTATTCTTTCTATTTACTTGACGCCGATCTTCAGTAAAATGGATGCCGGAGTTAGAGGAGTTATTATCCTCTATTGTCAGCCAATATAAATGAGTCATTTAGTCACCACCTTCCTACCCCTGAGGAAGTCATGTGATTCTTGATGTAACATATAGGAAGGAAGTGTGGTGACATCATTTCTGGTCGGATGGCGGCTGCCATCTTGGTAAACCTGTTCCTATGTATTTTATGACCAATGCTTTTGTGGGTCTGCTGGCCTGATTTTAAAAGTTGAGTATTCTATACCTGGTTTTTATACATTAAACATGGATGTATTACACTGAGATGTCCTTTTGATGTTTTTTGAACAAGGATTTCTGATGAGAAATTTAAGGGGCCAGTAAAGTACGCTTACAGAGGAGAGCTGGTTGGATTTTGGGTTGATATTAAAGCGCATTTAACCTATATTCCCTATAGGTCAAAATGGGAGGTGAGCGTGCACGCTAGCTGGTGGAGGATTTTTAAGGGTTACCACTGTTCACGTCACGTGTGGAATATATGCTGATTTGGAAGATTTTTCTGCATTACAGATCTTGACTTTTACTACATTTATGGACATTTATTCACAGACTGTCACTGGGTTGAGGGCTCAGCTGGGTCTTTATTATTCAGCATGTTTTTTATTTTGTGTGCTTTGCTTTATATATTTATCATCATTATTATTATTATTTTTATTTATGCCTTGATATATATCACTCTGTCTATTTGCACATATGTTGAAGTTTCACTTATTGATTTGTTTATGTTTGGTATTGCCTAGCAGGGCATCTAGTCTGGATATTTTCATTCACTTGTGTTTGGTTATTATTATTATTATACAGTATTTATATAGCGCCAAAGGGTATGCTCAGCGCTCAGTTATTCTCTAGGTACGCACTTATATCACTTTAGGGGCTCTGTCAGATGTTTACTTTTTACTTTATGGTTTGGTTTAGTGAGTAGTGCAGCACTATTTATCTATTTTTTAGTGTTTTGGTAATGCAATTTAGTGTTTGCAGCACTCTTAGTTTATCATTTTAGGTTTGGCAGCTCAAGAGGATATTTTCTTTATTTATAGTACTGGTACTAGTGTCATCCCATGAGTTACAAAGTAGATTTGAACTCTACTTGTCCTAACAAAGGACTAAACATTTAGAAGGGTTTTGTCTTAGAGACATGGATTCAGCCAGTCCCCAGACATTCTATTGGGATAGATAACAGTAATTTTTATTTGAGACGTCCTTGCAGTCACCCATAACATCTTCCCCTAAGAGACATCTAAAAGGGAAGAAACAAATCTATATTATCTATGTGAATGGGAACACATAACCTCACACACACACACACATAAACTTAGCAATAGTTGCTTGCCCCTTTTGTATATGTCTTTGGTCTGCTCACGCTGGAGATAGGAAATCAACGCTGGTATTTTTTAAAAACAATTGGCGGGCAACGCACGAGCACTGTATGAGATCTGCTGTGGTTTGTTGTTAAACTATAACAAACTGGGCTAGATCTCATAAGGTGCATGCATGAGAGCAGACAAGCTTTCTCTTGAAGGCAGCGGTGGTGGAATCTCCCGGGGGGCAGCTGTGAGGCCAAAGGCATACCACCGGTACCTATTGAAAATTTGGAGACATAGGAAACAAATGTACCGTATTTTCCGGCGTATAAGACGACTGGGCGTATAAGACGACCCCCTACTTTTCCTGCTAAAATGTAGTGTTTGGGCTATACTCGCCGTATAAGACTACCCCTCTTCCAATGCACACCAGTGGGAGGAATAGTGCCCCATCATCGGTGTCAGTGGGAGGAATAGTGCTCCATCATTGTATTAGTGGAAGGAATAGTGCATCATCATTGGTATTAGTGGAAGGAATAGTGCCCCATCATTGGTATTAGTAGGAGGAATAGTGCCCCATCATTGGTGTCAGTGGGAGGAATAGTGCCCCATCATTGGTGTCAGTGGGAGGAATAGTGCCCCATCATTGTATTAGTGGGAGAAATAGTGCCTCATCATTGGTATTAGTGGAAGGAATATTGCCCCATCATTGGTATTAGTGGGAGGAATAGTGCCCCATCATTGATGTCAGAGCAACGAATCGTGCCCCATCATTGGTGTCAGTGGGAGGAATAGCACCCCATCATTGGTGTCAGTGGGAGGAATAGCACCCCATCATTGGTGTCAGTGAGAGGAATCGTGCCCCATCATTAGTATCAGTGGGAGGAATAGTGCCCCATCTTTGGTGTCAGTGGGGGGAATCGTGCCCCATCATTGGTATCAGTGGCAGGAATAGTGCCCCATCATTAGTATCAGTGGGGGAATAGTGCCCCATCATTGGTGTCAGTGGGAGGAATAGTGCCCCATCATTGGTGTCAGTGGGGGGTGGAATAGTGCCCCATCATTGGTGTCAGTGGGGGGTGGAATAGTGCCTCATCATTGGTGTCAGTGGGGGGGGGGGGGAATAGTGCCCCATCGTTGGTGTCAGTGGGAGGAATAATGCCCCATCATTAGTATCAGTGACACCAATGATGGGGCACTATTCCTCCCACTGACACCAATTACACTTGCTGACCGATGTTCTAGTATGGTGCTGCTGCAGCCAGCATATGTGGTTGCAGCAGCACCTCTACACTGCACACTTACCGGCCGCTCCTTCACTCGATTTTTGCGGGGCCACTCGGCTCCGCCCCCTCGCCGGTGATTGGCCGCCTGTGTGCCTTTCCTGAGCTACAGTTCTGGCGGCCAATCACCGGTGAGGAGGCGGAGCCGAGCAGCCGCGCGAACATCCAGTGGTCGAACTGAAGGAGCAGCCGCACTTCCTGGACCGGATCGTCGTGGGACTGGATCCAGGTAAGAAACAGCAGCGCCTGCCCACCCCTGTACTTAGTGTCCCTTCCGTTGGAAGGGGGGGGCGGCGGCGGCACCACTGCCCCCCTAAAAAGTGTCAGTATGCCGTATACCGGCGTATAAGACGACCCCCAACTTTTGAGAGGATTTTCAAGGGGTAAAAAGTCGTCTTATACGCCGGAAAATACGGTAAGTTAAAAAAAAAAATGTACAAATAACTGACATGATTAGGGACCATGGATTTTTGTGTCATGGGAGTAAATTTCTGTTTTAAGAGGTCTCAGTTTGTATTACCATATTCATTTAATAATATTGGTTTGCTGGTTTTGCTGGAATCAACGGTCTGTTTTACCTGCTGGCATAAGATTAAATGATTTTATTGTTGTATGATATAATTTAAACTATAGCCAATACAATAACATTTGACTGTTGATTAGGTAAATCATCATGCCACAAAGCTAGAGATACATAAATCTGGTGTGTCCTAAACTATGCATTGTCAGAGCTTGCCTGACTTTGAGGCATTCATTGGTATTCTGAGAAGCTTGCTTGAAGCAGGCGGTGCTCCAGGTCCATGCATGCTCCATCTGTGCTGATAACACAGTGTTCTTTGGCACGGGAGACTAGAGGAAACCAGTGAGTGAATTCATTTCATTACCCTGGACATTATGAGAATGACAAATTGTTTGTATATCATACGCTGCAATCAATTCAGAGCTGCAGATAAAAGTCCTCATGCAATTGTTTTAAACACTCACTTGACTTGTAATGATTAAACATCAGCATTAGACCTTGTGTATTATTAATAGCTGTGCTTGTCTAAAATCAACATTACTTTCTGTTTCTTTTTGTTATCATCAAAGTATAAATAAATTAACAAAATGTAATGCAAACTAAGTAATTTTTGAGCTGGATATACAATGTGTGTATGTATATACAGTGTGTGTGTGTGTATATATATATGTATATATATTATTATTATTTATTTATTTATTTTTTAATAAATCAGGAGTTAATACACTTAATAAATCAAGCGCTTTTTTAAAATACGTTACTGATCCTTCTACTGCCACAGAATTAACATGCTCTATGCAAACATGATACTAGTGTACATAATTCCAAATAACTAAAATAAAATATTTCAAGTGAATTTCATAAAAATCAAACATGCAAACAATTTTTATATGAAAAATTTCACAGTGGAAAAGTTCATTAGCTATTCTAGATCTTTAGTCAGAAAATTAAGTCCTGCTAGATCACTTAAGACTGTCTCTTTTTCCAGGTATAGCTATGTAAAACAGAAAAAATAAGTGCCTATACTGTTTGAAATCCAGTAACACACTGCCTCACCCTGCTCTGCAAATAGACGGTTACTCTCTATTTTTAGGCACTGTTCTGAAAATCTGAGCCACTAGAGGCTGCTCTGCTGACAGCCTTAAGATTTACTGCTGCTCAGGGACTCTTGGCTTCAGCAAAATGGCGGCCTCCAGCAAGAAGAAACTGCACTTCCCTGCAGTAATATTTGCTCATGAAGGTTATAAATGCAAATGCCCCAATATTGTAATATGTAAACATTTATTGTCAGCACATAAAGGGTTGCACTTACTGGACAGAAAACATATATCGGCTTGTTGGAAAAGATATGACAGCGGCTTCTCGCATCTCCTTCTCCTGTGTCTCGCAAGCTCTCCCAAGAGTACTGCCTACTGTGGTGATGTCACAGTACCACCTCCTTACACATTATATCCAGTCAGGACGACTTCAAAGGATGCTATGCTACATCCTTTGAAGAAGTCCTAAATATTTGCTTACGAGTTACAGACAGATTTCATAAGGGATCTCCCCAAAAAAACTGACCTGCCATGTGGGTTGCAAGACATCACCACTGCTGTCATGTCTGTTGGTGGATCAATGCTGTCTATTAGAATGCCACTCTGAAAGTGGGCATGGTTGCAGAGTGCACATAAAGAAGTCACTCCATCTTTACTGGAGCATTCATGTGGGTTTGATACCACACCTCCCCTACACATATCCTCTGAAGGATTGGATAACAATGACAATGGATGCTCCAGTGAGCAGATGTGTGGGACAAAATAGACTAAGCAAGAAAGCAGTAAATAACACATTGGAATTGTTAATATATACAGTATATAACTGTATATAAGAAAAAGGGATACATTGTAAAAAAAAAAAATTAAAAAAAAAAACTCTAATTAAAGAAGTAGCTTGTTTGTCTGTACTTCTCCTGTGGATCAGATCACTGGAGTACAGTTTGTTCTGCACTCCTGTGACCCATTTTCAACTGACAGCAAGCTGAAGCCCACTATTGGCTGACAGCACTCAGCCGGTCCAGGCTGGGGAAAGATCCCAACTTTAAAATCGTGATCCACCCCATCGGTGACTGTCACCATTCTGCTCATAGTGACAGTTAGAACACGGTGATCAGCGGTCATATGATTGCTGAGTTCACACACTAGTGCAGGCCATACATGGGTTGATTTCTGAACTAATTTTCTTTAGAAAATCCAAAATTTTGTGCATTTTGTAACCTGATGGTACCACCATTGATTTCGAAATTCAACCAACCAAGCCTTTAACTTAACCTCATGTTTCTACAGAAAATAATTTTCATGGCCAAGAATTTTCTTTTCTTTCCAGGTCACAGCTCATTCTCACTTACTTCTTTTTCATTTATATTTCTCACACGATTCTTCCATCATTAATTAGAAATTTGTTAGTTTTTCAAGAAATTTCCAACATGCCCAATTACTCAAATTTGATCGTCATTCAAAAATCAGCAATTGATGTGGCCCACTAATGGTGCGAGATTCAAAGGAAAATTCTTAGAAAATATTTTCGAAGGAAAATTCTTTCGGAATTCGACCCATGTATGGCCGGCTTTACAGCTGGCAAGGGACAGATGCAGCATCGGACCGATGCTGCATCCACCTAGGTAAGTATGTTTTTAAAAAAATAACTTTTCCTATACTTTTCTTTTAATAACTCAAGAACACTAGAGACCAAATACTGGGACTTTAAACTATTACCTGGTGATCCTGGCTTAAAGGTGCTTCCTGTTGCAGAGTGAATGTGCTCTGTTCCAACAATGGTCATCCCAGGCATGCTGCTGCGTCTCTGTCATACAGACATTTGATGGAGACAAGTGGCCCTTTCAACAGCATTACAATAGTTTATGATAGACGGTGCTTTAACAAACTATTATTCATTTGGGGGTTATATCCACTTTAGACACATTGATGGGATGTTTGTGTGGAAGGGGATGAGTTGTGCTCTAGTCCATTGCCTCACCATAGTGGTCTCTTCTCTTCTGTGTATTAATTCTTGATCTTGAGGATTACACTTGTCTGTCACAGCATTGCATTAGCCTGGTCAAGCAGAAATTAAAACTTAAAAAAAAAATGTATGTGCTGCTCAGTGAAATGTCATCTCTAAAAGGAGCTCTCGCAAAGAACAGCCCCTTTTAGAGAAGCCTCAGATGGAATCTGTTTTTCTCATAATCCTGAAATAATCCTAAGCATCAAAGGCTTGGCTTCATTGCCCCAGAGCCAGCCTGTGGCCCAGAAGCTCAGAAAGGGCAGCTTCTGTTGGGAGACATTTTACACAAGTCAAAAAAAAAATTAAAAACCTTTTCTCAATATTTTTGACTCTAAAAAGAACAGTGGCTTGAGCATTTCGAAATAAATTTAAGCCAAGTAACATCTAGAAACTCTCACTGCAAGCACCTCAAAGTTTTAACTAGATAGGATGGCATTGACTATGGCTTTAATATTTGCTGGATTTCTTCTGCCCCATCTTTCGAGAACATGGATCTGTATTTTTATTTGAACATGATGAGGAGTCATAAATAAAGTACAAGTTAGGACAAGAAGACACTGATTTAGTAAATACTCCTTATACTTCTTCCTCTGTCTGGCAGGCACTTGCTCTGTAATGTGTAAGGTAAATAATTGATAAAGCTTCCAAGTTGTAAGCTGTGCAGTATAAAATGGCAATGTTGAAAGAGGACAGTGGCTTGCTTTTACCTGTCTAGTAGATTTTATTTCTGTGTAAGCTAACAATGGCCAATTTACGAAAAAATCTCCTGTGTGTACATTGTACTTTATTCTCTTGTTGGATTGTCTATGTTTTTTCCACTGTTACACCAATGACACATGTCCTCAGATAACTATGTACTGGCTTTAAATACTGTTTGTTGTAGATTACATGGTATCTAGAGAACCAGCCACAACTGAGATAATCAGAGAGAGTATTCAGTCTTAAAGGGACACTGTCATGAGAGATACATGAGACAGTACGGCTAGCTATTATATTCTCAAAGCCGTGAGAATACCCAAACAATGCTTGCATCTGACTGGTTGCAGGTGTTTGGCTTCTTTTACAAAACATCAGTTGAAAAATTGACTTTTGTAGACTAGGCTACCCACCGAATTAATTTCAGCTGATTCAGCAGAAAAATTTAAAACACTTGATCCGTGTTTGGCCAGCTCAACCCCTCAGCCTAAAAGTTACTGTAGATTCTGGGAGTTTAAGCGCAACTAAAGGAGTTCTAGTTTCCTCCTTAATAGAAAGCCGGGTACCTTGTTAGCATCTGCATTTTCTCCCTAGGTGCCAGTCTTTGGGCATCTCCATTGGTTGGTGTGGAATGACAACTTTTGCACATGCACAGGAGTCTGTGATCCTGCCACATAGGGACCATGACAGCATGGTAAAATGAGCTGCACATGTGCAGTTCAGTTTATATTCCGTAGAAGACTGCAAGTAGGCAGGTAGATGTATTTTATCACAGAAGAGCCTACCTGCTTGAAGTCTGTTCTAAAAAGCCTTCAGTTCCACTTTAAGGGAGAAGGACCATCTGAAGTCTGACAAGTATTGCTCTGCTCTAACTGTCTAAAAGTGTGTTGTTAATACAAGCTGCCTACTAATGCGCATTATAGTATCACATAACAGAGCCCTGTAGTTAAAATGTATGTAAGAGAAATTGGCTGTTGGTATTGGTATTAAAGGTCAGGTTTCAGCATTAGCTTCTTTTTTTTTTTCTCCAGAGACCCATTGCGTCTCACTCTTTGGTTTCCACTTTTTTGCAAGGAGTGATCCATATTGCTCCTTCTGTCAGGTTACCTTTATGTCCTTGGGACCTGAATTTGGTTTTGGAGGTTTTGCAGAAACCATCATTTAAACCTATTAGAGAGATTCTACTGGTCATGTTGACTTCAAAGGTTTTGTTTCTAGTGTCAATCACTTCTGCAAGAAGGGTGTCTGAGCTAGCAGCTCTTTCTTGTAGGGAACCATTTCTGGTTTTGCATCAAGATATGGTGGCATTGCGACCTCAACCGAATTTTTTTACCAAAGGTGGTTTCTAGTTTTCATCTCAACCAGAACATCGTTCTGCCTTCATTCTTCCTAGGCCTCAGTCGGCAAGAGAGATATCTCTGCAAACCTTGAATGTGGTACATGCTTTAAGGGTCTTCTTGAAAGTGATGGTATGGGTCATAAGGTCAGATGCTCTGTTCATGCTGCCTGAGGGGCTTAGGAAAGGACAGGTGGCATTCAAGGCAACTATTTCACTAAGGATCCGCCAATTGATCATTCAAGCCTATGGTTTGAAAGGTAAGATCCCACCCTTTTGTGTGAAGGCACACTCTACCAGGAGTGTGGGGGCATCTTGGGTGATCCACCATCAGGTATCAGTGGCTCAGGTTTGCAAGGCCGCTACATGTTCTTTGGTTCACACATTCACAAGGTGGAGGTCAGAGCCGCAGAGGATTCTGCCTTTGGCCGCAGTGTTTTACGGGCGGCTGAGTAGATCCTGAGGGATTGTTGACGGTGGCTATCATGATGTCACCCTCCTCTCAAATTTTTTTATTGCTTTAGGACATCCCACCTAGTCATGAATAGCCTGCTATGTGTCCTGTGATATACAATAAAGAAAACTGGATTTTTTCTACATACTTACCTGTAACATCCATTTCTTGGAGTGCATCATGGGACACAGAGGTCCCGCCCCTCTTTCTGGAATTTAATTGCGTGCTACAACAAATTAAGTACTTCCTGTGTAGGAGGGTTTATATAGGGGAGGACTTCCTCTCTGATTGGCCAGACAATGTCCATTAACTTATAGGTGGCATATAACCCACATAGTCATGAATAACCTGCTCTGTATCCCATGATGTACTCCAAGAAATGGATTTTACAGTTAAATATGTAGAAACAAATCCAGTTTTTCTCATCCCTACCTCCCCTGTTTTGAACATATTCAATTGAATATACTAAAATAGCTTTACAAATTACATTATCAACGTAATTTCTATAATCACTTTAAATTGTATTTTTTGACAGCATATATGTGTTTCTATGTTATGCACAGTATGGGCACTATACTGTGTGATTGTACAATGATCTAAAAGTATACTTAAAATACTCTGTTACTGTTATTGATTATGCAATGCCTGTTCTGTGAATATTTGAAAAATATGTGAATTCAATAAGAAGTGTTTTTTTTTTTTTTTTTTTTTTAAGGGAATGTATCATTCTTTCAATTGATTTTAGATAAACACACAAGCAGCTGTGCATAGTAACCAATCAGATTCCATGTTTTATTTTCACAGCTTAATTGAACAATCTGAAGTAAGAAGCAGTTACTATGCACAGCTGCATCATATTCTTTGTGCACCAGTTTTTTTTAAATTTGTAAATTTCACTGTGTCATTCACCTTGTTTTAAACAATTGCATTCCCTGTTTGGCTGATATATTGTCTGAAAAGTTATTAAGGGGGAGGTTAGTGGTTTATCTGCAAGAAGTTTATGTTAAATGAAATATTTACTTGCTTGTCTATAGTTGTACTATGTGACATATCAAGATTGTATTAAAATTAAACCTACTGCAATATTTATATAAAGAAGCAGAGGCACACACTGAGTATACACTACTTTTGCTTTTTAATGTTTTAAGACCATATTCCTATATATTTTTGTATGTTCTTTTGGAGATGTGAAAGCTGGATGTGATGTTGATCTAAGTGCAGCTGGAGAGTGGGAAGTCAAGACCATCACAAGTGCTTTGAAGCAGTATTTAAGGTTAGTTAACTGTTCCAACTGTGTAACTAATGTGGATGTGGTGTCCTTTTTTTTTTTTTTTTTTGATTTTACTTTGTCATCTAACCAGTTTGAATGAAACCAAGATAGTATTTGCAGGGAATTTGATTTCTAGATTCTGATTCAGACTTTGGCGATTTGCAATTGACCATACATTTGTAAAAATGCCTTTCACAAGTCATCCACCTTCATAATGGTTCCCTCTTACTGTCATGTTTGTCCCATTCATGGGGCAATTGCAGTGTAACTGTTCTGAAAACATTACTATTTGACAATGTCAACAATTACATGGTCAGCTTTGAGGGATTCAGGATCTGCTTGTCAGTGAACCTGATTTCAAGCAGGGACTACTGTCCCAATTCACTCCAAACCACTAGCATTATGTGCACACAGCCTGTAAGCATGCATTATTTTCTGAATGAGAATTCCCCCTGTTGATGTATATCATTTCAGCAAGGAGAAGACATATAGTTTTTACAGCTGTCTGTTTTAAATTGCAGGGTATTGGCCAGCACTTAGGCATGTGTCATATTTAGTGCAATGTGTTTTTGGGGCGATTTACGGTGTGTTTATGTAGTGCGACTTGAGAGCATTATTGATGCATTTTCATCCCTAGTAGTCAAGGCGCTGCTGCTGCTTTGCCTGGAAGGAGGGTTGAGGGTTGAGGGTTAAAAAACATGAAATCCCTTTCCAAATCACATCAGAGTCTCACATACATGTGATTTTCTCTTCGATGCCATTGCACTCCAGGGCCAAAATTGCGCTGGAATTGCAACGAAGTAGCACAAGAACCTTTTCTAAAATTGTTACACTAGTAAGTTATTGAACTTGCATATTACACATGATTTTGCATTTTAAAATGACCCTCATACATATTTTGCTTTTAATTAATAAGAATTTTCAGGACAGTAAAATGTATACAAAAGTTAAAATTAAATAAAGCCTTGAAATACATATAGGGAATACTGCCTTCCCCTTTCAGCGTTTGAATCTTTTTCATCAACAAGTGTATGTTAAGCCAAGTTGAAGCCAATAAATTTGATGGTATCCTGGTGATCCGATCATCCCCCTTTGTTTAGCTGTTTGTAAAGCTGGCAATGTATTGCCAGTCGTACCCACTGTAGGTTCTTTGCTGTCTCTCACAAGAATTATATCTATTATATCTATAGCTACAATTAATTTTGAATCCTAGCTTGCAAGATCTAATTCTTAGGCAGGTCATGATTCATTTTTTTTTTCTTCAGTCAGAGTGGGTTGATCAGAAAAAAAAAAAAAAACTGATTCCCCCATCCACTGAGCTGTTGTATTCTGCTGATGGGGAGCCTTCCCTACCTGCAGAATACAATGATCAGTGTTGCCAGCTTTAGCCAGTGGGATTGACTGTTTGGGAAAAATCCGACAGGCTGGTTGCACACAAGTCGATTGATAGATCAACTTGTGTACAACCAACTAGCCCACAGATGGATTGAAACTTGGCTAGTCCCTGCTGAACCGGAGGAATTTTGATCCATGTATGGCTGGTTTATATCTGATGGTTAAACATCAGAAAGTGTAAATGATGTTACACAGCACAAACTTCATAAAGCAGACCCATTCACATTACATGTGAGAATATGCATTTTTTTTAAAGGAAACTGTTAACCTGAATTTCCTTCTGGAATCTGGCTATAGTTCATTACATAGAATCAAGATAAAGGTAAACTGAGTGGACTTGCTGACAGTTGCTTTGTTTCCAGGTTAGTTTATTCAAGTGTGTGAAGAATAAATAAGGAACATTCTCAGCAACATCAGCAAGGAAACACGCTGATCATTCATAGTTTGTGTTCACATTCCTCAAGGTGCTCAGATCTTTAAAAGAATGTTTCCAACAAATCACAATCCCACATTCACAATGCTGGCCCTACAAAAAAAAAATCACAATCCTGAAATCACCATACTGGTCCAGCAAATCACAAAACCCCATTAACAATGGTGGTGCGACCTTGAGATGATTCTCCAGGACCCAGCTACTAGACTTGAATTCACAGTCGACGCAAAGGTCGCGGCTGGTTTGGAAGCGTTACTTTTTAGCAAATCCAATAAGCTTTTTCCCCACATACGTTTTGTTACAAAAAGTGTGGAGCAAAGTTAGAGCGATGCAACAAGTTACAGGCTTTAGGAGATTTAGCCCTATTTGGGATAATGTTCATTATCAGGAACTCTGATACAATATAGCGCAAAATGGAAACAATATGGTAGTATTTATCTACGCCACATTTTTCATAATGGCAGCTTATGTTTTTTTCAGACTTGTGTAGTTCCAACTCCCTTCCCATATGCAATTTTATTACTTGCAACTTCAACATGCAGTGAGGGCGCAACAAGGTACTGATGTTTGGGCTTATTCTCCTACTCCTATCTTTAACCATGTCTGAGGTGACTTCCTATAAGGGGTTCATATCACACGCTTACGCTATGTTATTGAATATTTTTTTGCTGGATTACCCCTTTAGGTGGTCTCTCAGTGGGAGAAGGATATTGGGAGTCTAGAGGAGGAGCAGTGGGAGGAAGCTCTCGTAGTGGTTCAACAGTGTTCCTAAATGTGGCCCAATGCCTCTCCCAACTATACCTACTTCTGAGGGTCCACTTTACACCAGCAAGGCTTTTTCGTGTGGGCAAAAGAGCCAGAACCCCTCTGTACTCGCTGTAGTAGGGATCATGGTGACCTGATACACCTGCTGTGGAGGTGCCCAAAGTTGTATTTTTACTGGAGGGAGGTTACTGCTACTATTAAAAGGTTTTTCCAAGTACAGATCCCAGAAGACCCTAACTACTGTCTTTTAAGTATCCTGGGTGATCTCTCTGTTGAGGATATCCCTAAACAGGCCATAGCTAGTGCCCTCTTCCAGCCATGAAAGTTGATTCTGAGACACTGGATATCTGCTGACCCTCCCACACTGAAAGAATGTGTAGCTCAAATGGGGGAAAAGAATATGCTTGAAAAATATATGTATCCACACATACAGTTGCAAGAAAAAGTATGTGAACCCCTTGGGATTACGTGGAGTTTTGCATGAATTGGGCATAAAATGTGCTCTGAACGTCATCTAAGTCACAATAGAAGAACACAGTCTGCTGAACATAATACACAAACATTAGATGTTGTCATGGTTTAATTGCACATAACATGTAAACATTCACAGTGCAGGGAGGAAAAAGTATGTGAACCTTTGGACTTGATAACTAGTTGACCCTCCTTTGGCAGCAATAACCTCAACCCAACGTTTCCTGTAGTTGCAGATGAGACCTGCACAACGATCTGGAGTAATTTTGGATCACTCCTCTTCACAAAACTGTTTCAGTGTAGCAAAGCAGCCCCAAACCATGATGCTCCCTTCACCATGTTTTACAGTGGGGATGAGGTTTTGATGTTGGTGTGCTGTGCCTTTTTTTCTCCACACATAGTGTTGTGTGTTCTTCCCAAACAACTCAATCTTGGTTTCATCTGTCCACAGTATATTTTGCCAGTAGTGCTGTGGAACATCCAGGTGCTCTTTTGCAAACTTCAAACGTGCTGCAATATTCCTTTTGGACAGCAATGGCTTCCTCCGTGGTGTCCTCCCATGTACTCCATTCTTGTTTAATGTTTTCCTTATTGTAGATGTGTCAACAAAAATGTTAGCATGTGCCAGAGATTTCTGTAGGTCTTTAGCTGACACTCTGGGATTCTTCTTTACCTCATGCAGCATTCTGCGCTGTGCTCTTGCAGTCATTTTTACAGGACGACCACGCCTAGTGAGAGTAGCAACAGTGCTAAACTTTCTCCATTTGTAGACCGTCTGTCTTACCGTGGACACATGAACATCAAGGCTTTTGGAGATACTTTTGTAACCCTTTCCAGCTTCATGCAAGTCAACAATTCTTGATCGTAGGTCTTCTGAGAGCTCTTTTCTGCGAGGCATGGTTCACATCAGACAGTGCTTCTTGAAACCAGTAAACCCAAAACAGGTGTGTGTTTTTTAAGGGCAGGACAGCTGTCAGCAACACATCCAATATCATCACACTGATTGGAGTCAAGGTTGGCTCACTCCTGGCTCCAATTAGCTCTGGGAGAAGTCATTAAGCTAGGGCCTCACATACTTTTTCCTCCCTGCACTGTGAATGTTTACATGTTATGTGCAATTAAACCATGGCAACATCTAATGTTTGTGTAGTATTATGTTCAGCAGACTGTGTTCTTCTATTGTTGTGACTTAGATGACATTCAGAGCACATTTTATGCCCAATTCATGCAAAACTCCACGTGATCCCAAGGGGTTCACATACTTTTTCTTGCAACTGTAGGTTGTACTAGTTCCACTCACTCTGTCAAAAAAATAAGTCAGCAGCTACAAAAACCCGTTTTACCATCCATCTTCTCTCCCTGGGTGCCGGCATCTTCACTGTGGGCACCCGGCTGTGACAGCTTGCTGCTTCACAGCCGGGTGCCCACTGCGCATGCGCGAATAGCGTTGCGCTTCCTGAATGGTCCTGTAGTCTTCTGGGACCTGTCACATGTCCAAAAAGACTACAAGGAGGGAGGACACCTTCCACTTCTGATCGCCTAGGCGATTGGAGTGGGAGCAGGTACCTGTCAAATTCGGGTACCTGCTCCCCTTCTTCACCCCCCAAAGGTGCCAATCCTTAATGGGGAGCGGGGGACCAGTCTTTAAAGCGGAACTTCCCCTTTTGGGTGGAGCTCCTCTTTAAAGTAAGTTATGTATTCTTGATGTGCTCTGGTTCTTTCTACAGCTTAATTCTTTGTTTGATAAAACATTTTTGCATTGATGATAAAACATTGCTGGTGCAACATATAACAATGTCACATTCACCATGCTGGTGTAAAAAAAATCACAATCCAACATTCACCTTGCTGGTTCAACAAATCACAATCCCACAATTACTGCTCGAACAAATGAAAACCCTATATTCACTATATTAGTCCAACAATTCACAGTCTCACATTCACCATAATGGTCCAACAGTTCTCAATCCCACGTTCATTTTACTGGTTGAACAATTCACAGCCCCGCATTCACAATGCTGATCCAACAATTCACAATCTCACATTCACAATGCTGCCCCAACAGATGACAAAACCATATTCACTATACTGGTCCAACAATTCAGTCCCACATTCATTATACTGGTCCAACAATTCACAGTCTCACATTCACCTTACTGGTCCAACAGTTTACAATCCCAAATTCACTATACTGGTTCAGCAATTCACAGCCTGCATTTACGATGCTGGTCCAGCAATTCGCAATCCCACATTCACAGTTCTGGTTCAACAAATCACAATCACACATTTACAATGCTGGTCCCACATTTCACAATCTATCTTTCACAATGGTAGTCCAGTAAACCACAGTCCCACATTTAACATGCTGGTCCAACAATTCACAGTCTCACATTCAATATATTAGACCAACAATTCACAATCCCACATTCACAATTCTGGTTCAGCAACTCACAATCACACATTTAGAATGCTGGTCCAACATATCACAATCTTACATTCACAATGGTAGTCCAACAAATCACAGTGTCACATTCAACATGCTGGTCCAAAATTTGCAGTACTGAATTCATCATGCTGGCCCAGCAAATTACTATTCCACATTCACCATGCTGATCCAAAAGATTACTATTCCATATTCACTGTGCTGGTCCAACAAATCACTATTCCACATTCACCATGCTGATCCAATAAATCGCTATTCCACATTCACCATGCTGGTACAATAAATCACTATTCCACATTCACTGTGCTGGTCCAACACATTGTAATTCTGCATTCATTATGGTGGTCCATCAGACTCGCATAGGTGAAGAGAAAAGCCACTCCAATATGTCATTTGATGCAGTAACTGTTGCTATGCTATTTTTATAAGAAAAGGATGAATTGAATTGTTCAGTTTTTGATAAATAATAATGTACGCTAGTAAATGTACATTTTTCTCAGGCTACAACACTAATAGTAACATTTTTTTCATTATTGTAAAATATGCCAGCTTTTAAATGAATGTTTGTGGTTTATACAATTTTTTGGACTTCTATATCATTTAAGGTGAATGAGCACTTCCAGTAAAGTATCTGCTAATTCTCTTCATGCTAACAATTAAGAGTGTTGTATAACTAGTATATATTGGAATGGCTTGACAGGGTTTGTTTTAACTTTGAGCTGTCCTTGTGTTTTCAGGAGCCTGCCAGAACCACTGATGACATACGAGCTGCATGAAAAATTCATCAATCCTGCCAGTAAATATTCACTTTATTTACTGTTAGTTATCAGCAGGTCCTTGGTCGATGCTAATTCTAAAGGGGAATTGCAGCTTTTCACAATATACATTTTCTAAAATTACAGTGGGTAATATACAGTATGATGTTGTGAGGAGATACAAAATGTATGGTTTTGTACATTCCCCCTCTGTCCAGTTCTGTCCATTAGTATGAGTCTTTCTAAAGTTATTACAGTAACTGACTATTGCAGATACAGTAGATGTATTGCTGCTGGGTCCGATGTAACATGATGGTGAGGTTATTCTCCCTGTTTATCCTTTTGAAGGGTGTTGGGTGAAACACTCCTGTTCCTTAATGAACCCTCTGCAAACAGAAATATGTGGGGCGACTTTCTCCAAATGCTAGTTGCCTGGTTGTCATACTGATCTAATTGTCATCTAACGTCATTTTTGAGTAACCCTAAGTGTTCTGACCTCTGTCTCCTGACTATGCTTGCTGCATGTAAAGTATATTCCAGGAATTTTGGCATGGCAGCAAGGAAACTGGTATTTTTTTTAGAGGCAGTTTAATAATGACAACCTTTGACTTTTTCTTGGCTTAGGGTTTTCTTTAGGCTACTGGTACACTCTCATGCAGGAATGTAAATACTGCAGGAAGGTTAGATATTTTGGTAAACTTCATTCTTTAGGAAGTGCAGTCTTTATCGTTTAATCAGTAAGAGGGGATCTGGTAAATCCACGTAAGTAAAAACCGCCTACACACAAAGTACCAAAAATATTATGTTTGCTGATACCAATTTTTCAACTATATATGCTTTGTTTATAAAAAGCATATTCACCAATCAAAAAGCAGCATTTCAGAGCTTGAATATTTAGATTAAGGAGGCTGGTCCCTAATTGAATGCTATGAACTGGATATTGTTGATCTTCATATTTGGGTATAATAAAAAAAAAAAGGTGCCTCTGCCTCAAAGCTGTATAACATCAAAACTACGGAAATAAAGTATGAATTACTAAATTGGCAGTACAACTACAACAAATATAGAGATGAGACAAAGGAAACAGTACTGTGACACACTGGTGATGTAGTTCACTAATAATATAAAACAAAAGGGAGAAAATATAAATTTAGGTTACAAATTTAGTATGTAGTCAAACATAGGTGTATATACCAATACATTTTCAATTTGAACAAGAAAACTCAAGTTCTTATAGTAAAACCTTATCAATCTTCCCAGCCATTTGATGAACCCCCAAACGTCTGTTAAATGATTAAAGTTCACATCAATTACAAATAATCACTTTGGAAAGGGAACAGATTATATCCTTTAGTAAATCAACTTCATTGTTTGATTTATCAACATCCAGGTATCAAGTCTTTTTTTTAAAGCAAACCTGTACTTCATTTTAAACCTTTAAAAGTAACTCTTTTTGTAAGAGTACAGGACAATATTTGTATTACTTTTATTAGGTAGCAAAAGTTTCAAGTATATGTAAACCCTATCTAAAAAACTCATGACATGTAAATTATATAGTAAAAATGATTTTCAATTTAAATCTACAGATTTCATTAAAGTGGAACTACATTGTATCTGAGCACTCCAAACCAAAAGTGCTATTTCATTCATTTTTAATATTCAAACCAAACTCACCTATTCATCCATGTCCCCTTGCTTTATTTTGCTGAGAAATCACTTACAACCCCCCCCCCCCCCCCCCCAGCATTTCTGGCCATGGCCATCTTGAGTAAGGGCAGATGATTCATGTAGCAATTACTTCCTGGAATCCAACTGACCTTAGTTCATTCAGCAGGGTGTTTTTTTAGGTGAAAAAACCCTTCTCCCCTCCTAAACACTCCTGGGGTGTATGACATTTGCCTAGGCATGGAAGCCAGGAAGTGATCAAAAAAATGTAAAAATTAGTTTAAAAAATATAAATGATATTCTTTCCTATCTATTTATGATGCTAGCAGCATAAGGATTTAGAATAGTCAATGTTGATTGGGAGAGTGAAGTTCCACTTTAAATACACTGCTCAAAAAAATTAAAGGAACACTTCGCAAAAACACATCAGATCTCAGTGGGGAAAAATATCATGCTGGATATCTATACTGATATGGACTGGGTAATGTGTTAGGGAAATAAGGATGCCCATCGTTTGATGGAAATTAAAATTATCAACCTACAGAGGACTGAATTCAAAGACACCCCAATAATCAAAGTGAAAACATGATGCAGCAGGCTAGTCCATTTTGCTGAAATTTCATTGCAGCAACTCAAAAAGGTACTCCGTATGTTTGTATGGACCCCACCTGCTTGTATTCATGCCTGACAACATCAGGGTATGAGACGACAGATGGTGTCCTGGGGTATTTCCTCCCAGATCGGGACCAGGGCATCACTGAGCTCCTGGACAGTCTGAGGTGCAACCTGGCAGCGAGGGATGGACCGAAACATGATATTCCAGAGGTGTTCTATTGGATTTAGGCCAGGCGAGCGTGGGGTGTATTCAGTGGTATCAATTCCTTCATCCTCCAGGAACTGCCTGCATACAGTCGCCACGTGAGGCCAGGCATTGTCATGCACCAGGAGGAATTCAATACCCACTGTACCAGCCTAGGGTCTGAAAGGGGGTCCAAGGATTTCATGACAATACCTAATGGCAGTAAGGGTGGCATTGTCTAGCCTGTAGTGGTCTGTGTGTCTCTCCATGGATATGCCTCCCCAGACCATCACTGATCCACCACCAAACCGGTCATGCTGAACAATGTTACAGGCAGCGTAACATTCTCCACGGCTTCTCCAGACCCTTTCACGTCTGTCATATGTGCTCAGGATGAACCTGCTCCCATCTGTGAAAAGCACAGGGTGCCAGTGGCTGACTTGCCAATTCTGGTATTAAATAGCAAATGCCAATCGAGCTCTGTGGTGCCAGGCAGTGAGCACAGGGCCCACTAGAGGACTTTGGGACTTCAGGCCTCCCTCATGAAGTCTGTTTCTGATTGCTTGGTCAGACACATTCACACCAGAGGCCTACAGGAGATCATTTTGTAGGGCTCTGGCAGTGCTCATCCTGTTCCTACTTGCACAAAGGAGCGGATACTGGTCCTTCTGTTGGGTTAAGGACCTTCTTCGGCCCTGTCCAGCTCTCCTAGAGTAACTTCCTGTTTGCTGGAATCGCCTCCATGCTCTTGAGACTGTGCTGGGAGACACCGCAAACCTTCAGGCAGTGGCATGTAATGATGTGCCATCCTGGAGGATTTTGACTGCCTATGCAACCTCTGTAGCGTCCAGGTATCGCCTCATGCTGCCAGTAGTGACACTGACCCTAGCCAAAAGCAAAACTAGTGAAAAACAGTCAGAAAAGATGAGTAGGGAAAAAATGTCAGTGGCCTGCACCTATAAAACCATTCCTGTTTTGGGGATCGTCTCATTGTTGTCCATCTAGCACACCTGTTGTTAATCTTATTAACACCAAAGCAGCTGAAACTGATTAACAACCCCCTCTGCTACTTAACTGACCAGATCAATATCCCAGGAGTTTAATTGACTTAATGCTATACTCTGATTAAAAAGTGTCCCTTTAATTTTTTTGAGCAGTGTAATATCTTGTGATACTGCCTTGAATGTTGTTGTTTGGGCACTTCTTTTCATAGGGAGACAATGCTCTGTCCCTGTCTTCCAGCTGTGCTCCTTTGTTGTCACTCCTGTAGGCTTTCATTGATGCACACATTTTGCTGGCATGGTCAACTGTTGCCACCACCAGGAAACACTCCACCTTGAGAAATGGCATGAAACTGTAGCTGGATTGCATGGATGTAGATAGGAATGTCTTCAAAGAGACTGCAAGATAAGAGATGTGAAAAGCATGAAAACACTTTTATTTTTTAAATGGTACTTGTTTATGGAACAAAATACACATAGCAAAGTAAATGTCATTTAGTTAACGTTTACAACTAATTTAAGTTACATCAACTGCTTTAATTCTAGTGACCATTTTACAATCTGCATAAAAATTACAATACCAAAAAGTAAGAGTAACATAATGATTACTTTAAGGGAAACATTACAGCATTACATCAAAATGTGTTCATGGAAAATGTACTATGGTTTGTCTTTATTGGAAGTCCAGAACTGTCGATTAAAAGGATATTAAAATGATCATTTGCATTCTGGAAACAGAGTAGGATAGGAGAAGGTTGTTTTATTTTGCCCCTCTTTTTTTCTTTACTCTTTCTTTCCTATATCTTCCATACCCTATTCCTTTTCTTGTTTCTTTTCTGCTTAATTTACTTTATCTGCTCTTATCATTCTTGTTTGTCTGCTTTTACTCTGATCCTGAATCGTTTTATCTGAGCTTCCACCTTGGTAGATGTAAAGGTTATAGATTTTTTTTGGCTCATCCTGACTTCTGTGATAGGGTGATTCCTCACTAAGATTGATATGGCTCTTGCTTATAAAGTTATTTCTGTCTCCATCTTTTTTAATTTACTAGTATTTTAACATACAACATGTTTTCAGCTTTTGGAAATGCTCAAAATAAACTAATGCGTATTAGAAGGGAGGTAAATGTATAGCTAATATTGAGATGGATAGATGTGTGTGTGTGTGTGTATATATATATGTATGTATGTATGTATGTATGTGTATATATATATATATATATATATATCTATATATCTATATGTGTGTGTGTGTATGTATATATATATATATATATATATATATATAATTAGATGTGGTGCTGGTGACAGGTATTCAAAACTTGTATTAATCGCTTAAGATAGGTTGTATGAATGGGAAATGTGTAAATGGATTGGAGTGTCTGTGCAGTATAGGATGATTTTAACTTACTTAAGATGTTTCTCTGGTACCTTTAGGCATTTTAATAATCAAATTTTGTTGCTTATTGACCTGGATAGATTTCAGCAGAATGAGGAAGAAAGGTGGTGTGCCCAGAATATTGAGTGGTGTCTGAAGCAGTACGTGCTTCATCTTTCAACCTCCCATGTTCTGCAGTTCTCATTAAACCATCGGCATACTGGAGCTTCTAATATCACACTGACTTTATAGCTCAGTGCTTAGCCACTTATAACTAACAGTATGCTTAGTTTTAATTGTGGATTATTTAGAATAAATACATATCTGATAGCAAAAATGTGGGGACATGTAGTAAGATACATAAATTAATAATTGTTTACACTGTTGGGTATAAGCAGCCATATTCGATAGAAAATGATTAAGAACAGTACAACTCTTGGTCAGTACAGCACATGAGTATTAATTAAGCTGCTTTGCTTTTTTTTTTAGTTCATGACTATTGTTAATTTTCATTCCAGCATTTTAGCAACCGTATTAAATGTGCAACTAGCTCATTTTCTTGTGAGGTATAGTTAGAATATGATGTTTTAACCCTATCGTACGTTCAATGGCGAGATTACAAGGGGTTCATATATGCAAAGGTTGTATGGTAGCATACAACTGACTTATCAATGGAAATAGCACTCTTCACAATTCCAGGAATAACACCTCCATGACATCATTTATTTTGTTAACTTTGAAACCCCCCCAAAATGTTAAGTTTAAACTGACATTTCATTATATTGCTGCTGCACTGTGAAGCAATACCATTTTTTTCTTCATGGAATCCAGATAAAACCGCACCTATGGGTAGAGCCAGATCATCTGCAAGGCAAAGGCCCAGCAGATGTTGTGGAATCCAGCTACAACCTTCATGCTCCTTCAGTAAACCAGGGAATAGCACAATTGGTCAACAATGTGCTGTTTCTTCATAAGGTAGGATGCAATTGTAGGCAGCTGGTGTCTGATGGGGTGGGCTATGCCAATAGGTCAACTACTCAGAACGTCCTGTTTAACAGGCTGTAACAAATTATTATGTAATAGTTTGTGAATTATAATTATAATGAGATGTGTTCTGTTCTCTCTTGCAGAGAGTGGAAGTCCTGAGTCCCGGGTGAATGCTATTCATTTCTTAATTTACCAACTTCCTGAAAAAAATCGAGAAATGTTGGATCTCCTCATCAAGCATTTGGCTTAGTATGTAACCTCAGAGTTACCTCTGCATACATGTTGTGAACAGAAAAAAAATGCTGTGCCTTATTGGTCTATACTGGTATTACAGGTCATCATAGTTCAACAAGATATCCTTAGCCACCAGGAAATAGCCATCATGCACACAGGACAGTTTGCCAACTCTCTTAGCAGCATTTTGGCAGAAAAACCGCTTGACGCTTGTAAAAGTGTGTTACATGTTTAGGCATGTCAAGCGCTTGGGCGTTATTTCAGTTCATTGGCTACAATAGAAATTTATTCTGACCATGGAAATAGATTAACGCTCAAGCCCTAAATATGTCTAGTGTTAATGCGCGCTTACACGTGTTTACAGGCGTCAGTCATTTTTCTGTTAAAATGTCTCTGCTCCTGCACACACTGGCTGTAGGTTTTTTTTTCTTCCACTAAACTCCTCAAAATGCCTATGTAAAAGTGTGTAACGTTTTTAGGTGCATAAAGTGCTTAGGCGTTAATTCATTTCGTTGGCCAGAATAATAATTTATTCTGGCCATTGAAATGAATTAACGCTTAAGTGCTAAATGCGCCTAGCGCTTAGGTGCGTTTACAGGTGTCAAGCATTTTTTCTGCCAAAACGCTGCTGCTCCTGGACACACTGGCAGTGGATTTTTTCGGCCTCTAAACTTCTCTAAAAGTCTGTGTTCATGGACACATAGGCTAACATGCAGAGGCGTTTAGAGGCAGAAAGAAAAACTGCCAAATGCCCCTAGGAGCAGCTGAAATTATGTCCAGTGTGCATTAAGCCTTAAACATAGAACAAAGAGAGCACACACATCTGGCACAGCATAAAAACACATTTGATTCATGGATGCATTGCACTGCCATTAAACGGTTTTTAAAGCTTAGTATTTTTTTTTACTAAAATAATAAACGTCATACTTACCTGCTGTGTGCAGTGGTTTCTCACAGAGCAGTCCTGATCATCGTCCTTCTTGGGTCCCCTGCCTTGCTCCTTCTCTTCATCTAGTGCCCTCACAGGATGCCACTTCCTGGGGGGGGGGGATTGTGCAGGCTTGTTCCTGAGCCCCGCTGTCTGCATCCTTAAACGTTGACAGTGGAACGCGGCTCTGCCCCCTGCTACCTCATCACAAAGTTTGATTGACAGCATCGATCTGCCCTGTGAGAAGGGACAGAGCAGAGAGCTGCTGCTCTCATGCACAATGCTGGATTGCAATTGGACTCCGGTAAGTATAAAGCGGGACTGGGGGGGATACCAGGCACAGAAGATTTTTAGAATGCATTAAGGTAAAAAAGAAAAAAACCTTAAAGCTTTACAACCACTTAAGCATGTGGATAGGACAGTTGTACACGGTCTTGGTGAGGAGGGAGAAATGCAGTCACGGGGGCAAGTGCATCTGATGAAAATCCAATTCTGCTCCTTCTTGTAGCAGCTGGACTGGGGACAAGGAATGGGGCACACCCACATCTGGTCTATGTAATTTTATGCCAGGACTCCACTGTAGAAGCTGCTGCTCAGAACTGTCTCTCTACTTTCTTCTTGTATTTGCAATTACTAGTTGATGCATTTTGGGAGTGGGTCCCCCTTTCTCAAACCCGATAAAGTGTGTTTTATGCTACATCATATGTGTGCTCCCTTTTTATATAGCTTTCGTATAAATGAGAGTTTTTCATTTGCAGGTCACAGCATTTGATGCATTTTATGTCAGCTTAATAGTAGTATTGTATGATCCGTTACATGGGTTATTACATTTATCTATTATATGTCTATTTTATTCTGCTTACATGAAGTTTCTCCATATCCTCCTCCACCCTTCTTGAGTCAAGCTTGTGATTCACTCTGCTTATTGAGCAGAGCTAATTGACAGCTAGTGCCCAGTGGCTTAGTGTTAATAGTAGATTTATGTATATATCTGACGTAACCTTTCTTTATTTTTTAAGTGTCTCCAGCCATGCCAAGAAGAATTTGATGACTGTAGCTAATCTGGGAGTGGTGTTTGGCCCTACATTAATGAGACCTCAAGAAGAAACTGTTGCTGGCATCATGGATCTGAAATTTCAAAACATTGTTGTGGAAATACTTATTGAAAATCATGAAAAGGTATTTACCCATCCTTACTTGACTACTTGAACCTTATTCAACCCATTTGGGATTGTTGTAATATCTTGTAGTAACATATTGCGGTACAGAGTGGAGCTGTTCCTAAAAGCTACAGTTGATAAAATCTGAAGTGTTCTTTATAGGAACAATCATCTTCCAGCTCTCACATTAAAGCTCCCCACGTGTTACAATCTAGAGTTAATTGTGCAAAGATTGTACAGTCAGTTTGTTGTGTGTTACTTAAGTTCAAAATTATTTCTATACCATATTTAATTGCTGTGTACATTGCTGCTAGTCTTGCTGCCTAATGATTGCTAAATTATCCACACTGCACAAATGAGCAAAAACTAGAAAAACAAATTAAGGGTTGCTAGGTATACATACTGTTTCTATAGCTAGAAGCAATGTTTAATGGTTTGAGGACATCTGTGGACTTAAAGGAGAAGTACTGACAAAGCTCATTTGGCTGTACTTCTCCTGTGGATAGTGGACTAAAGTCTGCTGTCGGCAAACGTCACTCAGCCTTTCCGGGCTGGGGAAAGAACACAATTTTAAAGTTAGGATCCACCCAAGTGTCTGGAATGACACCTGGTTCAGCCTATGAGCAAGCCGCTGAGAGTCTGAGTCAAGTGCTCCGTCCCCCTCCACAGCCCAGTGCTCCAGGGAGCGCTAGGGGGCAGAGCAGAGAGTGGTGACTGACAGTCACTGCTTCTTGCTCAGAACGGCAGGGAGAACTGAGCGACCAGCAGTCTGATTGCTCAGTTCTCTCTATTAGAGAACTGGGCTGGCATGGAACAGATGCAGCATTGGATCAATGCTGCATCCACCTAGCTAAGTTTGATTTAAAAAAAAAAAAATTAAAAAAACTATTCCCACACTTCTCTTTTAAAGTGTTACTAAACCCACAACAGTAAAATCAGTCTGCATATGCAGTAAAGCATGCTTTTTATACTTACTGTAGAACCTAATGGATTAATTGTCCAGATTGTGTAAAATGGATGTTTGATCCTGTATTCTCTGATCCTCCCCTTCTTTCATTGTCCCCTAAATATCTACTGATAGAACAGAGGTTTGGAGTCACTGCACATGCTCAGTTTGGTGTGTATTGCTAGAGAGGTTTTTTTTCTTGGGAGGGTGCATGTGATCAGCACAGGGCCAATCGGCACTGTCCACACAGAGGTCAGGGGTCCTGCATCTTCATAGAGGAGAATGAAAACTCCTTCTACAAGCTTTAACCAGTGCTGTGCTGGACACTGATAGAAGTCACAAGACCGCTCTACCTGCTGATGAGAAAAGGTATTTAGCAGTTTATATTTATTAAAATAATTGCATTTCCATGTTGTGTGTACTGTGGGAGACCAGATATAGTGAATGCAGGGTCCTGGGTTTAGTAACACTTTAATGCAAATGTGAAACACGCGTTTTGTTTAAAGAACACGTACACTTTTAGTGAATTTGTCCTTTTATAAATTCTCCCCCACCCCTTTAAAAGTGAACTTGTTATTTAAGAGATTGTGTAGACGTATCTGAAAATTAGGCCATGGAATGCTATCCAACTGCCTAGATCATCTGCTTTTCATCCAGCTGTAATGCATCATGCCCCACATGGTCACCTTTTTGCCAGTTGGTTGTGATATAGCAACCCTAAGACTCATCTACGATATGCCTGTTGCTGCTATCAAAAAAAATGTGGTTGTAAATCTCTAAATACCTGTGGCCAGGGTGTGGGTTTGAGGATACACAGTAGAAGTATCAAGGGATTAATGGATTGCATATAGTTTAGATAAAGGTAAATTGAATGAAGGCACAGTTGCAGTGTCTCCCTCATAGCATTCGAGGTCACTGATTTAATGTGTTGATTAGAGTTGCTGTATAACAGTGGACAGAAAATGGAATTTTTCATCTATATTCACCCTTGTACCATCACTCCTTTTGTCTTTCCATTTACGTGATGTGTTCACATTACACAAGTCTAAAAACCAGAAGTCAGATGAGGTGACACCAGAATGAAGAGCCAGGAAGACAGTTTTCATTGTTAGGATGAATATACTCTACATTTTGGCAATCACCCAGCGCTGACAGGCTAGACAAGTGTCTTATTGTCAGTATGGATCAGTGGAATGTGATAGCCTATAGAATAGCTTTTCAACCAAAGATCTCTGACGAGCTGGATACATCTAAAAGTTATTTATGGCCAATTCAGGGAGGATGCATGGACAAGTAAAACTTAAAGTAAAACTATGCTGGTTTTGGGCTGGTTTCATTTTAGTTGCATACTTTTTTAAGCTGCTGTTTTATACCTGTTTTTTGTTTTAAATATGCAATCTTTGTATTATATATAAACATTTAATACATAAAGTAACACCAGAGCACTATAGGCAACCTAAAGAGACAGCACAGCATACCTTAAGGCACTGTTTTGTCTGAATAAAGTTTGGATTGAGCCAATGGGATAAGGCACCGCTGTAAGTCCTTCAATGTGCATAAATTGTAGTCCTGTCCAAAAAGAACATACATATTCCATTTAAAGCCAGTGGGTTTCTGTTAGCAAAACAGAAAAGCATGCATATATGAAAAAAAACTCCAACCAGATGTGTTTATATCTACAAACACCTTAAGGGTGTATTCACACCAGCTGCTTTGTTACAATGGAGGGTGTGCAGTGCAGCTGGATGACTGCATTGCTTTTTTTCTTTTTTAAGGTGCGATGCAGTGGAATGCTTCACACTGCGCTGCTCTTGAAAAAACAGTATAGGTGAAGTTTAGTAGCACTTGAAGGTCGTCTCTCCCCCACCCTGTGAATAGACACAAACTGATGCAGTTGTCTGTCACTCTGCTCTCTCCTCCTATCGATATACTCACTGCTTGCACTGCAGCACAACTGATTAGATCCTTGTGCTACTTTTCCCTCCCCCAGTCTGAATGCATTTGTACAGGGTCTGCAAGCGGCAAACCCCAGGTCATATTCAGGTACACTGCTCACATTGAAAAAAAAAAAAAATAATAAAAAGTTCAGCTTTAAAGTGCTACTAAACCCACAACAGTGAAATTAGTCTGTATATGCAGTAAAGCATGTTTGTTCTACTCACTGTGGAACCTATGGGGTTAGGGCGTTAATCCTCCGTATTGTGTAAAAAGGCTGTTTGATCCTGTCTTCTGTAATCCTTCCCTTCTTCTACTGTCCCCAATCCATCTGCTGATAAAACAGAGCCTTGGGGTCAAGCTGCACATGCACAGTTTCGTGTTGAGTTTTTTTTTTCTTTGGAAAGTGCATGTGATCAACACAGGGCCATTCAGCGCTGTCCAGTCAGAGGGTCAGGGGTCATGCAGCCTCATAGAACAGTCAGGGGAGACTGAAAACATCTCCTCCAAGATTTAACCAGTGCTCTGCTGTAGTGAATGCAGGGTCTTGGGTATAGTAACACTTTAAATACCCTACTTATATATACCTAATATACCTTACTCTTATTTTATATTGGCTTTCTTTCGTTTCCTCAATAGCAGGATTCAGACTGAGAAAAAAGGCAGCACTCTAAAGGAAGACCATACATTATGCAATTTTCTCTCTTCAGCCACAGGTGGAAGGAAAGAAAATTGCTCTGTTTCCACATCAACACAGTACACAGCCACAATTGTGTTCTACCAAAGGGGAGTGCTGGGAGCCTTCCCCACTGGTAGAATACAATGATCACTGCTGGCTATAGCTGCCAGCAGTGGTCGGGTAAAAAAACCCAACAGACTGTTTTACTGAAGTCAGTAAATAGATCAAATTCAGTACAACCATCCTGCCCCTAGATGAATCAAAAATATGGCCAGTTCCTACTGAACTAGGTAAATTTTGATCTGTCTATTGCTAGCTGTACATGGCTTTCATGATTGAAGAACTGCAATCCAAAGAATGAAAGGGGTGGGCCAGGGACAGATGGGCTGAGAAGGAAAGAGCAGGGTGATGCTGGACTTCCACCAACAAGGAAGTTAGATGGGCTCTGACTTGCAGCATCTTAGATCAGAGTAAGCAGTTTCAATACAGTAGAAGAGCCTTAAATTTAGCTGTTTGCCAACCCTTTTACTTTAACAGTTAACATTGTCCTAAAAAATTGAATTAAAGATTTATTACAACAAATTAATGAAAATTTGAATTGGGACGACCTACAGTATCATGTAATTTCAAAGCAGACATTTTACATTGTAGAATATTTAAAAAAAAAAAAGAAAAGTGCTTTGAAACTAATGTCAGTGTGCCTTTGAATGCATTAACATTATTTTAGCAACAGAAGCACAGCTATTAATAATTTAAAATATTATTAATTGTACTTGATAGTTGGTTGTAAATGTTCTTTGAATATTGCTAACTTTCTGTTTAACATCTTTATTGTTGTGGTGAGGGTTGATTTAATAATGTAGAAACACTAAAAAAGGGATGAGTTTTGCCATTTGTTTTTTGTTGGATTAGTCAGCTCAGACGTCTGGTGTCCTGAGCATTACTCATAAGAGGGCAGTGTAGTTCCACTAGGAAGAAACAGAATCCTGAGTTCTAGAGCAGAGCAGACATTTTCATCAGAGGAATAAAAGCTTAGCAGGCAAATTCTTAGAACTAAAGTGATAAATATTTAGAATTTATGGTATCTTAGCAGTGAGACACAACAGGATATGTGCTGCTAAATGTGAACTTTCATGATTTGCAAATCCTTATGGGGCATATTTATAATGCAGTCAGTGACTTTTCATCAAGCATTCACTGGTGGTGAATCAATAGTTGTCATTTAAAACACACCACAAAGATTTACCTGCAGTGAATGTTTGTTGAATGTCAGATTCACTGTCCTAAAAATAGGCCCCTTTGTTGAAGTGATTGTAGCCTACTGTGCAAGCTCCATCAGCTGTCTATCGAAGGGCTGCCTTTTTGATAGATCAGAGAGGCAGCTTAAAGCTTTAGTACACACGATCAGAATACCACTTTCGAAGCGATCGTACTTTGAGCTAATCATTATTAAACAGCTTTTGTCTGAAATTATTTGAAGGGACAAGCACGAAAGTTTTTCTCGTACGATAATTGATCGTACAATTTTCTTCTTAATCAGTACAGTTTTCGTCCGAAAAGTCAATACAAATACATTACATCACTTCCAAATTTTCTTTCTGTTGTACGAGAATTTTGGTAACTTTAGTGACTAACTTTAGTGACCTCTTCACTTTCGATATGAGACTAGCATAAAAAAAAAACAAAAAAAAAACAAAAAAAAAAAAACGGACAACGATTCATTCAATATTCTCATCATGTGTACAGAGCATAACAGTCAAGTGAAGGAGTGTACGCAGCAGGCTGACAAAACTGCAATCAATTTGAGTCAGTGGCTTAGCATCATCCTCCTGCAATAGAAAGTACTTTTATTGGTAGGATCTACAAGTAATTTGCTGAAGAAAACTGTATACACTAAGGCATGATGCAAAATATGAAAATTAAATGTAGGGGTTACATACGCTTTATGAAAACAGTACAAGTATGTTTGTATAAAAAATAAATTTCTGTACAATTCATGAAGTTTTATATATTGTCATTTCCGTGTGTGTTATGTTGTACTGTGTGTTGCTTCTTCAGTCCATCTCTTCTGCTAAGTACAATGTACTTTGCACATCGTGGACTGGTGCTGTCTAGTGGTGTGGAAGAAAGAAGGAAGGGTGGACAGTAGATCTCTTCTAAAAGCAAAAAACATGGTGCTCTAACCAAACCAAAAAGAGAGAAACTGGTTGAGACCTGTATAATTACTTACAGTCAGGTCCATAAATATTGGGACATGGACACAATTCTAACATTTTTGGCTCTATACACCACCACAATGGATTTGAAATGAAACGGACAAGATGTGCTTTAACTGCAGACTGTCAGCTTTAATTTGAGGGTATTTACATCCAAATCAGGTGAACGGTGTAGGAATTACAACAGTTTGCATATGTGCCTCCCACTTGTTAAGGGATCAAAAGTAATGGGACAGAATAATAATCATAAATCAAACTTTCACTTTTTAATACTTGGTTGCAAATCCTTTGCAGTCAATTACAGCCTGAAGTCTGGAATGCATAGACCTCACCAGATGCTGGGTTTCATCCCTGGTGATGCTCTGCCAGGCCTCTACTGCAACTGTCTTCAGTTCCTGCTTCTTCCTGGGGCATTTTCCCTTCAGTTTTGTCTTCAGCAAGTGAAATGCATGCTCAATCGGATTCAGGTCAGGTGATTGACTTGGCCATTGCATAACATTCCATTTCTTTCCCTTAAACTCTTTGGTTGCTTTTGCAGTATGCTTTGGATCATTGTCCATCTGCACTGTGAAGCGGCGTCCAATGAGTTCTGAAGCATTTGGCTGAATAGGAGCAGATAATATTGCCCGAAACACTTCAGAATTCATCCTGCTGCTTTTGTCAGCAGTCACATCATCAATAAATACAAGAGAAGCAGTTCCATTGGCAGCCATACATGCCCACGCCATGACACTACCACCACCATGCTTCACTGATGAGGTGGTATGCTTAGGATCATGAGCAGTCCCTTTCCTTCTCCATACTCTTCTCTTCCCATCACTCTGGTACAAGTTGATCTTGGTCTCATCTGTCCATAGGATGTTGTTCCAGAACTGTGAAGGCTTTTTTAGATGTCGTTTGGCAAACTCTAATCTGGCCTTCCTGTTTTTGAGGCTCACCAATGGTTTACATCTTGTGGTGAACCCTCTGTATTCACTCTGGTGAAGTCTTCTCTTGATTGTTGACTTTGACACACATACACCTACCTCCTGGAGAGTGTTCTTGATCTGGCCAACTGTTGTGAAGGGTGTTTTCTTCACCAGGGAAAGAATTCTTCGGTCATCCACCACAGTTGTTTTCCGTAGTCTTCCGGGTGTTTTGGTGTTGCTGAGCTCACCGTTGCATTCCTTCTTTTTAAGAATGTTCCAAACAGTTGTTTTGGCCACGCCTAATGTTTTTGCTATCTCTCTGATGGGTTTGTTTTGTTTTTTCAGCCTAATGATGGCTTGCTTCACTGATAGTGACAGCTCTTTAGATCTCATCTTGAGAGTTGACCGCAACAGATTCCAAATGCAAATAGCACACTTGAAATGAACTCTGGACCTTTTATCTGCTCATTGTAATTGGGATAATGAGGGAATAACACACACCTGGCCATGGAACAGCTGAGAAGCCAATTGTCCCATTATTTTTGGTCCCTTAACAAGTGGGAGGCATATGCAAACTGTTGTAATTCCTACACCGTTCACCTGATTTGGATGTAAATACCCTCAAATTAAAGCTGACAGTCTGCAGTTAAAGCACATCTTGTTTGTTTCATTTCAAATCCATTGTGGTGGTGTATAGAGCCAAAACTGTTAGAATTGTGTCGATGTCCCAATATTTATGTAGTTCAGGTGAGAGGCCACGTCTTCTGGTGGCGGTGCACATAAGTTTTTGGTGGAGCACTGTCAAAAGCAAGATGGAAATTTGAAAAGCAGAATGCTATTTAATATTATTCATATACAGTTGTGCTCAAAAGTTTGCATACCCTGGCACAAATTGTGAAATTTTGGCATTGATATTGAAAATGACTGATCGTGCCAAAAATGCTCTTTTATTGAAGGATGATGATCATATGAAGCCATTTATTATCAAATAGTTGTTTGACTTCTTTTTAAATCATAACAACAAAAATCACCCAAATGGCCATGATCAAAAGTTTACATACCCTGGAATGTTTGGCCCTGGTACAGACACACAAGGTGACACACATGGGTTAAAATGCCAATTGGAGGTTTATGTCCCACATCTGTGGCTTTTTAAATTGCAATTCGTGTCAGTATATAAATAGTCAATGAGTTTGTTAGCTCTTATGTGGAAGCACTGACTAGGCTAGATACTGAGCCATGGGAATCAGAAAAGAACTGTCAAAAGTCCTACGTAACAAGGTAATGGAACTTTATAAAGATGGAAAAGGACATAAAAAGATGTCCAAAGCCTTGAATATGCTAGTAATCACTTCCACTAAGAAATAGAAAATTCATGGACCTCTTGATACCAAGCCAAGTACAGGTAGACCAAGAAAGATTACAGCCACAACTGCGAGAAGAATTGTTCGGGATACAAAGGGAAGCCCATGGGTAACCACAAGAAAAATACAGGCTGCTCTGGAAAAAGACCGTGTGGTTGTTTTGAAGGAGCACAGTATGATGACACTTGAACTAAAATGAGCTGCATGGTCGAGGTGCCAGAAAGAAGCCTTTACTGCATCAATGACAGAAAAAGACCTGGTTTGGCATGTCAAGGTGTTGTCAGGCATATTGTAACTGGGCTTTTTTGTGACATTGGTGCAGTAAAAGCTTCTTTCTGGTACCTCGACCAAACAGCTCATTTTTGTTCAGGTATCACCGTATTGTACTCCTTAAAAACAACCACACCATCTTTTTCCAGAGCAGCCTCTATTTCTTTTGAGGTTGCCTGTGGGTTTTTCTTTGAATCCCAGACAATTCTTCTGTCAGTTATGGCTGCAATCTTTCTTGGTCTACCTGACGTTGGCTTGGTATCGAGAGATCCCTGAACTTTCCACTTCTTAATAGGTGATTTAACAGTACTGTTTGGCATATTCAAGGTTTTGGACATCTTTTTTGTCCTTTTCCATCTTTATAAAGTTACATTACCTTGTTACGTAGGACTTTTGACAGTTCTTTTCTGATCCCCATGGCTCAGTATCTAGCCTAGTCAGTGCTTCCATGTAAGAGCTAACAAACTCATTGACTATTTATACACTGAGACGAATTGCAATTTAAAAAGCCACAGATGTGGGACGTTAACCTTTTATTAACATTTTAACCCATGTGTGTCACCTTGTGTGTCTGTACCAAGGCCAAATATTCCAGGTTATGTAAACTTTTGATCAGAGCCATTTGGGTGATTTCTGTTACTATGATTTAAAAAGGAGCCAAACAACTATTTGATAGGCTTCATGGAACCCTGAAAAACCCTGTGCTAAACTCTACTTTTGAAAATGCTTGTTCACTTGTCATGCTGATGCTTTGACTTCATTCATGTTGTTGACCTGAAACAGTTATATAGATAAGGAATTCTGACACTTATTTAAAGCATACTTGTTTGATGTCAGTGGCTCAAAAGTATCTACGTCAGACAGCCAGGCACCCTGTAACTTCAGGTGGAGGCTAGCAATGGCAGTTCCCTATCTTCTCTCATAGCGTACTTAAACATCTACTCATTTAGTTTAAACACTAAAGGGCTACTTTTGTGAAGCTACCATTCCCAGCATTGCTATCCAATGTCTGTAGGGGCAGAAATAATGAAGTACAGTACATCATTTACACTAGTATCTGTTTACCTTTTTTAGCTTTCTATTTGTTGCAGGCTGGGTACACATGCATCGAAATTTTAATTTCATCCTCTGTGTAGCCCTCTCTGTTCAACAGAAGCCAATTGTTAGACCTGCTTCTGTCAAAATGTCCTGCTGGAAGAACAAACGTTGTTTGTAGTGCCCTTCTTCAGAATGCAATAGCACAGTGGGTGAGATCCTTGCATCCACATAATTTGTGTGGATGCAGGAATCAGAGTTTTTTTCTTTGTTCAGCACGCTGGTAAAATAAAAAACTCAGGATGTATTGAACTTTAGCATAGAGACAGTTTTGCTAGATTACATAAGTAAACAATGGGGTCTTGAGAAGAGCAGACATACTGATTGTTTCACAGCAGCTGAAAATTAAAATTGTTTTAAAGAGATCAAAAGAGCAGAAATGTGAGCGGCCCTTGGCTAATATCATTAGCATAGGTCCACATAATAAATAAATCACTAACCGCGTATATTGCTAAAAAATTTATGCAGACTGTGAACATTTTCATTTTGTATTATGTCTTTAAATGGCTTAAATGTATATGTCTGGTACACTGATAACAATCAAATTATGCTCCAGTTATCCATAGATACAACTTTATGGCTTGCATTTGACCATTATTTAGGTATCCCCAGTGTTTTAGACCCTCTTAAAAAGTGCATATCATACATTGATGGGTGTATTCTGACCATATATTTTAGAATCGTAATGTTTCCTGTTGGTTGAAAAAAATGCACAAGGTCAGAATGCCCTTTCATACAGATAATTGAACTTTACAGTAGGGCCTCCATTAATCATTGTATTATTACAACTTGAAACAAACTTTATTATCCCTTTTCAGATGCCCTCCTTTTTATGTAAACTTAACCAACATCTTGCTTCTTCTGGCTGGTGAACAGGTATTTTTCTATACTTGTGCAGTTTTTTAAAGGGACTGTACATGCATTAGAGATATATTGATCATGTTTTTTGCCCTTTATTAGCTATTATGCCTTTAGGCCTGTTTCACAAGTGCTTACTATTTTTAACTTTAGTGAAATAGTTACAACAATCATTTACAACACTTTAAGCAAAATTTGAAACAATTCTGTTAGCAGGAAAGCTTTGTGGGTGCTTAAAACTTGCCAAGAACTTGTACAAATGGATTGTCAGCACTAATCTTATAGGAAATAGTCAGTATAACATTATTATTATTACTATAATACAGGATATATGTAAGGCCAACAGTTTGTGCAGTTCTTTACAATATAAAAGGAGCCAGTACGTTAGAATGCAATTCAAGAGGATGAGGAGGGCCATGCGCGTGAGAGCTTACAGTCTTAAAATGGAGGGATAAGTGATACAAAGGGTAATAACTGTATGGGGATCAGTTAAAGTTGTAAACCACTGACATGAAATATGAATAAAACGTATCCTTCTATACTGAGTACTTTTCTCAATCCAGAGCATGAAGTGTCATTTCTCTCTTCTGCTTCGTTACTCTATCTGTATGAGTCACCTCTGACAAGTTTTCCTCATACCAAGAGCTTAAAGTTGACAGGGGACAGAGCTCCCTTGCACAGATTGTGATTGACTGCCTCAGCTCTGTTCCTGTGTGCTGTGTAAAGGTTCTCTTCCCTTACATCTGCTCTCACTGAGGATTGCAGAGTGTAATTTCAGCTCCCCACCAACTGTTTTCTGAAAGCTCAGACAAGCTGTATAAATTCACAACTTTGAACAGATGTAGAAAAGAGAAGAATGCAGATAAGCAGGTACAATTTATGTCGGAGGATTTGTTTAATCTCTGAGCATCACCTGAGGCCACTCACTAAACTGGGTGTAAGTTTTTACAACCACCGTAAAAGTTCAGTTGTTACAGGTGAGGTAGGCTTCCTCGAAGAGGTGAGTTTTCAGGTATTGTGTTAGGTGGACAGACATTATTATGAGCTCAGTTTTTAAAAGATTGAGTTTTAGGAAGTGGAGTGACATCCATACTGATATGTCATTTAGTAAATTAGCAATGTGTGAAGCCAGGAAAGAGCAGTCTTTGAAAGGCAAGGGAGTGAAGTTTCTTTTTTGTTGAGTGGGTGGCCGACTGTATCAAAATTTCAGAAAGCTTTAATAGTATGAATACAGAGTGGTGGCCATTGAGAAACCCTGGCATAGAAGGATTCCACCTCTACCACCCTTATGCTAAATGAGTCTGAGTGAGTGAACTCAGTGGAAGCCCCAATGGGAGAGACAGATTCCTGAAGCCAAATTCCAGTGATTGCAAATGGGTTAAAAGAGTTTGAGGTTAAAATGTCATGGACAAATGTGAGCTTGGTAAAGACAGTGAACATTCCAGAGGAGAACATATGGGTGGGGGTGCTGGTTCTTGGAGCAGGGGAATAGAAACTAGACATATGATTAGCAGATTCTGCTAGAGGCAGAAGGGTGCTGGGTGTGGGGTGAGAGTTAGCAGAGAGCCAGGATTAGGGGAAATATCCCTAGATTAGAGATGAGCGAATTATTCAAAAATTCGGTTCGGCTGATTTGCCGAATTCGCCGAATAAATTCACTTCGAGCCGAATATATTCGCTGCGAATTTAACTTATAAAAAGGGTGTTTCTAGGCTTCAGAGAGCCTTTATATTAGTGCAGAACACTGTACCTTTAATTTAAATGCCCTTGGAGTCTGCTGGGGAAGAGAAATAATACTGTCAGTCAGTATGACATGAAGATGAGTGCCGTCGATCTTAGAATCACCGCACACTTCACTCATTTGGGCAGTCACGGGGCCAAAACCAGAGTGTGGAGCCACAGTGTGGCGGTGGAGGCAGCAGCAATGGGAGGCCATACAGCACCCTATGACAAAATGGAACCCACCAGCAGTGTGAGGAGACCTGAAAGTGGCACATGGCAGAGTGTGGCGATGGAGACAGCAGCAATGGGAGGCCGTACAGGGACCCATGACACACTCTGGACCTGGCAGCAGCATGAGGAGGCGGTACAGGGGCCCATGACAGATTACGGGCCTGGCAGCAGCATGAGGAGTCTGTACGGGGGCCCATGGCAGATTACGGGCCTGGCAGCAGCATGAGGAGGCGGTACAGGGGCCCATGGCAGAGTGGCGGAGCGTAAGCAGCTAAAATTGAAGGCCATACAGAGGCCTATGTTAAAAAGCCCCCCCAGCAGCAGCGTGGGGAGACGACTATCAAGAGTCCAATGGCAGAGTGGCGGAGCAGAAGCAGCTTCAATTGAAGGCCATACACAGGCCTAGGTTTAAAAGTCCCTCACAGTTAATTCCAATAACGAACTCTACTCCTCCGTGCAATCTACTTACGAGACCCTGGGCAGGTCTGGGTCCAATTTGTGGTAGAGACTGGTTTTGTTCAGCCATGCTTGAGCGAGTAATAACAGGTCTGTGCTGCCCTTTGGTGTCTGGCTTAATGCGCACAACACTGAACGTCCCAGCGTTTGTCAACGATTTGCCGTTAAGTGATGCAAACCCGCTGAACCACGTTCATGAGGAGCCGGTACAGGGGGCCATGAATCAGTATGGACCTGGCAGCAGCGTGAGCAGACGACAGAGGCACATGGCGCAGGGTGGCGGTGTAGGCAGCATTATTCTGAAGCCAAACACAGGCCTAGGTTAAAAAGCGGAAGTCGTCAGCAGCGTGAGCAGACGACAGAGACACATGGCGCAGGGTGGCAGTGGATGCAGCAGTATTCGGAAGCCAAACACAGGCCTCGGTTAAAAAGCGGAAGCCGTCAGCAGCGTGAGCAGACGACAGAGGCACATGGCGCAGGGTGGCGGTGGAGGCAGCAGCAATGGAAGGCCATACAGCACCCTATCACAAAATGGAACCCACCAACAGTGTAAGGAAACCTGAAAGTGGCACATGGCAGAGTCTGGCGATGAAGTCAGCAGCAATGGGAGGCCGTACAGGGACCCATGACACACTCTGGACCTGGCAGCAGCAAGAGGAGGCGGTACAGGGGCCCATGGCAGAGTGGCGAAGCGTAAGCAGCTTAAATTGAAGGCCATACAGAGGCCTATGTTAAAAAGTCCCCCCAGCAGCAGTGTGGGGAGACGACTATCAAGAGTCCAATGGCTGAGTGGCGGAGTAGAAGCAGCTTCAATTGAAGGCCATACACAGGCCTAGGTTAAAAAGTCCCCCCCAGCAGCAGCGTGGGGAGACGACTATCAAGAGTCCAATGGCTGAGTGGCGATCCGGGAAGTCAGCGTTGTGATTGCAGATGCAATGCAGAGATTCCATGAGGTGATGCCGTGGGTGCGAAGAAGATCATATACCGTCGTACTTCCATCCATAAGACGGAACAACCTGCGAACCGGGAGCTTTATTGCCCTGACCCGCTGAGCAGCTTCTGGGATACCCAAGAGGCCCATGGCAGAGTGGCGGAGCGTAAGCAGCTTCAATTAAAGGCCATACAGAGGCCTATGTTAAAAAGTCCCCCCAGCAGCAGCGTGGGGAGACGACTATCAAGAGTCCAATGGCTGAGTGGCGGAGCGGAAGCAGCTTCAATTGAAGGCCATACACAGGCCTAGGTTAAAAAGTCCCCCCAGCAGCAGTGTGGGGAGACGACTATCAAGAGTCCAATGGCTGAGTGGCGATCCGGGAAGTCAGCGTTGTGATTGCAGATGCAATGCAGAAATTTTATGAGGTAATGCCGTGGGTGCGAAGAAGATCATATACCGTCGTACTTCCATCCATAAGACGGAACAACCTGCGAACCGGTAGCTTTATTGCCCTGACCCGCTGAGCAACTTCTGGGATACCCAAGAGTTTGGCTTCTGTGGGGAATATGGTTGAAAACTGAAACTTAAAGGCATGTTGACGGAAGGGCACCAGTGTCAGTGCTCCGGAGGGAATATAGCTTCAAAGCTGACACTTAAAGGTATATCGACGGTCAGAGACAACAGGAAGTGGAGCTTGCGTCTTAAATCGACTGAATGTGGCAGACGTGAAACGTCTACGGGCCGTATATGAAACGGGTTGTTCCTCTTTCTGGAATAAGTGTTGGAAATGGCCACTCTTTTTGGTGTGGCGTTTTGTATATTTAATTCCGATTACGGACTCTACTCCTCCGTGCAATCTAGTTACGAGACCCTGGGCAGGTCTGGGTCCAATTTGTGGTAGAGACTGGTTTTGTTCAGCCATGCTTGAGAGAGTAATAACAGGTCTGTGCTGCCCTTTGGTGTCTGGCTTAATGCGCACAACACTGAACGTCCCAGCATTTGTCAACGATTTGCCGTTAAGTGATGCAAACCCGCTGAACCACGTTCATGAGGAGCCGGTACAGGGGGCCATGAATCAGTATGGACCATGAATCAGTATGGACCTGGCAGCAGTGTGAGGAGACCCGAAAGTGGCACATGGCGCAGGGTGGCGGTGGAGGCAGCAGTATTCGGAAGACATACACAGGACTAGTTTAAAAAGCGGAAGCCGTCAGCAGCGTGAGCAGACGACAGAGGCACATGGCGCAGGGTGGCGGTGGAGGCAACAGTATTCGGAAGCCATACACAGGCCTAGGTTTAAAACTGGAACCCAGCAGCGTGAGCAGACGACAAAGACGCACATGGCAGAGGATGGATCTGGCAGCAGTATGAGAAGGCGGTACAGGGGCCCGTGGCACAGTGTGGTGATGGGGGCTACAGCAACTGGATGCCAGAAAGTGGCCGATAGGGCTATATACTGCGTGGAATTATAAAGTTGTAAAGACAGCGGCCTATAAGGCTATACACACTATAACAATCATGACTTGATTGACCATTGGCGTATAAGGCTATACACAGCATGAATATCATGACTTATTCTGAGTGGTTTGGAAGGCTATATACAAAAAGTAATTCATGAGCTGTCCGGACAGCGGACAATAAGTACATATATACAAATCAATTCATCAGCTGTCCAGCCAGCGGCCTCAAAGGCGACGCATATAGAAAGCAATTCATGAGCTGTTCAGACAGCGGCCTCTAAGGCGACAGATATACAAAGCAATTCCCGAGGTGTTCAGGGAGCGGCCTGAACGGCTAGGTTATTACTAAATATATTTTTGTGGCCAAACATCGGCCTATAAATAGATGTCTACACAGTGACAAAAAAGTAGGTCGCCTTACAGCGGCGTATCCTACAAATTGACATTATAAGAAATGGTTTAGACCAAAGAAAAAAAAAAAAAAACTTTGATGCGATGCTATACCTTAGTAGATTGTGGAAAGTCGACAAGTCAAGCGTAACTGTGTACATTACAGAAAATCTTAACAAGACAACCAAACATGTGGCCAAACCGTGACCGATACAAGTTAACAATGTAAGAAACAGGAGGGGGCCAAACCGTGGCCAATAAATAAACAGTCCACCTCATTGATGAGATGGACAACACGTGTCAAATATTTAAAAAAATTGCTATTCCATCGGTCTGGAACTGGTCGACTATAAATAATTAAAAAGTTTAAATTCATGTGACAGTCGTCCAGCGACGTATAAATAATTTAAAAACACCAATTCATGAGGGGCCCGACCAGCAGAGTATAAGTCATTAAAAAGGTTCAATTCATGTGACGGTCGTCCAGCGAAGTATAAATAATTTAAAAACCCCAATTCATGAGGGGCCCGACCTGCAGAGTATAAGTCATTAAAAATGTGCAAAACATGAGTCGGCCGACCAGCAGCCTCTCAATAAAATATATATACAAATGTACGGATCAGGTGGAGGTCTTCCATTTGTCCCTAATAACATGTTTGGGGCATGATTCATGGCGGATTTAGTCAGTTGTGTCAGGAACTGGTGGTTTGAAATCCAGACTAATCCACGCCTGATTCATTTTCACAAACGTGAGTCTCTCCACACTTTGGGTGGACAGTCGTGTCCTCCGCGGAGTTACAATACCTCCTGCCGCACTAAACACGCGCTCCGATGCCACGCTACTGGCCGGGCATGACAGCCTTTCAAGGGCAAATTCAGCTAGTTGGGGCCAAAGGTCAAGTTTCGTTGCCCAGTAGTCAAGGGGATTGTCTACCTCGGTTGGCAGGGTGCTGTCCAAGTAGGCCCAAGCCTGTTGTTTGAGGTCCTGCTCCAGGTCCACCTGATGCTGCTGCTGCTGCGGCTGGTTAGTAGTTTCCTCACTGCGCTGGTGAAGAAAGCTACTCATCATCGACTGCAGACTGAGGCAGCCGCTGCTGGTGGAGCTGCCACTGCTATTACCACCCCACCCCTCCCCTGCTGCCATGGCAGCGGAACGCGAGCGCACAGGGCCCACAGTGTCTGAGGATGGACGTTGGCGCAGAAAGGCAGAGACCAACTGACTACATAGGTGGTTTTTATAGTACGTTATTTTGGCCTCCCTCTCAGCAGGTGTGAAAAAGGCCACCATTTTTGAACGGTAGCGAGGGTCCAACAAGGTGGACAGCCAAAAGTCATCCCTCTGTCTGATGGTTATTATTTGGCTGTCGCTACGCAAGCAACCGAGCATGCTATGGGCCATTTGTGCCAAGGAATGCGAGGGACTCCCTGCCTCCATCTCCACAGCATACTGCCACAGTGCGTCTGGGTCCTCTGTCTCCTCCTCCTCCTCTACCAGATGCTCCTGCTCCTCCACTCCTGTCCGCTGAGTGGAAAAACCACCCATTTCACTCAATAATTCCTGAGCACCAATGTCCTCCTCTACCTCCTCCTCTTCTTCCTGTCCTGCCCCCACAGGGGTCATGTGGCGTTGAGATCTGTGCGCCACGTCTACCGCACCCTGACCAGCCATTGTTAACAGCATTTGTTCCAGGACGTGCAACAGAGGAATGACGTCGTTCATCCCATAGTCCTGCCGACTCACGAATAGCGTGGCCTCCTCAAAGGGCCTGAGCAAGCGGCAGGTGTCACGCATGAGCTGCCAATGGCTGACATCTAAGTTACACAGGGGAGTACCTTTATCCGCTTGTAACATCAGGAAATCGGTGATGGCCTTTCGCTGTTCGTAAAGGCGGTCTAACATGTGTAGGGTTGAATTCCACCTTGTTGCAACGTCGCAGATCAGGCGATGCTGTGGAATTCCGTTCTGCCGCTGCAGCTCAAGGTGGGTGTGCTTTGCGGTGTAGGAATGGCTGAAATGCATGTAAAGTTTACGTGACAGTTTAAGGATGTCTTGCAGTGGGATGGTGGATTTTAGGAACTGCTTGACAACCAGATTGAACACGTGAGCCATGCATGGCGCATGGCACAACCTTCCTTGACGCAGAGCAGACACCATGTTCTTTCCGTTGTCGGTCAACATGGTTCCGATTTTCAGTTTGCGCAGAGACAGCCATCTGTCGATTTCTCTGTTCATTACACTCAGAAGTTCCTCCCCTGTGTGACTACGTTCGCCAAGGCATACCAGGTGCAGCACAGCGTGACACCGTTGCGCCCTGCACATGTGATATGCCGGTCGGGTAATGGGACTTGGCATGGGGGTGGCGGCTGAGGACACGGCGGAAGAAGAGGTGGTAGAGGCGGACATCTTTGCTGGACCAAGGACGTGCAAACGTGGAGGCAAAAGCGGCGTGACCTGTCCAAGTTGCTGGTGCGGCTGTGCCGGCACCACGTTCACCCAGTGGGCCGTAAATGACATGTACTGTCCCTGACCGTAGTTACAGCTCCACACGTCGGCGCTGCCGTGCACTTTGGCAGAGACCGACATGCTCAAAGACTGGCCCACCATCTCTTCTACATGTGAATGCAGGGCTGGCACTGCCTTTTTGGCGAAGAAATGCCGGCTTGGCACTCTCCACCGCGGCTCGGCACAAGCCATCATTTCTCGGAAAGGTGCTGAGTCCACCACTTGGAAAGGGAGGGACTGCAGCACCAGCAACTTGGACAGGAGGACGTTCAGCTTCTGCACCGTCGGGTGCGTGCTCGCAAACTGTTGTCTCTTGGAAACGGATTCCAAGAAAGACTGCTGACGGAATCCGTGAAGAGGAGTAGCAGGAGAAGGAGCATCTGAACGAGCGGAAGATGCCAACGAGCGACAACTCCCCTCAGCAGAGGTGTTGGAGCCTTGACTGGCTGATAGAGGGCGATTGACGTCGGGTGACGGAGCAAGTAACGGAGCGGGTGATGGAGCGGGGGCTGGGGCAGGCAGAACCGCCGTATCTTTATCACGGTTTTCCCAGGCCACCGAATGGCGACGCTGCATATGCTGACGTAACGCTGTAGTCCCAACATTGGCCCCCTGGCCACGCTTGACTTTCTGGCCACATAGTCGACATACGGCTACGTTTACTTCCTCGGGCGGCTTGACGAAAAATTGCCACACCGCCGAGTAGGAAACTTTGCCCCCGCTACTCCTCACTGGCTGACTGCTACTTCCTCCGTGCACACCGGCACCACTACTGGCCGTGGTGGTAGGCTGCAGTGGAGCTGGTGCTCTACTCCGTGGCCGTTTGCCTCCACTGACACTGCTGCGACCCTGCTGCCTCCTGGGCAACCCACCGACTGTTTTGCTCGCTGGCAAGCTGGCACCCTCTTCTCCTGATGATGCGGAAGCAATAGCCTGATGACGACGAGGCTGCCAAGTGCGATCAGCCTCATCATCATCAATTAGGGTCTCCGCGTCACTACTAGCCCCCTCGGCTGCGTGTGGGTCAGGAGACAGACCTGTCTCTAGACCGGCTACCGAGCCACTCTCCTCGCCAGTACTTCTTCGCCTGGCTGCTGAAGAGGCGGATGTCTCCCCCCGTTCCTGACCGCCCTCTGTTAGCTCTTCCTCACTGTACAGTGGGGCTGAGCCCACAGCATGCGATACTTCGCTTGGTGAGGGAACACCAAAGGACAGGGGCAGGTCGAGGACACGTGATTTCAGTGGGCTTGCTCCCGGGCCATGCCAACTAACGGTTGTGTCTGACGTACCCACCAATCGTTGGCTGTAGATGTCAGAGGTGACCTGGGAAGAGGAAGACGACCGAGTCAACCAATCGATGACGGCAGGGTTGTCGGTGGAGACACGACCGCTGGATGACACCGGGAGCACTGGCCTCTGGCTGCGACTAGTGCTGCCTCGACCCCTTCCTCTGCTGCCACGTCTGCTCGCTCCTGAAACATTGCCTCCTCTGCCACTCCTCTGCGTGTTGTCTGACATACTCTTTAATTCAATAAGCACCCCAAAAATAAAACCGGATTTAACTCTTTGAACGTACAATAGTGGTTGTGAAGCAGAAAGTCAGTTTATTTAGCACAATCGGTCAATTGCAGCTTGCCGTTGGCTGTAAACTGTACGTTTATGCCACTGGAATGCACTAATCACCCAAAAAATATTACCGCCACCCGGCGTGTATATGGATTTAACTCTTTGAACGTACAATAGTGGTTGTGAAGCAGAAAGTCAGTTTATTTAGCACAATCGGTCAATTGCAGCTTGCCGTTGGCTGGAAACTGTACGTTTATGTCACTGGAATGCACTAATCACCCAAAAAATATTACCACCACCCGGCGTGTAAATGGATCTAACTCTTTGAACGTACAATGGTGGTTGTGAAGCAGAAAGTCAGTTTATTGTACACAATCGGTCAATTGCAGCTTGCCGTTGGCTGGAAACTGTACATTTGTGTCACTGGAATGCACTAATCACCCAAAAAATATTACCGCCAGCCGGCGTGTAAATGGATTTAACTCTTTGAACGTACAATAGTGGTTGTGAAGCAGAAAGTCAGTTTATTTTGCACAATCGGCAAACTGCAGCACCAACTGTGCACGACAGCCACCAAAAAAAAAAGGGTGTATGTCACTTTAAATTTTCGATTCTTTGATAGCTGTGGCCCTAAGTAACGATTCTGTGTCCCTGAGTAACGATTCTGTGGCCCTAAAGTCTCTGTGGCCCTAACTCTGTCCCTTAATACACACAGGTCTGTCTCTCTTGAATGACCGGAGGCTAATGGAGAATTCTAAGATGGCCGCGATTTATAGCTCCACCATTACACAGTGCTGGCTGGCTGCTGATTGGCTAATGCGATCACATGTCATGAATGCATTATGGGTCAGCGCGCCTTTCTGCGCGCCTTCCCAGAGATCCCCGCCCCATCTTCTCTGTCCATTTTCTCCGTCGGCACACATGTCGCCGCCATTTTTGGGAAAATTCGATTCGTGCATCCGAAGTTTGCTAATCTTCGGATTCGTCGCGAATAGAATTTTTCCAAATCTTCGGAACGAATTCCACTTCGTCATGTTCGATTTGCTCATCTCTACCCTAGATGTTAAGGAAGTAAGATAGGAGCAATATTTTAATGAGCGCACATGTTCCAGTGTCCTGGAATTTGTTGGCATGTGGGTTCAATATTAGCAGGAGGTGATAAAGCCTATTACACATGATCAGAAAATGGTCCAAAAAATACCGCTTTCGAAAAATCGATAATCTGAATAATTTCAGACAAAAGCCATGTACCAGCTTTCAAAGGAACAAGCATGAAATTGTTCTCATATGATACCAGATCATACGATTTTCATTTTATCAGTATGGTTTTTGTCCAAAAATGCAATACAATACATCACATCACTTCTAAATTTTTATTCTGTCGTATGAGAATTTTCATAATTTTAGTAACCTGTTTTGTTTTTGATATGGAGACTAGCATGCAAAAAAACCAAAACAAACGGACTATCATTTGTCTGATATTCTGATCAAGAATATAGGGGGCAGGAGTGAGGGTGATATGCTGTATATAAACTGTGGGGTGGAGAATAGGGTTAAAGGAATTTGAGGAGAAAGGCGGTTGTTGTGAGAAAGAAATGTGGGGGGAGCATATTACAGGGTGGAGAAAGTAGGAATTGGACAGACTCGCTTACAGTTTGTCCAGAGTGGAGCATAGTTGTTTGTTGATACCATCATACTTCTGCCTTAGTTGAATTGCAATGTTAAAGTGCATAACATTTCAGCAGAAATTCTGGTGGTAAAAGTGGCTTACCACCTGGCAGAGTGCCTTCTTTCATGAGTTTCTCTTGATTTATGGTTAGATGGTATAGGTACATATTTGTCAGTTAATCAGTTAAACACGGATTAAACACTTGGATTTCTTTCTGGTCAGACAAAGCAAAAAAGTAAATCTATCTCAATTATATGGGTACTGTCGATAAATGATTTGCATGCCAAATCAACCAAAATGTGTTCCATGGGTGTCCCTGTCAGAACCACCTGGCTTTAGCAAAGTCCATTTTTAATCGACTTTTGTTAAAGCTGCCATACAGAAAATTCTCAGACGAACAGCAGCTGCACATAAAAAGATGCAGGGCAGTGTTAATTTTGACTTTAAATTTCAAGTTAGTTTTAGTCATAGTCTTTTGACTAAAATGCCTGAATTGTTTTGGTCATATTTTAGTTAGCTTTTTGACAAACAGAACTGCAACTTTAAAATATAAAAAACAAAACAAAACTGTAAACTCTATTGGCTGTAATGCCATTGCACATATTACCTGAATATAATACCAACATTAAATATTAAGAAAAATATAAGTAATGCCTTTTTCTTTTTTTTCTCTCAGCAGCTTAGTAGATGCCCTCTATCCTTATGTGGTAGTGCAGTGTTAATTTTGACGTCAAGTTTCAATTTGGTTTTAGTCATGGTTTTTTGTACTAAAATTCCATTTTTAGTTTTTTTAGTTTTAGTTGTATTTTAGTCTTTTGACTAAAATGCCATTTTAGTTTTAGTCATATTTTAGTTGACGAAAATAACACTGATGCTATTCTGAGATCATCAGGTACCAGCTCTTGGAATATAATAGCCGGCAGTGCAGATTCATCCATACACTAGTTTTAACGTGGGTGGGGAATAACGTGAATTATCCTGTTCAGCCCATGGCACTAAACAAGAGAAATCCTAAAGGATATGTTTCCCTTTGGACAACATGTTACATGTTCCCAATGCTGCAGCCACCACCCAATCCCCTCCCTGTGACAACAGTACGGGGAGAAGTTCCCTGTACAAGTTGTCAGTTTTTAAAACGGTGTGGCTGCGTGAGGCTCCGCTCCCACATGGCTGCGCCATTCATTCACAGAGTCCTTGTCTATATATCTGCTTACTGGTACATTCCGTATGGGCAAGCACATATACTGACAGGCCAGCAGGAGATCTGCATGGCACCAGCGATCTGCTGATCGCTGATACAGTGCTTTACAGGCACCTGCAACCAAAAATAAATGCACATTTTTTTTACCTAACAAAAAACAAAAATTGCATTTATTATTTTTGGTCAAAAGTTAACTTTATCCTTTAAAGCTGATTTCCAGGGACGGCAATTTTTGCACCGTTAGATTGTTCCAGCCTGTGCCAGTGTAAATATGCATGTTCCATACCTAGGCAATACCTGTGGAAGCTGGCAAAACACTGTAGTAGGCACTGCTACTACAGTGATTACTGCTGGGTTCTGGGTCCCATGTTGAGTGGCTGATTTTTGGGGCTCAGCCGGATATGGCACATGCAAACTTACTTTGATCTTCACTGTACCAATGTAACAGCAAAAATAGCCATACCTGAAATTTATCTTTTACATACACAGTATGGCCAGCTTTCCATAGGAAGCTCTAGTTGGCAAGGCTCTGATCAGCTGATAAAAATGTAGAGGAAAGGCAAGTACTAAGGACTTGACTTAACTTGATATAAACCTTTGTGTGCCAATATTTTAGAAGATTGCAAGATGAATGTTTCATACACATAGACTGGCAGGCAGAAATGGTTAACTACATGTACCAATGTTATAAGTGTTTTCAAGATGTGTCTTGTCTAGTCTACTGATTTTTTTCCACCTTGTTTGCATATTTAATTGCATTTTAATTATGTTCATTCAGAATTGTTTTTTTTTTGCTGGAGTTAGAATTGAAATAACGGTTTTACAAAAAAATTGCTGAAAATTACACACTGTTGAATGAAGCAGAGAAGTGACCTCCCTACCTGTTCAGGGTTCCACAGAATTGAAATCGGAGAGAGAGCCTGAGGAAAAAAAAAAACACTTCTGTGGTACTTTAATTTTAGAAACCTCATAATGCTCTATGGATACCATGTCATAGTTGCATACAGGTGCATCCTTTTAATGTTTTCTAAAATATTTTATATAAATGACAAGGAAAAGAAACAAAAATCACATTAACCTAAAACTTGCTTTCCCTTTAAGACCTATGGTAACCCTTTGCTGCCACAGCCGTTTTTGAGGGTTTTCTTGCACACATGCTTAAAAAATAATTTTAGCCCTGAAGATTGCAAAAAAAAACCCCAATAACATATGTTTTCTGAAAGCAGATGCCTTAGAGAATAAAATAGTGATATGTTAAATTTTTTTACAAGATATTGCTGCAAAGGTTTAGGGAACACAACATTTCAGTAAAAAATGCACTAAAAGTAAATTTTAGGGCACACAAATGCAATAAATTACCCAATATTTTGGTGAAATCTAAAAAATGAGGTTGCACCAAGTAAATAAATACTCAACATGTCAAATCTAAAATATGGTTCGCTCATGAAATGGGGACTGTAACATAAATGTAAGGTTCGGGTAGTTGAGATGTGATCAGTAGAAATATGTCATTGTAGATTTAGTTTCATTCCATGTGTTCAGAATTCAGTCAGAGACACATGTTCACCAATTAGCATCTGAAAGGACAGAGCAGCTTCTAGACTGGAGGTGACACCTAGATGCCAACAAGACTTTGCCACCTATGTAGTCAGACTTTGTCACCTTCTGGAAGTTTAAAAGAGAAGCTCCAGCCATTTCTGCTTCGTGACCCAGCAGGAGACCAGGAGTGGCTCTGATGTGTCTGCAAGCCATGAATTAGATACCCAGATCAAAGGAAAATATTTAATCTCTCATGAAAGCTAAAATATTAGTTGCAGAGAGATGAAAATACTTCCTTCTGATTGGACACACTGTAGGCTATATCTCCATGTAAAACTGTATTTGTAGCCTCTGTGGAATCCCATAGAAAGGCAGAAAACGGTTATATGGCGCTTGATTGTGACAGCTGAACAGTGATTGGTACTGTCGCAATCAGACTGATGTGCTGGTGTCAGAAATTCAATCCCTGACTTGGTGGTTCAAACTGTTCCTGGTCCAGTCGACTTTGGGCACTTCAGTACCCAGAATGTCTTGTGGGCTAGTACAGGAACACCCCCCAGGGTTGATTGGCCAAGGGCTAATGTCCAGCCTACGTCCATATTTCAATAAATTGAGGACCCTGAGATATGGACAGGGTAATTCGTACGGAGACGGTTCTATTTGACTGGTGAATTGCAGACTTTCTCTGACTTGCTCCAGTCATAGGATAACTCTTGGTAAAAGTTTTATTTCTGTTTTTATTCCCTTTTTATTTTATAGTGAATAGCCAATTGTGTGTCTTTTTGCATTTTCTGTAACTGTTTTTTCTTTGTACATATTTTATGCACTGCCCACTTTCGGGATATTCAATCATAAAATTCATAAGTGACTTCTGGGTACTTAAGCTCGGGCTCATATCTCCGGAGAGATTGTTGTATTGCAGTGTCTTTATAAGCTTGGTCAAGTTCATTGCCTATCTGTGTGCAATTGCACTGCGTGTTGACAGATTGCATGCAGATTGTAAAGTAGGATATCTGTGTGTGTGTGTGTGTGTGTGTGTGTGTGTGTGTGTGTGTGTGTGTGTGTGTGTGGGGTGGCCCAGCAGACCAGTCTGCGGATAAACTGTTGGGTGGTGGCAAGCTACCGTTTGTTGTGTGTCTGGTGTGGGGGTGTGTGGACAGTGGAAGAGTGATTAACACCGGGGTTCTAGCTTGTAGGATAGCTGGAGGAATCCTAGAAGGGTGTGCCAATTGCTAGGCTGCTCCCCAATCCTAATAGTGCACCAGATTGTGTATAAGATTCGTATGTGCCGGTGTGTGGTCAGCCAGCTGGATTGGAGTGGAGTCTCCCTCTAGTGGTGGCCAGAGGTAGTGTGGGCTGTGAAAGTATATCACGGCTGGTCTTATGTGTTCAGACTAAGTCCCCCTCATTACGGGCGGACGTGCACACCTCGGTTAGCTAGTCACTGTGGGCATGTGTGTGTGGGTTGGATCCGTGACAGGGAATACTTTAGCACATTGTATTTTCTAAAAGTGACACTTTAAAAGCCCCATTAGGGTGTTAGTTTAGTGTTACTGAGGCGGCCTGGTGCCAGAATTATTGCTTTCAGTCCGGCATGTGTGGCGTTATGTAGTGTGTGTTGCAATTGATGTTTTAATGCATAGGCCTGCTGACGTGTGCTCTTAAGTTCATATGTGTATATACAGTGAGGCAAAAAAGTATTTAGTCAGCCACCAATTGTGCAAGTTCTCCCACTTAAAAAGATGAGAGAGGCCTGTAATTGGCATCATAGGTAGACCTCAACTATGAGAGACAAAATGAGAAAAAAAATCTGTATGTAGGGATGGGGGCCTCAGACATTGTTGGGGGCAAATTATTTATGCCTGGGTGTAGCTTAAATTTTTACAGTTAAACTTTTTTTTTTACTTAATTGTTTTTTTCATCACATAGGGGACAAAAAGTTCCCTATGTGAGGACTTGTTGGTGACAGGTTCTCTTTAACGAGACATCCAGGGTCTGAAAGACTCTGGGTGTCTCCCCTGTGCTCCTTTGAATGTAATGCAATGCTGATTGCAGTGTAATACATTTTTCCTGGCCATACTGGCAGGGGAAACGGAGTGGGGGACATGGAAGTGATGTTTTAGGTGTTGCTTCTGGGTCAGCAACAGGAAGGGAAGGATATCGGATATGTGTCCGCTCTGTGCGCCCTCCCCTCTACCGCAGCACCCACTATGATACATGGAGGGTTCCAGTAACCGGAGTGGGAGTGAAAGTAACCTGATGTTGCTGGAGGAGCCAGACTTCTTTCATCTGACAGCCAAAGGTTGGCTTGTCAGATTTACACACAGCAAGTGTGTGTGTAAACTCCCAAACGCATTATGCACTGCATACTAGCACATTATGACAGACTTGCCTAAAAAAAACGATCCTTCCAGCGTCATGCTGTCACCACTGACAGGAATTCCTTCTTCACCCAGTCTTCCTTCTCGGTACGCAGGCTCTGGCCATTTGAATGGCCGAGCCGTGATGATGTCAAAGTCGAGGAACAACTCTCTGAATGGATGGCATGACATCACCAGCTCTTACACATGTAAATATCTCCCAAATGGTGCACATTTAGGAGATCACTGTTCCTACTGGTAAGCCTAGTTATAGACTTACCTGTAGGTACAAGATAAAAAGTGGCATTTACTACCACTTTAAACCCTACCATAGTGACATTTTAAGGTCTTCAACAAACAATTTCACACTTGAGCATTGTGAATACTCGCTGTACACATGCGGACTAGCATTTACCACCTGAATCTCATGGGAGAACTAGGCCTTGCGGCACCACTAATATGAGGAATAAGAGCTGTGCCATTCACTGTATATGCATTTTTCCTTTAAAGTGGACACAAAGGTGTTACATTGAAAATAAAGCATATAGATTTTAATTTCAGTAAATAATTTTGTTTTCATTTCTGTTGTCAGATTTTCAGAAACCTTCCTGATGATACTCTGGATGAGACAACCTCAATTTCTCCACGTGCCCCACCAAGGCAGTCAAAGAAACAACGTAACAAAAGGCCAGTGGCCATATACAACCCCTGTGTTGAGCTAGATAATGGTAAGTTGATCCAAAGCACCTCAGAATAACCCCTTCAGGTCTCTCATATACTGCACAACGATCTAGAATTTCTAATTCAGCAGCTGAAAACATGACCAAGCTCAATATCTGAACACATTCCCTTGTACAGTGTTGAGATGTCTAGGATTTAATAGCCGACTTAAAAATCAGTAAAAATGAAATCTTTCTTACAACTGTAATTAAATGTTTTCACACCTGGTAGCTATCATCTATTATTTACTGTGTGTGTCATATAAAAGCTTGATACCTATATCACGTGATGCATTCATCTTAGACATTTATGGTTAATGGTCTCTTCTTTATTAAGTAATATGAAAAATCTGGAACAGTAAAAAGAAACCCATGTGGAGGAGATCCTTATGGGGAAAATCCTATTTATTATCAGAGGCAGGACAGTTCATGTTGCCTATAGCAACCAAGATCTCTCTTTAAAGCTGATCTCAAGGTTTCCTGTCACTTTAAATAGTTAATTTGGACCAACCTGATCCAAACACATTATTTCCTTTACCTTTCAATAAGGTACACAGCTCCGGGTCCCGTCTGTGGGAGAGATACTGTCACAAGTTAGCCTGCAGCCTCTTGTGTGTTTATTCTTACCTCCTTGCTGCTCTTGATTCCTTCACATGTGTGTTTGTCTGTGCTCAGCTGTGGGCATCATCTGCTATCCTCTAGGTTTTATGTCCTTCCCTTTCATCACTTTCTGGCCCGCTCCCTAGCTGGCTTGTCTATTTAAGACATGCTCAGTCTGTCCCATTTTGCCTGAACAATGTCTTGTTGTTGGAGCGCCCTTGTGTTACTACTGTGAATCCTATATAGTCTATCTTTGTACCGATCCTGGCTTTGTCCTGACCTTGCTTCTTTTCTGCCTGTCCTGACCTCGGCTTGCCTACTGGATACCCTGTGTCTTCTCCCGTTGTACCCTGCTCCCGCTAGCGGTCTCCTCTACCTCAGCTGGGTGTACCTGGGGGCCACGACCTTGTCCCAGCCTTCTGCAAGTCCATCCCCACAATCGGGCCCTGGCGAACAAGCAGGCTGGGGCTTAGACTCTGCACCCTGGTGAACCCCAAGTTGTGGATCAAGAGCTCACTACCACAGGTGCTGACAGATACTTCCCGTCTCTGATTGGCTGAGGTGGAGAGGCAGACTAATGATGTCACAATCTCCAACTCAGTCACAATATACACACAGAATACTTCACTCACAGAATACAAAGCTGCCTATGAATGGCTGAGCGCCGCTCAGATGGGGGAGTCTGTTTCACAACCGGAACCCGACACTGTGTACTGTGTATAACTGAAGCTATATACAGTTCATACAGTGCTTACAGCCAAGTAACAGTACAGTTAGTGAAGGAAATTGTTTGTTTGGACCAACCTGGAGTTCAGATTTAATGCTTCAAATCCACAAATTACATTTTTATTAAAGGATAAGTTTGTGTTTTGAAAAAAAAAATGCTATTTTTTTGCTGGTAAAATGTGTATTATTTTTTGTCTTGGGAGCCTGTAAAGCAGGGTTGTTCGACCTTTTGAAAAAAGCAGACCAGTTAAGTGATTTGGTAACCGGTTGTGGGCCACATAGAAGTGAAATAGTTCATAATTTCAATTTTTTAATTTGAAAGGCATAATGAAGATTCTAAACAACAATCGGGATCCTCATTTTCTGTGGGGCCACTTCCCATTGGATGTTTACCCACTTCTTAATCACAACTCTGTGGGCAGAGTCCCGCAGAGCTGCACAGTATTCAAATTGTGACAGTAGGTGCGAGGAGAGGGTCCCCCTGCCTGCTGTCACAGGGAGGGGGTGAATTGGGGGAGAGGTCGTGGATTCTCATTATGTTTCATGTTACACCCTAAATATAGAGCTAAGCAGTCTGTAGTTCAACTACTCTAATTCCAATATAATAATGCAGTGTGAATCCAAAAGCAGCTGTAGATGTGTGTAGTTTCTATTTCATTGCACTATTTTTTGTGAATAAAAGCAAGCTAGTCTAAACCATATTTTGATATATTCCATGAGGAATTCTCAATTCGAAGGATTAACATCTGTGGGTTTAGATGCTGGGAAAACGAAGAGCATCAGGTAAAAATGAAGTTTTCTCAGAGATATTAGACAGTATCTTATATCTCAGTTTTAACCATTAGCTGCCCGGCCAATGGCCGAATGGCGGCATGCAAAATCCATTAGCGTTCCGGGTGGACACCATATGGCGTCCTCCCGGGCATGCGCAGTTTGCGCGCCTGCAGAGCCGCGCAGCGGCATGATCTGTCACCGGCCTGATCTGTCACCGGCCGTGTATCTCAGACACGGCCGATGACAGATCTGAGTACCGGCCCCGTTGCTGATACCATGTGACCTGCTGTGACCAATCACAGCAGGTCACATGACAGTTGTATACAATGGATGGCTTCATTCATGCCCTCCATTGTATACTAGTGTGTGTATCTGTGATTGGTCACAGCGATCACATGCACAAGCTGGGCTAATCACAGCCCAGCTGTGTCATGTGATTAGCTGTGGCCAAATCACAGCTAAGCACAAAAAAAAAAAACCCCTGAATGAATCGATGTCATTCAGGTAAATGCTTATAGCAAAGTAATTCTTTGCTATAAGCAAATTGTGTAAAAAAAAAAAAAACGATCACTTCCCCAAAGTAGTACAATATTACCATAGTGAAATATGAAAAAAAATTTTAATAAATTAAAAATAATAAAAATGAAGTACGTCGGACTGTCTACTTTACAAAAAGGGGTCATTTGGGGATATCTGTACTGTTCTGACATTCTTGGACCTCAAGAAATTAAATTGGCTGTCAGTACTTCAGGATTGATCAATATTCAGATCTATACCATAGTTTGTGAACTCTATAACTTTCCTACAAACTAAAAAATACATCCTAATATTTGGGTTATTTTTATTTATGAAGAACAATTAATATAACAGCAGCAAAGAAAAACGTGGGTTTTTTTTTTTCAAGATTTTCGGCCTTTTTTTGTTAATTTAGCAAAAAATAAAACTCCAGTGGTGAATAAATACCACCAAAAGAAAGTTCTAGTTGTGTGAAGAAAATGATAAAATTTTAGTTTGGGTACAATGTTGTATGACCGTGCAATTGTCATTCAAAGTGTGAGAGCGCTGAAACCTGAAAAATGGCCTGGGCAGGAAGGGGGTAAAAGTGCCCGGTATGGTAACGGTTAAGGAAATGCTGTATGCAGTGTGTAATGTGGATGGGTTTTTTTCTATGATTACTGTAATAGACAAGCTGGTATGAAATAGTATAACGTGGATTTTTGTTTCTTTGATTACTGTAACAAACAAGCTGGTATGAAATAAAATATGAATAAATTTCAGCAATCTTTGAAATACCAGGTAGCATGTTAAAGATTGGACTAAAAAGTGATGTAATTATAGGTACAACCTATGAATAGGGAAGAAAGAGATGCTGATGTAATGTCATAGTCTACACCTGTATTGTTCCCATCTGGTTTTCCTCTATAGCCTCCATTTTCTAGGAGACTTTCATAGACACAAGATCTCCAAACACCCAAGTCTGCCTAGTTCTACTGTTTCAAAGTGTACAAAACTTAGCTGCACACATAAATAGTCATCTCTTCTTGTCACAGTATATAAAACATATTTGCTCACATGAACCATTTTCACTGCCTCACAGAACATGAAGAACTTTGCTAAGGGGAACTTGGACTGATACCGGCCAGTTCGCAGTTACATTGTACTGCATTTTGTGAAGTTTCAACATGAAGTAGACATTTTCCAGCTCAAAGGGTTTACTTGCACCAAAACTTTAGGGCAAATTCATACCAGGTCTGTTCTCTGCAGTGCTGACGACCTGCTTATCAAGCAATTACGTAATCGGTTGTTAGGATACCAGCAGCTGGCCCAAGTATGTAATGCTCCACAATAACAAAAAAAAACAAAACCCTGTGACTTTGTATAACAAAAAGCTAGGCTTGATTCACTTGCTGGCTTGTTACAATATTTGGGCAATTTGGGGAAATGTTTAGGTATTTTGCCAACCTGAAGAGCCCAGAAAGCACCCCGGTTGAAAAAAGCTGGTATAGAATAATCTCTCTCTGTTCACTGAAAGGCAGAGCAGGGTTCTTAGATCTCAGACCATTGGGTTATAGTGCCAACTTCTGAAGTAAGACACTTGTTACATAACCGAAAACAGTCTTGGGGTGACCCCTGATGGTGGCCAACTCTCCCAACTGCACCTCAGTTTCTCGTATAGTTTCTAGGATTGATGACCTAAGCTGGGAACTTTTTTTTTTTTTTCTTGTGTGCAGGAAATTCTTTTTCTTTAGTTTTTCTTCAGTCTTCAAGACCTTTATTCTTCAAGATCTTCAATCAACAGGTGAGCCGAAAAACAGGCTGAGTAATATAAATCCTTGTAGACCTACTGTTCAGCCTACAAGCGCATGCATGCCCTTGCTACATGCAGGTTTTGCTACTACAGCTTGGGGCAGCCTGTGAGATATTCCACTTGTGCATATATGAACAAGTGACCTGTCTGTGTCAGTGTCTCAGTGTCTTTACAGGCAGCCAGCATCCCTTTTCCAATGGGAGGCAACCCTTCAAGGTACCCTCCTCTCATCATTGTGTTATGGTGAGTAAACACATCCTCTTCTCCTCTGCCGAATGATCTATAGACACACCTGATCTATAAGGGAGAATGTCACCAGCACACCGAGGATCACTAAGGTCACATGCCTGATGAAGGGGTCCTGCGAGACTCCGAAATGTTGCCTTGCTGTAACTTTGTGATCGTTCATTAAACCTTTTGGACCTATATTGGTGATCCCTGGTGTGCCGGTGACATTCTCCCTTGCTGATTCTATTTGGTTCCAGCCAATGGTCGCTGCAACACCCAGTTATTCACACAGCCATTTTCAATACAGGAACGTGTGCGTTTGGCTTGTACACTTACACCTGATTTATAGACACATTTCCTTTCTGTACCTCTGGGTTTGAATGATGCTTGGTGCAGTACACTCTCAGCAGAGCTCGCCTATGCCTGGTGGTCCTGGGCCAACCAGTTACTGTCCCCAGACAAGTAGGGGGACCCTTTACTCTGGCCAGAGGAGGCTTCTCTCTTCCTTGGAAGTCCCTGATGGCACATGGGGTTACCCCCTCTCCTGGGTGGTATGCAGCCTCTGTTATTGAGGCTATTTGGCCATACCCATGTGTTCTGCTAGGCATTCCCTAGGCTTGTCTTAGCCTTTTTCGTTCAGGGAAGCTTTAGGGGTTTTGTGAATATTGAGGATGTGTTCTTGAATGTCCCCATTTTTTTTCTTACATTTCCTAAAGTTGGTGGTCCTACCATTTAGCTTTTGTCATGGGCATTTGCCAAGGTTCTTGCTCCTATACTTATCCTCACTGTGGTTTTAAAGGCATCCCCACTGTGGAATATCTGGATGGCCTCCGGTTGGAGGGATGTTTTGGTGCAGGTCCTGGCAATCGATGTAGCTTGAACTGCCTGGACATTGCAGAGGTACATCCATGTCTTCTACCTTCACAAGTCCACATTGAAACTGACTCTCCACAGAAATCTGAGTGTCTCACCCTGGATATGGTTCAAGCCCAGAGGCCTTTTCTCCGCAGAATTTTCAGTTCTTCACCCCCAGACTTGTACTCCTCAATCCAAGAGCCAACCAACTCTTGCTTCTGCATGAGTGTTCTCTGTGGCAGTTCCATATACCCTATTCATCTCCAGACCCCTACTCATAATATTGTGTTATTCTTGGGTGAGGCAGTCTATTCTCAGGACAAACCTCTTTGTCTGACCCCATGGACCTAGTTGTTTGTGCTCTGGTGACTCTGGAAATATGTGCTGGAGGTCAAGAAGCCCTCCTTTCCAGTCTCAGTAGATCCTCATGATTGATACCAACCTGTTTGGCATGAGAGAAGATTGGTCAATCTGTTGGTTCAAGGGACTTGGATTCTGGGGGAATCTTCTCTCCTGATCAATATCAGGTGAAGTTTAACTCTTTTGGATGTCCGAACCACACTGTATATCCTGACTGGTATGTCATGCACCCAATATTTTGTTTGACCATGGTGCATCAATGACATTTTCCTCTAGAGAGATATGCTGTCATGGGCAGAACTACGTGATCCAACCTTGCCCGCCATTTATTCCCAGGCATTGACAATGGAAGGCTGCCTACTTTGGCCAACAGCACCTGGATACTGTAGAATGGTCCTTACACCATGTGGTATTTGGCACCTATGTTCAGCTAGAGGACCATGGGTTTGGACCTTCTAAGCTCCATGTTCAATGACAAACTGGACAGATTTGTCTACAGGTACATGGATCTTTAGGTGGTAGTAGCCTATGTTTCTGTAGCTCCCAAACTCCCCTTTTTCATCTGCTTCAGAGGAGTGCAATGTTGGGTTTTCTGTTGATAGTCATAACTCCAGGACATTTCCATTATAGGATACCTAGATGCCCTTCTGTTGAAGAAACGGTCAGCATGGGTTCTGGAGGACAATGTATCTGCCATCATCTGCCAGCTTTGTCCTATAAAAGACCCTTTCTAGTCTTACACAAAAGCAAGGTGGTGTTGAGGCCCAGAACTTCCTTCTTACCTAAGGTAGTTTCAGCCTTTCATCTCAGTCATGTTCAATAAGAAGGAGAGCTTCTTCTATTGCCTGAATGTACTTCATGCTGTGTGAATTTGTCTCACAGCCACTGCTTCTGTTATAAAGACTGGCTCCTTTTTGCCATTCCTGATGATCCTCATAAAGGGGATCCAGCTTCTCATTCCATTATTTCTCAGTGGCTTAGACAAGCCATTATCCAAGCATGTGGTCTTAAGGATCTGATTCCCCCACTTCCTGTCATAATGCACACTATTAAATTTGCTTCTTGGGCTTTTCAGCATCAAACAACTGTTTTTGGATTTGCAAGGCTGCCAACTGGTCTTCAGCTCACACGTTCGTGCTCTGACACATCCCAAGGAAATTTTTTCACCACTGTCTTGACATGGTAAACGCTGCAAGGGTAAACCTTGTGGCTACAGCCTTTTTAGGCATTTGGATTCCCTCTTTATCCTTACCGAAGGTTCCCACAGGGGCTTCCTTCTTCTCACTCTGCCGTTGATAGATGGATTAGACAAGTCATAATTCAAGCCTATGGTCTATTTCTTGTTGAGACATACTCTGCCAGATTCATTAGTGCTCCGTTCATGTCTATAAAGTTTTATGAGGTGGATGTTTAGGCCTCATCTGATACCAGCTTTGGAACCCAAGATCCTGCCTCTGTTTTTTTGTGTTTTAGTACTGTGACCCACCCCACAGTTGGACTGATTTTGGACATCTTAACTGGGGCACAGACATCAATAATTGTTTTTGTTGTTTAAAAGGTTTTCAACCTTTCTGGATTGCAGACAGTGTTTTCACTTCCTGTTCTAGAGACAGTTGTCACAGGACACAGACATCAATAAAAATATGACAGGTTTCCAAACTCTGTCCAAAAGTTTTAAAAAATAGAGAACAAAATGCTGTAGTTGCCATTTAACTTGATTTGTTAGGCTGCATAATGCTTCTCTTATTGTGTCTATTTTGTAGTTATACACATGTGTAGATGTTTGCTAACTGCTTTGTATTGTAGAGTACTAGCTTTCCTTGTATTTGCTGCTTCATCAACACTGTAACAATCTGCTTGTGAGAAGCTTAAGGCCTCATGCACTCAGGAACTCCAATAGATGTTTAGCTCTCCTGCCAGTAGAAAAATGCTCAAAGAGTGTAAACAGAGTACTGCTTTTAGCTGCGTTTACCTGTGTTTAGTGCTTGGACGTCTGTTCATTTAATTGGCCAGAGTATTTTCCATTGACATGAATAAACTCTCAAGCACTAAATGCGGCTAGTGTTTAGACGTGTTCACATGTGTTTTTGTTCCATTTAGTGTTTTTTGGCCAAAGCGTTCCTCTCCTGAACATGATTCTTCTGCGTTCAGGAGAGGAACGTTTAACTGCCCCTAAACTCTACTGCTCCTAAACTCTGGTAAAGGCCTATGTGTACATGGGCACATAAGTTATCACTGAGTTGAGTTCAGGGACTTTGGCAAAAAAAATGACAAAAGCTCCTAAACGTATGTTTAGGAGCAGCAGTGTACAATACATGAGGCTTTATGCTTTAAGGTTTAATAAAAATTGTGATAACTGGCGACCTAATACTAAATCACAAAAAAACTGTATAAATTACTAGCTATATTATGCTTTATCTCATAAGCATATCCAAGATCAGTTTCTTTTTAGCACACTCTGTATCAAATAAGGTTTGGTATTTTTAATGAAGTAAAGAAATGTTTTAATTAAAATCTTTAACAAAGTTGTTGTGAAATGCCTGGTCAAGGCTTAATTAGTTTTTGAGTGTAATGATTTAGAAGATACTGTGTATACAAATGAACAAGCAAAATTGACTTGCAAATCTTGTAGTTTCAGCATACAAGTCATTTTAATAAACTGTTGTTTCTGAAAATAACACCTAGTAGTTAAGTGTCTTTATAGTTCACCTGTTAAATTTTTAAGGGCAACAATATTACTTCACTAGTTACTATTACACACACAGATTGTCGCAGCAATATTCATGTCAAATATACTATCTAATCCAGCCTTTTTCAACTGGGGTGCCCAGGCTCCCTGGGGTTCCTTGAGGTTTCTTTAGGGGTGCCTTGGCAAATGCCTAAAAATTGCCCAAAAATTGTATACAAGTCAGAGGTGGATCAAGTCTGCCTTTTAGTTACACAAAGCCATAGGTTTTCATTGTGCACTATTACGACCTTCTAGCTGCCGGCATCCCAAACAACCCAATGACATCATCAGTTGATATGGAGGACAGTGGCCACCTGCACAGCATCCTTGTTTACCCCTCCCCTGCCTCTCTAAATCAGCACTGGGGTCACATTTTCTGAGTGATTGAGAAAAACCTAGGGAAAAGAGAAATACTGGAATACTAGCCAGTACCAGTGTGCAAAAGTATATTTGATTTAGAAGAATAACTCACCTTAAACATTGGGTGTCCTATGTGTGGATTTTGATGCATCATGTAAAACTATTAGAATAGTTTTGCACATTTTAGATTGGGGTGCCCTGAGGCTGTTCAGTATTTCTCAACCTTTTTTCAGTCAAGGCACCCTTTAGAATTATGATCTAATGATTAGAATCTTCTGCAGCTTGCCAGACATACTGTAAATTGACTAATGATATCAAATGTATATGTGAACCCTCGCCTTCTAAAACAATCCATTCAGTGTAAAATAGAAATGCAAGGCAAAACATCTGTGTGTTTGTATAGATAGATTATAAATACCCTGTTTTTCTCCTTTTTATAATTAATGACATCTCCTTTTAAGCTGCATAAGGAGCTTGGAGAGCTGGAGTTGGAGACTGCAGGGGGGGGGGGGGTGTCTGCACAAGACTGACCATTGGAGCACAGCCAGCCAGAAAACTGACCACACTGTGAAGGATGTGCTTCTATGCCTAGCGTTGTCAGTTTGAAATCGCAGTGGTACAAAAAACAGGATACTTCTTAGTATAATGGTACAACAGACACATCAGAAATATGAAAAACGTTAGGGTAACAAATGCCTTATTAAAAGAACAAAACATTTCTTCAGCTTCCAGTAGTAGCATAGCTGTTTAGTTCTGAAAATATGCTCTTTGGATCTTGCTCACACTGATGCAGTTTACGTGGTGAACAGTAAGGGCCAAAACATGTGCTGCAATGTTTAAGGAATGGCTTCTACCCGTAGAAATGTTTGTGTTTTTCTTTTTACAATCCTAACCTCTTTTTACTGTAACAGCAGGAGTGATTGAATTATCTAAAGGGTAAATGTATGTTAATGTAATCTTGTATTCAATTTCACCTTGTCCTCCTCTATCAAACTTTGTAATAAAAACCTCAGATGCTTGTCAACATCACGTGTGTCCACTCCATCTGTAGTGTCCTGTGATGTAGAGATATACTGTAAACACTGCCTGGCCTCAAACAAGGCAGACAGGATATTGCTCATACAGTTGATTGTACAACGTGTTTTCCGACAATATATTATTCTATTAGAGTAACCAAAACATACAAAGAACCAAATGTCTTACAACTAATATGATGAGCAAAGGTACATATATATGACCAAAAGTACATACAGTGTGTATATATACAGTGCTGTGAAAATGTATTTGCCCTTTCCTGATGAAAAAGTAGTTGCCCCCATCCTGATTTCTTTGCATATTTGTCTATTCAAATCATCAAACAAATTTTATTAATACACAAACCTAAGTAAATACAAAATGCAATTGTAAATGTTTATTAAGGGAAAAAAGCTGTCCAAACCTGCCTGGCCTTATGTGAAAAAGTAATTGCACCCTAAACCTAATAACTGGTTGTGCCACCCTTGGCGGCAACAACTGCAATCAACCGTTTATGATAACTGGCAATGAGTATTTCACATCTCTGTGGAGGGATTTTGGCCCACTCTTTTTTACAGAATTGTTTTAATTCAGCCACATTGGAGTATTTGCGAGTATGAACGGCCTGTTTAAGGTCATGCCATGCATCTTAATTGGATATACGTCCGAGCCATTCAGAGGTGAAAATGCAGGTGAGTTTCAGGTCATTGTCCTGCTGCATAACCCAAGTGCTCTTGAGTTTGAGGTCACGAACTGATGGCTGGACATTCTGCTTCAGGATTTTCTGGTAGAGCGCAGAATTCATGGTCCATCAGTTATGGCAAGTCCTCCAGGTCCTTAAACTGCAAAGCAGCCCCAGACCATCACACTACCACCACCATGTTTGACTGTTGGTATGATGCTGTGTTAGTTTTATACCTGGTGTAACGAGACTCACATTTTCTAAAAAGTTCAACTTTTGTCAACAGTCTACAGAATATTTGGCTGGCAATTACTTCTTGACATAGAGCCAGGCAGGTTTGGGTAGCTTTGTTTTCTCCTTCATAAATGAAATAATCTTTTTATATATATATATATATATATATATATATATATATATATATATACCGCATACCAAAAAAAATGTCCTAGTATATTTACTGTTACGTTAGACAAGCTGTCCACATTTTGACATACTTCATCAATTCTTTTCAATACCTTGGAGCAGGGGTAGGCAACCTTTTGAGAGGTGGAGATCTACTTGAACAACATGAGAGATCAAAGATCACTTGGCTGTAGAAGAAATTAGGCCTAACTAAATAGTAAGGAAAACTTAGAAAAATATAGTAAAACAAATGTCAGTGTAAAAATATAAACTTAGACTACCTTAACCACCTCCCACCCGCCATATAGTAATATGACGGACGCAAGGTGGTTCTCTCGTTCTGGGAGGACGTCGTATGATGTCCCCCCATTCTCACCGTGCATGCGCTGACAGCTCGAGAGGAGAGGAGAGCCGGTAATCGGCTTTTCACGGAGGGGACATTTACACTGATCATCGGGGCACTGATGATCAGTGTGCCCTGATGATCAGTGTAGCTCCAACAGTGCCACCTGTCAGTGTCCATCAGTGTCTTGTGTCAGTGCTCATCAGTGCCTCATGCCAGTGCCACATCAATGCCACATATCAGTGCCCATCTGAGCTGCCTTTCAGTGTCACCCATCAGCGACAGTCAGTGCCAACTATCAATGCCAATCGGTGCCACCCATCAGTGATACCCATCAGTGCTGCCAGTCAGTGCCGCCTAACAGTGCCATATATCAGTGCCATGTATCAGTGCTGCCTTTCAGTGCCCATCAGTGATGCCTGTCAATGCCCATCAGTGCCTCCTCATCAGTGCCACCTATCAGTGCCCATCAGTGCAGCCTCATTAGCCCACATCAGTGAAGGAGAAAAATCAGTTATTTACAAAATTTTATAACAAAAACTAAGAAAAAATTGTTTTTTTTCCAAAATTTTCAGTGGTTTTTGGTTTGTTTAAGAGAAAATAAAAAATTCAGAGGTGATTAAATACCACCAAAATAAAGCTCTATCTGTCACAAAAAAAATGATAAAAATTTCATATGAGTACAGTGTTGCATGACCGCGCAGTTGTCAGTCAAATTGCGACAGCGCTGAAAGCTGGAAATTGGCCTGGGCAGGAAGGGGGTATAAGTGCCCTGTAGGCTTGTGGTTAAAAGTGCACAGTGCAAGTAGGACAGAAAATGGTTTCTGTCAGTACGGCAGTAGATGGTGTCAGTAGTTTATTTTTTTTACCATTTTTTTTTTACAGAGCCCTTCAGTGAGATATCAGGGGTCTAAACAGACAAATGTTTCACCTTTTAGACAGAGAAAGGAGATTGAGGAGACAACTCTCAATCTCCATCTCTGCAGCCTCAGCTGCACAGAATGAATGAACAGGAATAGCTCTGTACAGAGCTTACCATTCATTCATAATTTAACCTTCCTCTTGTGTTAGTTTCCTGTACCATCTCTTATGTTACTGGGTCGGTTTTGACCCGTGTCTTAAATCAGCTGTAAAATACACTAAAAACAATTATCTATCATCCAATTTGTTTCTCATCTCTTGGTTACGTTGTTAGGATTCCTTATCCATGAAAATATTGGTTTTAATATTTTTGGTGTGGGCCCCTGGGCCTTTTTTTTGTCAGTATACCCCTCGATTTCAATTAAAAACAATGTAAAATGAACCTCAAGAAAATCATATAAATAAATAAAAAGTTTTTATGTCACCTGACTATTACTGAGGGGATTTAGAACACATCTCTGAAATTTGTTTTGTTTATTTTTTTATTTTAATATTATTAACTATAGTAACATTTATGGTGTTACGGGTCAATTTCGACCCATATATATAATTACTTCAAAAAGGCAAAAAAGTCTCTTTTTTTCAGCAATAGAACATTAGTACAAACACAAAATGAAAAACAGAACAAATAAATACATATATATATATATATATATATATATATATATATATATATATATCTATATCAAAATATAGATTTGCAAGGTCAAACAAACAACAACCAATCAAGCAAATCAAACCAATAGAAATCAATTACTTGTTCCAACACTTATAAAAAACAAAATCGGAGTAAAAGTCTGTGTGCAAGAACATGTATGTGTGTGTGTTTAGATGCATGTGTGGCAAAAAGTGACACTTTTAGTGTGTTCTTTGCAGAGATATTTGTTGCAGTTGAAGCACAGTACATTTGTCTTTCTGTCCTTACTGCTTGGGCAGACCTGACACCTCTTTCTTTTAGAATCAGGTGGCCTGAGTGGGGTTGTGGTTGTGGCTGTTGTGGATGATGTTGAGGCAGGGCTGGCTGAGGAGGATGCTGGCGTGGACAAAGTGCTAGGTGACCTCTGCAGCTGTCTGACCAAGACTGCAGCATCTGGGTCTCGGGGCACCGGTTCCCTTCGCTCAGTGTGTGGCTTGACAAGGAATTTTCCCAGCTCCTCAAAAAACATTCTCCGCTTGTTTTTTTTGGTTGAGTTCCATCCTTGGTGGATGTGGGTCCACAACACAAATGCATTATATGCAGACACATCAAGGATGTTGTAGAACACAACCATTGGCCATCTCCTGGTCATTCGCTGGCAAGTGTAGGTGGCAGTCAGCTTGTCCACTCCTCCTTTGTTTTTGTTATAGTCGAGGATAATTGTGGGCTTTTTGTCACTTCCTGATGACACAGCTGCATCTTTGTGAAGAGTAGACATAAGTATCACATTCTAGTTTTCTTTTGGACAATATGAGACAACAGTGGTGGTGTCAAACTTTGTGGACAGTGCAGCCCTGTCCTTCACCTGTAAGATTTCAGCAGGCAGCTTGGGTTTATTTTTCTTCACTGTGCCCACCATGGTAAGTTTCCTCCTGAGAAGTTCTTGTCCAAGGTCATAGCTGGTAAAAAAAATTGTCACAAGTGATATTGTGACCCTGCAGTCCAGTAGTCATATCGAGGACCACACGGTTTCCTTGGTTTTTCTCAGGGATGCCACTTCCAGCTTTGCCTGTGTAAATCTGTAGATTCCAGGCATAGCTGGTTTTTGCATCACAGGCTGCCCAGATTTTTATGCCGTACTTCCCTGACTTACTGGGTATGTATTGCCGGAAGGGGCATTTTCCTCGGAAAGGGACAGGACGTTCATCCACTGTCACCTCTGCCCCAGGGTTGAACATCAGTGGAAGGAGCTGCACCCATCTCTCCCAGACATCCCTGATGGGGGCATGTTTTATTTTTGTGCAGGTATACTGGAAAACAAGGCAATATGAGAATCCCCTAAAGCTCACATGATTGGGAGAGGAGCTGGCTGTCAGTGTGCTGGTTGCAGTGAACTTATGTTTTCAGTTTTGGCTCTAATTATTGCTTTATAATCTTATTTTTATAACTGGGTCGAAACCGACCCTAACAACACAAAGGTCATAATTTCAACTTGAGCATTTTATAATTTAGTGAAAACAATTTTTTTTTTTTTTTATTTTGTTGAAATAGAGGTTCCTGACAAAGTCATAAAGTCTTGATGCAATAAACAAATTTATATGGTTATTTTATGCATTTAAAACCTAAAAACGGGTCGTGCCGACCCTAACACAAGACGAAGGTTAAGCATAGTAAACACAGTTTTCAGTTTGTGAATACACACAGGAGTGATCAGTACTGACCACTCACTGTCCATTCATTAAAGGCAGAGGCCAGTAAATGACATATTTACCAGTCCCCTCCCCCACTCTCTATCCTGAAACATCCCCTGCAGCTGCTGGTTAGAGGGGAAAGTGCTGGGGGGGGGGGGCAAGGTAGGGGGGCAGGGGAGCACACTGTGGATCGAGGGCAGGAAACTGTAACCTGGATAGAAGGGGTGGCATATAGAGGAACCGATGCCCTGCCAGCGGGAGAAAGGAGGAGAATGCTGGGCATTGGTTCCTCTATATGTCGCTCCTCCTATCCAGTAGAATCAAATGTGACAGAGGAGCCACGTGAGCCCCCTGGAGCATGGGGCCGGATCACAATTGTGACCAATATAGCTACGCCAGTGTTTCTCATTCACAATGCTAAGTGAGTGGAAGTTCTCTTGCAAAGTGAACATGCATTATTCCTTTGGTAGATCAACCCAATTGTATTCTAAATCAGGACAGCTAATCGGAGATCTGCTTTCAGAAATGTGGCAGTTTGAGAGATGTTGATATAGCTGCTATGGGTCACTTTACACAATATGTTTGGATTATATTAAAAACCGTAATCATTTTAAAGTTTTAGTTTCACTTTAAATTGTGTGCCTTTTTGTGTTGGTTTTATTTGGGATATATTAAATCAATGTAGTATAAAACAAAGAATTAGTCTTAAAAGAATGCTATAGGCATAATATTTGCTGGTTCAGTGCTAGCATCTCTGTTGATCCATGCCCCTCCTCAACGGAAGAGAAGGCGCCCGTGTCTAGCAGACTCAGCAAACTTTATGCCTATAGCATTTTTTTGTTGTTGTTGCAGCTCCTTAAAAATTAATCGCACTGTTTACTGTAAATATTCCATTGCTGCTCAGTTTTGATTATGTTGTACATGTTCTAACTGATGCCTCACACGTTCTTCTGGTATAACTTTAGCAAGTCTTCTGAAAACGTAAAACTCATTAAGTAAGGTTGTATCAGTGGTACAAGACCTGTATATTTCTGTTGGTAAAATAGAAGTAGAAGAACATTTATTTTTTTCTGAGTGCTAGAAAAAATATAGTTAGATTCTGAAGAATAAATTGTGTTGCTCAGTGACTAGTTGAGGTGCAGTTGTCCGTATCTAGCTTGTTACCCAGCTCTTGCTGAATTGCTTGAAAACATTGTGAGTATCCACATCATGGGGAACATGTCGGGTTAGAAACATGGGCAGTTCCATGATTTCCTTTTTTTTTTTTTTTTTTTTTTTTATGGTGTGTGCTCTGGGGTTGCCATTGTCTCTTTGATTCACTATGGATCAGGAAATAGCATGTTGAATATCTGGTGCTAACTGCCTGATATATTCATGCTTGTTCCACATCTTTGGCTTAGTTAGGAGGGCTTGAGGATAAAAGCCCTGGAATGTGCAGCATAAAAAAGGCAGGCTCTGTGAATTCTGTGACATGGCAGTGCTTACTCGCAGGGCATAGTGAATACTTGTCACAGAATTCAAGGAAGTAAATGTGTGAGGAGCTTTAAACAGTAAGTTTACAAACTTCAATATTATTTAGATCGATAGAATCAGGCTAGAAATAATTAAAATACAATGTGGAAATATGATTTAGCATTTTCACAATAGATATACTTTAATAGTGTCTTTTTTGTAATTTGAAAAGTTTACAACATTATGTTTTTATATATACAGTGAAGGAAATAAGTATTTGATCCCCTGCTGAATTTGAATGTTTGCCCACTCACAAAGAAATGATCAGTCTAAAAATCGAATGGTAGGTACAGTTGCAAGAAAAAGTATGTGAACCCCCTGTCGGCAACACATCCAATATCTCACTGATTGGAGTCAAGGTTGGCTCACTCCTGGATCCAATTATCTCTGGGAGAAGTCATTAAGCTAGGGCCTCACATACTTTTTCCTCCCTGCACTGTGAATGTTTACATGTTATGTGCAATTAAACCATGGCAACATCTAATGTTTGTAGTATTATGTTCAGCAGACTGTGTTCTTCTATTGTTGTGACTTAGATGACGTTTAGAGCACATTTTATGCCCAATTCATACAAAACTCCACGTAATCCCAAGGGGTTCACATACTTTTTCTTGCAACTGTATATTATAACACTGAGAGACAGAATAGCAACAAGAAATGCATGTCTAACAAATTATACACTGATTTGCATGTTTATGAGGGAAATATTTGATCCCCCATCATTCATCAGGATTTCTGGCTACCAGGTGTCTTTTCATACAGGTAACAAGCTGAGATTAGAAGCAGACTCTTAAAGGGAGTGCTGCTAATCTCATTTTGTTACCTGTATAAAAGACACCTGTCCACAGAAGCAATCAATCACATTCCAAACTCTCCACCATGGCAAAGACCAAAGAGCTGTCCAAGAATGTCAGGGACAAGATTGTAGACCTACACAAGGCTGGACTTGGCTAAAAAAAACTATTGCCAAGCAGCTTGGTGAGAAGGTGACATCAGTTGGTGCAATTATTCGCAAATGGAAGAAACACAAAAGAACTGTCAGTCTCCCTAGGTCTGGTGCACAATGCAAGATCTCACCTCATGGACTGTCAATGATCATGAGAACAGGGAGGAATCGTCTTGAGAACTACACGTGAAGATCTTGTCAATGATCTTTAGGCAGTTGAGACCACAGTCACCAAGAAAGCACATGTCCAGGCCCGTCTGAAGTTTGCCACTGAACATCTGAATGATGCAGAGGAGGATTGGTTGAAACTGTTGTGGTCAGATGAGACCAAAATTGAGCTCTTTGGCATCAACTCAACTCGCCGTGTTTGGAGGAATGCTGCCTATGACCCCAAGAACACGATCCCAACTGGCAAACATGGTGGTGGAAACATTCTGCTTTGGGGGTGTTTTTCTGCTAAGGGGACAAGACAACTGCACCGCATCAAAGGGACGATGGACGGGGCAATGTACCGTCAATTCTTGGGTGAGAACTTTCTTCCCTCAGCCAGGGCATTGAAAATAGCTCGTGGATGGGTGTTCCAGCATGACAGTGACCCAAAACACACAGCCAAGGCAACAAAGGAGTGGCTCAAGAAGAAGCACATTAAGGTCCTGGAGTGGCCTAGCCAGACTCTAGACCTTAATCCGATCGAAAATCTGTGGAGGGAGCAGAAAGTTTGCATTGCCAAATGTCAGCCACCAAACCTTAATGACTTGGAGAGGATCTGCCAAGAGGAGTGGGCCAAAATCCCTCCTGAGATGTGTGCAAACCTGGTGGCCAACTACAGGAAACGGTTGACCTCTGTGATTGCCAACAAGGGATTTGCCACCAAGTACTAAGTCATGTTTTGTGAAGGGGATCAAATACTTATTTCCCTCATGAACATGCAAATCAGTACATAATTTTTTAGACATGCATTTCGTTTGAATTTTTTGCTGCTATTCTGTCTCTGTGTTTCAGTGCACCTACCATTCGATTTTTAGACTGATCATTTCTTTGTGAGTGGGCAAACATTCAAAATCAGCAGGGGATCAAATACTTATTTCCTTCACTGTGTGTGTGTGTGTGTGTATATATATATATATATATATATATATATATATAGATAGATAGATAGATATAGATATACAGTCAGGTCCATAAATATTGGGACATCGACACAATTCTAACAGTTTTGGCTCTATACACAAGCACAATGGATTTGAAATGAAACGAACAAGATGTGCTTTAACTGCAGACTGTCAGCTTTAATTTGAGGGTATTTACATCCAAATCAGGTGAACGATGTAGGAATTACAACAGTTTGCATATGTGCCTCCCACTTGTTAAGGGACCAAAAGTAATGGGACAATTGGCTTCTCAGCTGTTCCATGGCCAGGTGTGTGTTTTTATTCCCTCATTATCCCAATTACAATAAGCAGCTAAAAGGTCCAGAGTTCATTTCAAGTGTGCTATTTGCATTTGGAATCTGTTGCTGTCAACTCTCAAGATGAGATCCAAAGAGCTGTCACTATCAGTGAAGCAAGCCATCATTGGGCTGAAATAAACAAAACAAACCCATCAGTGAGATAACAAAAACATTAGGCGTGGCCAAAACAACTGTTTGGAACATTCTTAAAAAGAAGGAACACACCGGTGAGCTCAGCAACATCAAAAGACTCGGAAGACTACGGAAAACAACTGTTGTGGATGACCGAAGAATTCCTTCCCTGGTGAAGAAAACACCCTTCACAACAGTTGGCCAGATCAAGAACACTCTCCAGGAGGTAGGTGTATGTGTGTCAAAGTCAACAATCAAGAGAAGACTTCACTAGAGTGAATACAGAGGGTTCACCACAAGATGTAAACCATTGGTGAGCCTCAAAAACAGGAAGGCCAGATTAGAGTTTGCCAAACGACATCTAAAAAAGCCTTCACAGTTCTGGAACAACATCCTATGGACAGATGAGACCAAGATCAACTTGTACCAGAGTGATGGGAAGAGAAGAGTATAGAGAAGGAAAGGGACTGCTCATGATCCTAAGCATACCACCTCATCAGTGAAGCATGGTGGTGGTAGTGTCTCGGCGTGGGCATGTATGGCTGCCAATGGAACTGGTTCTCTTGTATTTATTGATGATGTGACTGCTGACAAAAGCAGCAGGATGAATTCTGAAGTGTTTCGGGCAATATTATCTGCTCATATTCATCCAAATGCTTCAGAACTCATTGGACGCCGCTTCACAGTGCAGATGGACAATGACCCAAAGCATACTGCAAAAGCAACCAAAGAGTTTTTTAAGGGAAAGAAGTGGAATGTTATGCAATGGCCAAGTCAATCACCTGACCTGAATCCGATTGAGCATGCATTTCACTTGCTGAAGACAAAACTGAGGGGAAAATGCCCCAAGAACAAGCAGGAACTGAAGATAGTTGCAGTAGAGGCCTGGCAGAGCATCACCAGGGATGAAACCCAGCGTCTGGTCATGTCTATGTGTTCCAAACTTCAGGCTGTAATTGACTGCAAAGGATTTGCAACCAAGTATTAAAAAGTGAAAGTTTGATTTATGATTATTCTGTCCCATTACTTTTGGTCCCTTAACAAGTGGGAGGCACATATGCAAACTGTTGTAATTCCTACACTGTTCACCTGATTTGGATGTAAATACCCTCAAATTAAAGCTGACAGTCTGCAGTTAAAGCACATCTTGTTCGTTTCATTTCAAATCCATTGTGGTGGTGTATAGAGCCAAAAATGTTAGAATTATGTTGATGTCCCAATATTTATGGACCTGACTGTATGTGTGTATATATATGTATATATATATGTGTGTGTGTGTATATGTATATGTGTGTGTGTGTGTATGTATATATATATATATATATATATATATATATATATATATATATACAAAAATTTTCATTATTTGTATACAATTGATATTTCTCCAGCAACTCGGTATGGCAGGATGCCTCCAATGTTTCATGTTTAACTGATTAAAATTAACTGAATACAGGGAATAATGAAGAACATCTATAAACATCTAAGCAGATTTGTTAGACTTATTGTGTACAACATATGATCTTTAATCTTTAACACTGGGTTATGCTGCTGTGCGGTGAAATTCAGGTGGTTGGACTCTTGCGCCAAAAAACCCCCACAAAAAATAGCTCCAGACATATCCCCTGCATCCCCAGTCCCAGCTAGCCTCAGTTTCTTGCTAGTGTCCTTAAGTGATGCTTACCTTTTTTCTGTGGAGGTTTTTTCTCTAAGATTATTCTTAGAGAAAAATTCCTGGCTGCACCTTAGTCATTGTGCTTCCTTCTTCAGCTTCCACATCAGTTGACTCCTCGGCTGAACCTTGGGGGTCTGTAACCAGACTTTACCTAGATGAAAATGAAGGGCTAGCCTGCACTATTACTTCAGCACTGGATCCGGGTTGTGCACTTCCCTTAGCACATGGTGCATCGCGTTCATTTAACCGTTGTTGTGCAGGTCCAGGGTCGTGGTTTGCCAGTAGCATCGACCTTTCTCTGAAGACCCATTGGGGAAGAGGGGAGTATGCCCACCGCAGAGGGGGATGCCAGGATGGGGTTTATTTCCTTAAATTCTACTCAGTGTGCAGACATTTGCCACAGTAAATTCAGGGTGTGTGCCCCTAAAATCTGTCCCAGGGTGCTGGTGCTCTTATGCTTAGGAAACAGAGGGACTACAGCACTTTAAACAGTGTTTTGCAGCTATAGAGAGGGAGAACTGCCGGCTGCTTAAATTCACCATTTTTCTGTTGGTTTGGCAAAAGTTTGTCACATCTGGTACCACTGCGTCTTTACTGCCTCTTTTTCAGCTGCTTCACTGAACATGTGCACTCCATTTTCTTTCTTTGGGCATGCTTTTCTTGGTCACCACCAGTAGGCTTCCTACTAGACAACACAGCAATTTTTGGATGCCTACCTGGGTTCAGCAGCCTATATTCCTTAGCACAGATAATTTCTCCATTCCCTCTCCACAGCAGCAGGGTCGGCACAACTCTGGGACACTTTTTGCACCGTACATGGGAGATCATATGTGCAAGGCAAAGGGGTCAGTTGGCTTCTCTAGCTCAGATTTAGCACGTGGGTTTTTGGGGGCAGGCTTCACATAGCCCTAGTATGCTCTGTTTTGATAGTTGCCCCCCAGTCTGATTATTTGCCCTCCTCTGGGCACTTTGCTGGCTCTTCGGCCACACAGCCTTCCTCCTACTTATCTACTGAGGAATTTTCTGTCACAGTGTCTAATTTTATGGGCAGAACTGTAGGACTTGAGAAAGATCCTCTGTCTGGGAATTGGATCAGGGCGTGTGGCCTTCAGCTGAAATTTATTTCTTGGCTTAAGGATGCCAGTTGTCTTTGTAAACTCCAGTTTAGAATTAGAGCAGCGGGAGTCTGCTTACTCCAATGTCTTCTGTATGGGGGTCCAACAGTTGCCCAAGCCCACTAATGGTTTCCATTGCACTCACTGTTTACACTTCCAAAACTTATTTTGCACAAAAATATCCTAATGAGGAGAACTTCATGCCAGATGGATGGCCCCTGTAGTGGACTCTATCTCTTGTATTAACAAGAAGCTAATGGTTCCTGTACTGGATAATCTTGTGTTAAAGAGGGCTATAAGCATTTAACTGGATTTTTGAAGAATTGCCAGCTTGGATCCATTCCATTCATCCCACTCAGGCCTCCAGCTCCAGGCCTAAGTCTGGAACAAACTTTTGATAGAAACCGTGGTCCCCCAAGCCAGCCAAGTTCTTCTTTTCAGTGATAGGGTGCCTCCATTTGTCTGACTGGGGGGACATCTGTCTGCCTTTTTGTCCATTTTCGGCCTTCTGGTCCCAGGACATTTCCCCAAAGTCTTGGTCCAGTGTGTCATTTCCAGGGGCTATTCTCCAGTTCACCATCCTCGCTTCATGTTCTTAAATTTGTCTCTTCCTTTCAAAAACAAATGGATCATGTTGCTGCTTTTCAGCAGCTCATCTTGCAGCAGTTTATGTCCCTAATTACAAACAATGGATGCTTTCACAATCACTTATGCCTGTTCTCAGTTCCCAAGCCAAATGAAGGAGCTCAGTTTTATCTGGATCTGGATACTCTATTTTTTTCTTCAGGCTCAAAGGTCTGTCATCGCCTCCCTCCTCTGGGTGATTTTCTGATTTCAGTAAAATTCTAGGATGTTTACTTGCACATTCCATTCTTTCATTCTCATCAATGGTATCTGTGGTTAGCAGCAAGCAATTGTTACTATCAATTTGTTGCCCTTCCCTTGCCCCCACTCTCATTTTCACCATGGTGCTTTCCCTGGTTCTAGCTCTGTTACATTGCCAGGGGATACATGTAAGTTACCTGGATGATCTCTGGCTGACTGCGATAGATCCCACTGGTCTGATCCTTTAGCAAATGTCTGGGAGACAGTACAGACTTTGCAAGATTTGGTTGGATCCTCAACCTTGAGAAACATTTGCTGGAATCAACTCGCTAGTTAGAAAAGCTAGGCCATTAGAAATGGGCCTGTCCAGGGGACAATTTGGTACCACATCTCGTGTCCACATCTTGGTATGCTCTCTCAGGGGAGAGGACTTGATCATCGGAAGAAGCCTGTCTTCCCATCAGCAATCTGAAACTCTGGGCAATTCTGCTGTCTCTTCATCGCTGGACGCCTCAGTTGCAAGGTCCCCCGATAACAATCCAGTCAGACAATTCCACAGTGTTCATATGCCATCAAGGAGACGCCAGATGTCATGCCGCTCAAAGGGGACTTGATCCCCTCCTGAGCAGAACTGCATGATTGCCTTTACTGCTGTCCACATCAGAGGTGGGAAATCGGCAGGTGAACTTTCTCAGTCGTCAGCAATTTGATCTGGGGGACTGGGCTCTTCATCTGAAGGTGTTCCCAAGCCCTTTGCCACAGGTGGGGTATATCAGAAATGGATCTCCTTATGTGTAATTTCATTAGCAGTCTGGACTGCTTTGTTGTCAGGGCAGCAGACACTCTGGTGACGCTACAGGATCAGTTCAATCTGATCTACAGCCCTGGCCAAAAGTTTTGAGAATTACACAAATATTAATTTTCACAGAGTGCTGCCCCAGTTTTTATGATATGATTCTGCATATACTCCAGAATGTTATGAAAAGTAATCAGATTAATTGCAATTAATTGCAAAGTCCCTATTTGCCATGAAAATTAACTTAATCCCTAAAAAAAAACATTTCCACTGCATTTCAGCCCTACCACAAAAGAACCAGCAGACATCATGTCAGTGATTCTCTCACTAACACAGGTATCAGTGTTGATGAGAACAAGACTGTGGATCACTCTGTCATGCTGATCGAAATAGAATAACAGACTGGAAGCTTTAAAAGAAGGGTGGTGCTTGAAATCATTGTTCTTCCTCTGTTAACCATGGTTATCTGCAAGGAAACACGTGCAGTCATCATTGTGTTGCACAAAAGAGGATTCACAAGGAAATATATTGCTGCTACTAAGATTGTACCTAAATCAACCATTTGTCGGATCATCAAAAACTTAAAGGAGAGAGGTACAGTTGTTGTGGAGAAGACTTCAGGGTGCCCAAGAAAGTGCAGCAAGCACCAGGACCATCTCCTAAAGTTGATTCAGCTGTGGGATTGGGGCAACACCAGTGCAGAGCTTGTTCAGAAATGGCAGCAGGCAGGTATGAGTGCTTCTGCATGCACAGTGAGGCGAAGACTTTTGGAGGATGGCCTTTTGTCAAGAAGGGCAGCAAAGAAGCCACTTCTCTCCAGGAAAAACATCAGGGACAGACTGATATTCTTCAGAAGGTACAGGGACTGGACTGCTGGGGTAAAGTCATTTTCTCTGATGAATCCCCTTTCCAATTGTTTGGGGCATTCGGGGAAAAAAACATTGTCATCAGTCTAGCTAGTGTCATGCCAACAGTAAAGCATCCTGAGACCATTCATGTGTGGGGTTGATTCTCATCCAAGAGAGTGGGCACACTTACAATTTTGCCTAAGAACACAGCCAGGAATGGTGAAAAAACATCCTCCGAGAGCAACTTCTCCCAACCATCCAAGAACAGTTTGGTGACAAACCATGCCTTTTCCAGGACCTTGCCATAAGGCAAAGTGATAACTAAGTGGCTTGGGGAACAAAACATCAAAATTATGGGTCCATGGCTAGGAAACTCCCCAGACCCTAATCCCATTGAGAACTTGTGGTCACTCCTTCAGAACTTCAAGCATTGATTATGCAAGAATGGGCTGCCATCAGTCAGGATGTGGCCTAGAAGTTGGTTGACAGCATGCCACGGCAAACAAACTCTTTGCATAACCTTAATGTAATTGAAAATAAAAGCCTTTGACACTTTTTTGAAAAGCTTGTAAATATACTAAAGTATACCAAAGTAACACTGACAAAAAAATCTTAAAACACTGAAGCATCAGACTTGGTGAAAATTAGTATTTGTGCCATTCTCAAAACATTTGGCCATGGCTGTACACATATTTTCCTCTCCAGCTTCTCCCTCAACTGCTCTGCAGGATTGAAAAGAGGGCATTCCAGTGATTATTATTGAACTGAACTGGACATGGTACCCAAATTTCTGCAACACTATGTATGGACACCTTTGGATTATAATGACCTTCTGTCACAAGGGCCAGTCCAACATCCTGCTTCTTGATTTTAACATCTTGGCTTTTGATGGCCAGGTTGGTCATTAGGTTAGGAAGTTTAGGCTTTAGGAAAGGTAGGTTAGGAAGTCGATTTCTAGCAAAGTCCATCATCACATCTGGAACGCATATCTTGTATGGACCAGACCTGGAAATATCATATTAGAAGTACTACATGTGATGTATTGTCTTTCTTCCAGTCTGATCTAGATCAGCATCTGGCCTTGAGTACCATCAAATCTTGGTCTTAGGCATTCTATTTCAGACTGTTGGCCTCTTATTAGTTAAGGAAGTTGTGTGGTGTTTTGCCCACATTTCTCCTACTATATGTTCCCCTGTGACTCCTTGGGATCTTAACCTTGTTTTTTTGGACCTTCGGAGGCCACATTTTCAGCCTATTAGGGATATTCCCTTGTCTGACGTTACTTGCAAGGTGGCCAGTCACCTCTGCATTAATGGCCACTTCCTGTAAAGTGCATTTCCCTAGTGTTACAATAGGATGTGGTTGTCCAGAGGCCTAAAGCCTTTTCCTCTTAGGATGGTTTCTTCCTTCCACCTCATCACGAACATGATCTAGACTGTGAGGGTCCACCTCACAGCTACAGCCTCTTTTATGCAAATCGATTCCCTCTTTGATCTTTCTACGGATAACCATTATTGGATGGCTTAGACAAATCCTCTGTTAGGGCACACTCTACAAGATCTGTTAGTGCTTCACAGGCTTTTTAGTATTAGGCATTTGTTTCTCAGATTTGCAAGGCTGCCATCTGGTCATTTATTCACATATCTGTTAAAGTGTTATTAAACCCATGACCTTGCATTCACTATATCTGATCTCCCATAATACACAGAACAAGGAAGTGCAATTATTTTAGTAAATTTAAACTGCTGAATACCTTTTCCCATCAGCAGTTGGAGCAGTCTTGTGACTTCTATCAGTATCCATCAGAGCACATGTTTAAGCCTGTAGAGTTTTCTTTCTGCTCTAGGAGGATGCAGAACCCCTGACCTTGGTCTGGACAGTGCTGATTGGTCCTGTGCTGATCAAATGCACTCTCTCAAGAAAAACAAAACCTCTTTAACAATAGACACCAAACTGAGCATGTGCAGAGTGACTTCACACAATATGTCTTATCAGGAGATAAGAGGGGGACACTGGAAGAAGGGGATGATTAGAGAAGTCAGGATCAAACAGCCTTTTTACACAATGCAACTTAGGTTATACAACTTAGGTTCCTGAGTGAGTATAACAAGCATGCTTTACTTCATATACAGACTGATTTTACTGTTGTGGGTTTAGTAACACTTTAAGTTTTAACAGGTGGATTTTCAGGCCTCCTCTAATGTTGGATTTTGGCATAAAGTGCTGCTCTTTGAGTTCTGTTCAGCCCTTCTTGACCTATTTGTTATGTGGGCTGTTGATATTTGCTATTTTGCTCATCCTTCAGTTGGACTGCTTACAGACCAAATATCCCATGTTATTCACTAAGAGTTTTGACTTGCTAGTAACATTTTTCTTGAAGTGCAGTACAGGAAACAGGCCCCTCCCCTCTGGTCTTCATCAATGAGGCTAGCAAGGAATGGGAAGGCTCCATATAACACATAGTTAAAGTCTAAAGATCCTGCGTCCTGCACTGTGTTAATAATTTTATTGGCAAGTCAAAAGTCATATTTTCTTTATGTATCAAGAGTGAATTTGTGTATAGTTTTAAAAGGTTTTGGTGAGCTTGAGGGACTTTTTCATATATGGATGCATTACAAGCAACCATTGCTGCCACATTGAACATGGCATAATGCTGAGTGCAAAATAAACTTTCATTTTCTACTCTAGTTTTTCCTGCTATTCAGAGAAGGTGTCCTATATGACTTTTAAAGCCCTTTTGAAACCTCATCTGTACCAAATTTGTGTTACCAAAAGCATTACATTTAAAAATTAACATTCATTTAAAACTAAAAACTACAGAGAACCTAAACATTTATAGCATATATCAAGGCTTTTACACTCATCAGGTTTCCTGTGTTGATCTTTAACCACCTCCCGCCCGCCATATAGTAATATGACGGGCGCAAGGTGGTTCTCTCGTTCTGGGAGGACGTCATATGACGTCCTCCCATTCTCACTGCGCATGCGCATCCCAGGGAGCGCGCAGTGCGGTGGTCGGGCGGAAACAGCGGATCACCGATTACGGAAAGAGCCAAAGATGTCGGCTTGGTCATGTGATCAGCTGCGTCCAATCACAGCTTATCACATGTAAACAGGGACATGCCGGTTATCGGCATCTCTCTCCTCTCGAGCTGTCACGCTGACAGCTCGAGAGGAGAAGAGAGCCGGTAATCGGCTTTCCGCGGAGTGTGCCCTGATGATCAGTGTAGCCCCAGCAGTGCCACCTGTCAGTGTCCATCAGTGCCTCGTGCCAGTGCCCATCAGTGCCACATATCAGTGCCTACCAGTGCACATCAATGCCACATATCAGTGCCCATCTGAGCTGCCTTTCAGTGCCGCCTATCAGTGCCAGTCAGTGCTGCCTATTAGTGCGCATCAGTGCCGCCTATCAGTGCCTGTCAGTGCTGCCTAACAGTGCCAGTCAGTGCTGCCTATCAGTGCCAGTCAGTGCTGCCTATTAGTGCCAGTCAGTGCTGCCTATCAGTGCTGCCTTTCAGTGCCCATCAGTGATGCCCATCAGTGCCACCTACCAGTGCCTCCTCATCAGTGCCACCTATCAGTACCCATCAGTGCAGCCTCATTAGCCCACATCAGTGAAGGAGAAAAATCACTTATTTACAAAATTTTATAACAAAAACTAAGAAAAAACTTTTTTTTTTTTAAATTTTCAGTGGTTTTAGGTTTAAGAAAAAATAAAAACCCAGAGGTGCTTAAATACCAGCAAAATAAAGCTCTATCTGTGATAAAAAGTTCATATGGGTACAGTGTTGTTTGACCACGCAATTGTCATTCGAAGTGCGACAGCGCTGAAAGCTGGAAATTGGCCTTGGGCAGGAAGGGGGTATAAGTACCCTGTAGGCTAGCGGTTAAACTATTCCTTGTACGGGGTGGAACTGTCTGAAGACTCTGCCCTATCATTTTTAACCGTGATGAGCTGCAGCTTGGAGTGAAGAGAGCTGACATTGTAAATTTTCCATATATTTATGGCTGTCCTCCCTATTCTGCTGCACCATGGTTTACAAGCTCAGGTGAAACCAGGGATTTCTTTGATTTAAGAACAGGGAATGCAAAAACATTTTTGTAAACAAAACATCTTAAAGGAGAACTCCGGGAAGAAGTATTTTACCTATGTAGTCTTCGTAAAGAGAACCTGTGACAAAGATTTGGCCTAATTAGTACTAAATATACTTTAAAACATACTTTCCCTAAGCTGCAGGCAGAAGTAATTCAGCTTCAATGTTCACTGCGGCAGCTCTGAAGTTGTTTATATCACCTCTTAGAAGCCCAGCTGCGTGTGCTCCTCCCTGCCTCTTTTAGCAGCCCAACATCCTGTACTCTCCCTTCCCAGAACTCCTGCTCTGTGTTTAGATTAGATGTTAGAATGCTGAATGTCACTGCTAGGAGAGGGCCACAGAGTTAGCTGAGCAGAAGAGACAAGGACTTTTCAGTACTTATGCATACTTTGAGGATGAATTGCTCCGCAGTCTCTGTTATCTTTCATTTTTGCAATCTATTGCACTTTGATATATGTCTAAAGCATACTGCTTTTCATATGTATTGGAGTTTTGTATTTTCCTTGAAATGTTCAATGAAAATTGTTGGAAAAGAATTACTCAAGAGTACCTGCAGCTATAGAGATCAGTAATGCTTCACAGAAATAACCTTGTCTGTTTTGAAGACTATGTGAGGGAAAGAAATAATAATTTAGTATGTCTGTGTGGCTTTTCCACATCTTCTACCTGTGACCGGAGGTTGCTCTGAGCCTTAAAAATACAACTAGAACTTAACATAATTTGCTTCCTACAAACATTTTTCCTCCTTTGCCACTAAAGAGGGATTCATACATTTTTACTACATTTTTTAAACGTCTTTTTATTCTATTATTTTTTATTTATGGCTGAATCATGAGTTCTAATTTAAAAATCCTCGAGTGATCAAAATGTAACACAGTAACAAACAATTGTCTGCTCCATTTTTTCCTAGTGTTATCAGAGCTCTAACTCATCAGTTGTGTCCTATAGATGGGTTAGAGATATGGAAGTGTTCAAGATCTGATGTGGTATAAATAACGAGAAGTACTGTATATTTAAACTGTTCTCCAGTTCATGAAATGATAGTGCTTAATACATTAAGATTTGTGCTAATGTTGGAGCTGCAACTGCCTTTCTTGTTTTATCCTATAATTTTTGTGTTATTCTGATACCTCTGATCCCCTTGTGCTTGTATGTTAAGCAAACTAAATGCTGCAGTGACCCACTGGTATGACCTGATGAAAGAGGTTTATTTGAACCAGTATGGTGCGTAAGGCACAGCATCGACCACAGCCTTGCTCTGGGGAAGTTTTGCTGTGGATGGTGGGGCTTTCATCGCTACTTCTGCATTAAAAGCTTTGATGGCCATTGCTCTTACAATAAATTTCTGAAGAGAAAAGCTAGCCGTTCGCAACCTTGGCGATGCAGCTGCATATGTATTGAAGCTCCCATTTTCCATGATGTCATCTTTGCAGTAAACTCAGTGTCATAATTCTGCCAAATTTGATTTTATCATTCTAATTGGTTCCTTGGAGTTTCTTCATAATGTGAAACCTTGTATGTTAGCTTAGATTTGGTTTGTGAGGGTTTTCTTTCATTTCCCCCTTAAGGATTTAGTGATTTCCTTCTGGCCTTTTAAGATCCTGGGATTCTATTTGACACTATTGATAACCCTAGGGGTCTGGGGTTGATTTACTAAAGTTGAAGAGTGCAAAATCTGGTGCAGCTCTGCAAAGAAACCAGTTTGCTTCCAGTTTTGTTTTTTTGTTTTTGTAAAAGCTCAGTTGAACAAGCTGGATTTAGAAGCTGATTGTCTACCATGCACAGCTGCATTGTATTTTACACTTTCCAGTTTTAGTAAATCAACTTCAAAGTCTGGATGTGATCTTCATGCTAATGGAGACTTTATTTCTTTGAGTTAAAGTGACCAGATCTTCCAAAATTTTAGGATCCCATGTGATGCCATAAATTAACCCTGGGAGTCTCCCTTATAATGCCTGCATGTGATTTTAGGTGGTAATGGAGATTTTATGTCTTGAAGTTGGGCGAATTGGCAATCAGAGGAATTCCATATTGCATCTGGTGTGTTGCCCATCTTTATGATTAGTTTGTTCTCATATCCTGCATATATTCTTTGAATGGAATTTACGGGAACTATGTATGCAATGCAACAGGATTTGATCTAATTTTAACAGTAATTCTGTGAAGTAGTAGGTGGATGCACCCTGCAATGTCATATGGATAAATATGTCTGATTTGACTAATATTTTGATGCAGATCAATGAATGCTTCCACTTTATATAATCCTAAGGATGAAATTCTGTAATGCTGATTAGTGATTACTTGCATCTTATTATACCCTAATGCTGATTGAATGAATTTTTACAGAATTTTCTCTAATCATGTATGTGTTCACTTTGATATCCATGTTATATGGATATATGTAGTATGTTTTGCTCAAGAATACGCTCTGAGCTTAGTTGATTGGGTCTATATGGTCTTCTGACTCTTGGCTGCTGTCATTGGACTTTTAATTGCTTTTATATTTTTTGTTGGGTGGTTTGCTATTCCTCAGGGGGATATTTGGCTAATAAAGTTGTGACGGAGATCAGAAATATTATTTTTGTTTAAGCTTGTCTGCTTAATTAAATGTATGAGTTCCTGTGCCCCGCAGGGAGTAGGAGATCTCCCCAGGGGGCGCAGACAGCATGGTGTCCTGTCCATGGAAAAATCCAGGCATGCCAGCACCGGCTCCTTAAGGTTTGCTTGAATTGAAAGGACAATATAATGTCCCTATACTAGCAGGAAAGGTCAGAGTGTTCAGAGCTTACCTCAGTGATGGACAGAGGAGTTCATGGCTGAAGGTCTCGCTAGAAGATGCATTGAACTGCTGGGACAGCTAGTTCTGTATAGACTGTGCCTTGCTTTTTGTACTGCTGTGACTGCATTGTCTGTGTGGCTTTCCGGACACTGGGACTTTAGTTTACCCTTTGCTCTTCAATCAACTGTTGCCTGTGTGGTCTTGAAGCTGTGGCCAGAACATTAAGCATTGCGAGGACCCGTGATGAATTGGTGAAGGACCTCTGCCCCCCCCCCCCCTTTTATTTCCTCTCCTCCATTTTCTATATACAGTGGGGAAAATAATTGATCCCCTGCAAATTGTGTAGGTTTGCCGCTTGGCAACTCAAAGTTTCAGCTCCCTCCATAACTTTTCTATAGGATTAAGGTCTAAAGACTGGCACTCCATGACCTTAATGTGCTTCTTCTTGAGCAACTCCTTTGTTGCCTTGGCAGTATGTTTTGGGTCATTGTCATGCTGGACCCATCTTCAGTATTCTGGCTGAGGGAAGAAGGTTCTCGTCAAAAATTTTACAATACATGGCCCCATCTATTGGCCCCTCAATGCAGAAAAGTTGGCCTGTACCTTTAGCAGAGAAACAGCTCAAAGCATAATGTTTCCACCTCCGTGCTTGATTGTAGGGATGATGTTCTTAAGGTCATAGTTAGCATTTTTCTTCCTCCAAACACAGCAAGTCAAGTTAATGCCAAAGAGCTCAATTTTGGTTTCATATGACCACAACACTTTATCTCAATCCTTCTCTGAATCTTTTAGATGTTCATTGGCAAACTTCAGACAGGCCTGTACATGTGCCTTCTTGAGGAGGGGGACCTTGCGGGCGTTGCAGGATTTCAATCCAAGACAGTGTTTTGTGTTACAAATGGTTTGTTTGGCGACTGTGGTCCCAACTGCCTTAAGATCATTTACAACCTCCTCCCGTGTAGTTCTGGGCTGTTTCCTCACTTTTCACTTGATCATCCTTACCCCATGAGGCGAAATCTTTCATGGAGCTCCAGACCAATTGATCGCAAAACAGTTGTCTCCTTCTCACCAAGCTTCTTGCTGAGGGTTCTGTAGACCCTTCCAGCCTTATGTAGGTCTACAATCTTGTCCCTGACCTCCTTTGACAGCTCTTTGGTCTTGCCTACGATGGCGAGGTTTGAATGGAAAAAAGAGATTCTGTGGACAGGCGTCTTTTATACACATAACGAGTTGTCGTTAGGAGCACCTTCTTAAATTGACAGGACTAATCTTTGTGCCACATGAGCATCTAGCCAGTGTGCAGGAGCCAGAATTATTGTTCGTTTATAGGGGATAAAATGGTTATTTTACTCACTGAACTGAAACTCCGTTTGTAACATTTGTATCGTGCTTTTTCTGGATTTTTGGTTGATATTCTGTCTCTATCATTTAAAATACACTTATGATAATTTATTATCTAACTTACAAAATCTGCAGAGGATCAAATAATTATTTTCCCCACTGTACATGATCCATAAGGTTTGCAAAAACAAAGTATATTAATACTTTTTACTTTTCTGTTATTTACATTCCTATTTTATGTTCTCTGAATACCTGCCGTTTGGGCCTGTTCTAGCTGTTTTTTCTTTTTCAGAAGCATGTCTGTCCATCATGCAGGTAAAAGGGTTTCCCTATTTAAAAGGTTCTCTGAAGGGCAAGGATTACTCTTTTTAGTATCTCATAGAGTGGCCTCAAGCAGAATAAATAAAATAATTTGTCTGTCTTTCGGTAATATAACGCTTGCTATCGGTCATGGGTTTTCTTTTGTTTTATAACCTATAACAGATAAAACAAAACAATGGGTTCGGGTGTACAAAATCGTGTGCCCCATCCCTATTCAACACTACACAATGCTCTTGAAGAAGCAGGAACGCAAAACATGTAGAGCAACTTCACAAGGAAGGTGGAACCCTGCCTCCTCCCCCATATACAGTGGATAAAAAAAGTCTACATGCCTCTGTTAAAATGTCAGGTTTCTGTGATGTAAAAAAAGAGACAAAGATAAATCATTTCAGAACTTTTTCCACCATTCATGTAACCTATAAACTGTACAACTTAGATGAACAACAAACTGAAATCTTTTAGGTGGAGGGAAGTAAAAATAAATAACTAAATTAATATGGTTGCATAAGTGTGCACGCCCTTAAACTAATACTTTGTTGAAGCACCTTTTGATTTTATTACAGCACTCCGTCTTTTTGGGTATGAGTCTGTTAGCGTGGCACATCTTGACTTGGCAATATTTGCCCACTCTTCTTAGCAAAAACACTCCAAATCTGTCAGAATGCGAAGGCATCTTCTGTGCAGAGCCCTCTTGAGATCAACCCACAGATTTTCGATCGGATTCAGGTCTGGGCTCTGGCTGGGCCATTCCAAAACTTTAATCTTCTAATGGTGAAGCTATTCTTTTGTTGATTTTGACGTATGCTTTGGGTCGTTGTCATGCTGAAAGATGGCATTCCTCTTCATGTTCAGCTTTCTAGCAGAAGCCTGAAGGTTTTGTTTTGTGCCAATATTGACTGGTATTTGGAACTGTTCATAATTCCCTCTACCTTGACTAAGGCCCCAGTTCCAGCTGAAGAAAAACAGTCCCAAAGCACGATGATGCCTACATCATGTTTCACTGTGGGTATGGTGTTCTTCTGTTGCGCCATATTTTCTCCACTTGATGACTGTCTTCACTGTGTTCCATGGTATATCTAATGCCTTGGAAATTCTATTGTACCCTTCTCCTGACTGATACCTTTTAACAATGAGATCCCTCTGATGCTTTGGAAGCTCTCTGTGGACCATGGCTTTTGCTATAGGATGCGACTAAGAAAATGTCAGGAAAGACCTACTAGAACAGCTGAACTTTATTTGGGGTTAATAAGAGGCAATTTAAATGATGGCAGGTGTGTACTGACTCCTATTTGAATGTGATTGCTCAATTCTGAACACAGCTACATCCCCAGTTATAAGAGGGTGTGCACACTTATGCAACCACATTATTTAAATTTTTCATGTTTATTCCCCCCCCCCCCCCAAAAAAGATTTGTTTGTTTCTCAATTGAGTTGTATAGGTCACATTGAAGGTGGAAAAAGTTCTGCAATGATTTATCTTTGTCTCATTTTTTTACATCACAGAAACCTGACATTTTAACAGGGATGTGTAGACTTTTTATATCCATTGTACAATGTTGGACTGTCACTTTAAATATACTAATTGTAGCAGGTAGACCGGAAACATTTCCACCACCTAGCACCTGTTGCATTTACTTTGTTATGCAATTGTTTTGATGGTTTTAAAATCATGCACAATTGTTATTTTCAAGAATCTGGAATAGTTTCTATAGATACATGATACAATTGTTTTGTCTAGATATGTTTATTCGGTGATATGCCTTGTTTAAACTCCCATGGGCAAAATTATTTTGTGTAGTGTTGAATATGGATGGAGGTGCACCACTTTTGTCCACCATATCACAACCCATTCTTTTGTTGTAATATGATGCTTTGGAAGCTCTCTGTGGACCAGGTGGATGACACTAGTGCCCAATGTGATCTGTTGCTCAATATATTATGCAAGTTACATAGTCTGGCTGAAAAAGACAAAAGTCCATCTAGTTCAACCATTAAAAAACAAAAAAAGTTATAATCTTATACCCACAGTTGATCCAGAGGAAGGCAAAAAACCCAGCCAAGCATGATCTAATTTGCTCCTGCAGGGAAAAAATTCCTTCTTGATCCCCTAGAGACAATCGGATATTTCCTGGATCAACTTTACCTATGAATGTGAGTATCCAGTTATATTCTGTGTATCTATGAAAGAATCCAGACCTTTTTTAAAGCAATCCACTGAGCTGGCCAGAACCAACTCTTGAGGGAGTCTATTCCACATTTTCACAGCTCTCACTCTGAAGAAACCTTTCTGTGTTTAGCGATTACATTTCTTTTCCTCCAGACGTAAAGAGTGCCCCCTTGTCCTCTGTGATGACCTCAGGGTGAATAGCTCTACACCGAATTCACTATATGAACCACTGATTAATTTATACATGTTGATCATATTCCCCCTTAGTTCCTCTAATCTTTCCTCATTGCTGAGCTCCTCCATGCCTCTTATCAGTTTGGTTGCCCTTCTCTGTACTTTCTCCAGTTCCCCAATGTTCTTTTTGTGAATTGTTACCCAAAACTGAACTGCATATTCCAGATGAGGTACTACTAATGATTTGTACAAGGGTAATATGATATCTCTCTCTCTGGAGTCTACACCTCTTTTAATACAAGAGAGGATTTTGCTTGCTTTAGTAACCGCAGCTTGGCATTGCATGCCATTATTAAGCTTGTTATCTACCAGAACTCCCAGATCCTTCTTCCCCATTGATTCCCCCAGTTGTACTCCCCCTAGTATGTATGATGCATGCATATTCTTAGCCCCCAAGTGCATAACCTTACATTTATCAACATTAAACCTCATTTGCCACATAGTTGCCCAATTAAACAGTGCATTGAGGTCTTCTTGTAAGTTGAAGACATCCTGTAAGGACGTTATTCCACTGCAAAGCTTGGTGTCATCTGCAAAGACTGAAATGGGATTTTTAATCTCAGACCCTATATCGTTTATAAATATATTAAAAAGTAAGGGTCCCAACACTGAACCTTGGGGTACACCACTGATGACCCTAGACCATTCAGAGTATGAATCATTAACCACTACTCTTTGAATATGATCTTGTAGCCAGTTTCCTATCCATTTACATACAGATTTTTCCAAGCTCGTAGACTTTATCTTACACATTAGCCGTGTGTGGGGAATTGTGTCAAACACAGTAAATGTCTATTTGTCAAAAATGTAAAAAAATTAGTTATTATGATTTTGGTAACATTGTGATGGAATTAATTGGTATGGTTTATTTTATTTTTACTTTATAGATATTTGTTAAATTTTGTAATCTGCATGTGTGTATTTCTCAGAATATTGATATTTGATTTAACACCCTATGGGCAAAATGAATTGCGTTGTGTACTATAACAAATAAAATTTTACTGCTGATTGTCTGCTTTGCCACTGCATATTACATAAGAAAAAACCATGGTCTTTTCTGACAAAACCTGGCATGATTTAAGCAAAACAAATAAAAATAAAATAGACTTTTTAAATTTTTCTGTTTGAATAAAATGTTCAGTTTCTCTACTTTTTTCCTTTGCTGTTTATTCATTGCTGTTACCAAACCACACAGCATGTTACCAGGATACAAAGTGCATGCTAATAAAGCAACCAAAATCACAAAGATTAAAATTTGCAGTGCCTTCTCATAAATACTCGTGTATTAAATAAATCACCAACGGCAATATCTCATTGTATAGAAAGGGAAACTGGATCCAGTATAGCTAATGAAAACCATAAACAACAATTGGACAGCTGTTTAAAAGTTGTGTGCATTTTCATGGAGGTGGAATATTGGGCTTGCATTTACAATCAGGCTATTATGTGTATGCAGGAGCATATTCTGTATAGTACAAGAACATGCCTATGAGAAAAAAAACTTAGCAGTAAAAATAAATTTACTCTCAAAGCAAGAGATGAGGTTTGTGGATCCATGGGAGTTGCAGTAACCTCTATTCCCAATCCTTCCTTAAAACAATACAAATATAATAGCAGAACATTACGCATCTGGAAAAAACACTGGAGCCTAGAACCAAAAATCAAGGGCATAAAGGATAATGCTGTTCAATTTATGTCAGAAACCTTAAAATTGTTAGTGCTGCCTGGATCCCTATTTCAGAGATTTCTATTTAAGTATATCTAACACCGTGTCACATAGGGGAGGTTCGCCCTCTCTCCCTGTCCTGAACACTCAACAGGAAGGGAGAGGAAATGTCTCCAAAATGAGGGGAAATCCTCTCTTAGGCAGTTGTCAGTGGAATGAGTATCCCCATTGGAGGATTTCTCCTCTATTCCAGTTCTGGTGATAACTTACTTCAATTTTTTCATTTAGTTTGGTGGCTGAACCAAAAAAAAAGGAACCATGTATGGCCAGCGTTAGTTTTCCTTTTCTTAATGGGAGGACACAGACAATAGATTTTTAAAGTGGTTGTACACCTTATACATGATATATGAACAAAGTATATCACTTTATAGTGTATACTTAAAATTAGGAGCACTAAATGTTATATCTCTGCTGCTTCGTTCCTCTGCTATCAGCAGGAGTTACTTCTGACAAGTTTTCTTGACAGGAAGAGAGAAAAAGTGACAGGGGAGGGAGCTCCAGCACACAGCTTGTGATTGACTGCATCAGCTCTATACCTGTGTGCTGTGTGAAGGGGGGTTGTGTCCCTTCCCTCCAACCAGCTTTCAGAGCTCTCCTCACTGAGCTGTGTAGAATGTAATTTCATCTCCCTGCCTCTTGCTTTCTGTAAGCTCAGACAAGCAGTATATTTTCTCCACTGTGCAACAGCTCTGGATAAGAGAGGACTGTAGATATACAGGTACAACGTATGTAGAAGGATTTGTTTCAATTCTGTGTATCATCCGAGGCCAGTCACTTCACTTGATATAGTAAGGGTTTACAGCCACTTTATATAAAAAGAGTTGTGTTTTCATCCTTCCCACTGCGGGCTACAGCCCTTTAAAAAGAAAACCAGACACAATACGCTCTGTAAAGTAATTGTGACCAATATGTCTATTTATACTTTTTATGGAAATGCTGTTTACATTGGAAATTAAAAAAAAAAAAACTTACTGAACAACAGAAAAAAAGACCTGGCACTTCAGATGACAGCTTACCTTGCCTCCCACATTCGGCGGTTAGTGCCTTAGTGGCTAATCCCCAAGTTTGAAGGGGAATTCATGTGAGAGGGTTTTTTGTTTTGTTTTATTTGGGTTTTGTTTTTTTTTTTTTTTAGACCTATTAATGTTTAAAATGTCATGCAGTTGGAATTTGCTGCACAGGGAAATAAAGTATGATGTCTTATGTTGCCTGCTTTGCAGCATCTGCATTAGTTTGGTTTGTTTTCATTTAGTACATGCCACTTTAAACCAGATGGAGTTTGACTGATATAGTGGGGTTTCTGAGGACATGCACAGTAATGTATACAATAAGGAAAAATGTCTACTTTTTTTTTTCTATTCAAGTCACTTGTGATGAAACACGGAAAAATGGTTTCTTTTCATATTAGCTGCATTTAAGGGGTTTGTTTGACCCTGAAATATTACTAGTACTGCACCTTTATTAGACCTTGCTTCAAGTTCCTTATACAGAGTCTTTTGTGTGTATGTATTCCAAGGACACCGCAAACTGATTGATTGTTCATTGGCATAACTCTCACCCTCTACTGCTGAAGAACAGAAAACAATATGTTTTACTAAAGAAATACTTCCTTTCACATTTCTTAGTTCTTGCCATCGAGCGTCCTTTTTATATAATCCATTATTAAGTTCCATGTTCAGTACATGGTATGCAGGCTTTTAGGATAGATTTCACCTAAAGAGTGCTGCTTCAGTACAGAAGACCTTGTCCTTTATATCTGTTTGGTTGTCTTGGTGGTTTCACACTTAATTAACCCTTTGTTGTATTACACTGTTCTTTATGTTGCTGTAAATATTGTTTTTTTTTTTCTTGCTTAGAAACAAACTACAATACAGAAACAAAATTAAGCATATTCTTCTAGATCTGAGTAATCAATCCTTGGCATGCAATAAAAAAAAAAAACATTCTTAAAGGATAAGTTCACCTTTAAAAAAAAAAAAAATAAATGCTCATCTTTTCTCAGGTGAAAAAGTATATATTTTTTTTTACCTTAGGAGCCTGTAAAGCATTGCATCCACAATCAGCACATTGTCGATGCAATGCCAGGCTCTTGCAAGATCCTCAGTACACTGTCTCCATACAGGCAGTTAATTACTGAAGTCCAGGAATTTCTATGTACTATGAGAGTACTCACCAGCACCCTCTTAGTTCACTGAAGTTGTCAGCCGCATTGGCTGATGGTAGTTGTAGTAAATACATTCATAGAACCCCCTTCCTGAAAAGGCCATTTTTTGCATTACTGCGCTGTGCTATTTTAACTGACAATTGCGTGGTCTTTTACTGCTGCACCCAAATTAAATTTGTCCTTTTTTTTCCCCCCATAAACAGAGCTTTCTTTCGGTGGTATTTGATCTCCTGTGCGTTTTTTATTTTGTGCGCTATAAACAAAAAAAGACTGACAATTTTGAGAAAATAACATTTTTGATTTTTTGCATGTCCAATAAAAAAACAAAAACAAATTTTGTCATAAATGCAGGCCAAAATGTATTCTGCTACATGTCTTTGCTAAAAAAAAAAATGTCGCAATGTAAATTGGTTTACATGAAAGTTATAGCATTTACAAATGGCGGTATATATACTGGAATTTGTTTTGGGTTTTTTTACTAGTAATGGCGGCGATCAGTGACTTATAGCGGGACTGTGGCGGGCATTTTGACACTGGGAGGAACTGACTTGGGGTCACTGACATCCCTAGTGACACCAATACAGTGATCCGTGCTAATGAAAAGCACTGACACTGTGCTAAGGACACTGGGCAGGAAGGGATTAACATCTAAGGTGATCAAAGGCTTAACTGTGTGCTGTGTGTGTTTTTACTATGAGGCTGTGTCTGTGCTTTCCATTGTATGCACACTGTATGACCATACTAAGCAGTGTGCTGGAGCTGACAGGGGAGAGAACTATATTGTTTACATACAGTTCTCTCCCCCGTCGGTAATACTCGGCGATCACCGGGTGCCTGCGAATAATCACCGGCCAGGACCTGGTGATTGACAGCCGAGGCTGTGAATGGAGGCACGGGTAGGGTGCGCGCAACCCCCCCCCACCTGGAAATGCAAAATGACATATATACGTGATTTTGCGCACCCCTGCTGCCCTGTAGCAGTATTTCTGCTATAGGGCGGTGGGAAAGAAGTTAATTGGATTTAAAGAATTAAATTGTTCTTTCAGTCATGGAGGCTTAGAGTGTTCTGTATCCAAATACAGTCTGCTTAAGGATGCTCACTCCTACAGACTGCGTAAAGCATCTGCATGCACACCAATGTATGCTTCGGACAGTGTTTAACTCATATGTCAGTACGCATGTGGGTGCTTTACACAAACCCTGTTGCAGTGAGATTGATATTTCTAATCTACACAATTTATCAACAGCTGTGTAGCATGAGAGCCAAGTTAAAAAAATAAATAAATATAAAATACATTCAAGTTATATCTAATTGGGTAGACTATCACACTGAACAGCTGTTGGTAAATGTTGATTTTGTATGGCAGCTTTAAAGCAGCTGTGAACATGCAATGTTATAGACACTTTTTTTTAATACAGTTAGTGGGGGAGGGGGTGCAGGGTTACAGGACACTGTGCAGATACATAGTGTGCCTGTATTCCGTAGTCCATTCAGCCTGAGGTCAGATGCAGGCTGTGCTTGAGCAGGGGGCATGTCAAGAGGCTGTGATTGGGTGGAGGTGGGTGTAGTGGCTGAACAAACTACTCAATACAGACATACTGTGTGTCTGCAGTGTCCTGTACCTCTGAATGCCCAGCCAAATGATGAAAACTGACCATGCTAACACAGATCAGCTTTGTGTGGTCAGTTTAGAGCAAGGAACAAAACTGACTGGCAGGATGAACCAGGTACTTCAAATGAAAGAAGTACATGAAAATGATAGAGACTATGATTTATAAAATACACGTGAACACACACATTGGAAAAAAAAAATATATTTAGGGTAACCTACACTTTAAAGCTACATGTACAGTTGTATTTACTGTATGTCTTCGGTGTGGTGTTAAGTTCCTGCTATCGTTAAAGTGGAAGGCAAGTCAAAACCTAACCAAGCTTAAATCTACTCCCAGCCCCATTCGAAGCCTATTCTATCTACCCTGTAAAAGGAGCGATGCCTATACTTACCTAGTCTGAAGCTGCTCCTGTCTGGTCACATGATTGGGTCCCAGTACCGGCTTCAATGTAGAGGAGAGACAGACCCATAAAAACGTATGGGTGACATTATCGCCAAGGCTCTGCAGCCATTGTCACTACTCTCTCCTCAATACTGAAGCTGGCGCTGGAGACATCAAGGGGTTTATTTACTAAAGCTGGCGAGTCCAAAATCAGACTCCCTTCTGCATAGAAACCAATCCGCTTCTAACCTCAGCTTGTTCAATGAAGCTTTGGCAATGAAACCTGGAAGCTGATTGGTTTCTATGCAGAAGGAAGTCTGATTTTGGACTCTCCAGCTTTAGTAAATAAACCCCCATGTGATCGGAGCAATTACAGAATAGGTAAGTATAGACCTCTTTCCTTTTACAGGGTAGAGAGAATAGGCTTAGAAAGGAGGTGGGAGTAGATTTACGGCTCGCTAGGTTTTGACTTACCTTCCACTTTAATCTTCCTGTAGGTGTAGCTGGTATTTGCAGTTGGTATTCGGAAAATGGCTGAAATCCTTGGAATATATCTTGTGTTTACAGCTAACCATTATAGTTATAAAAAAAAATGCCTTGCTGTATGTTGCAAGTCACCTCTCAATCCCTTTAGGGTGTTTTTAAGCGTTTCAATTTGGCATCTCCCTACTTTTTATTTTGTGTGAGCAATGTGTTTGCCTATTTCTTTAGCTATCACTGCATGTCTGGCCAGCTTTACATTAGGTCATGCAATCATCGCCCTAATCCCAATATATAAAGTGTTGTTTTGTACAGAAGCTTGTTTTGCTGTTTGACAAATGTCCATACAAATACTTTGTGACTCTGGATCTCACTTCTCATTGGAGGAAATGATCCTTTAATCATGCTTTTAATTTGCTTTCCCATTTTGCTGTACATGATCTCAGTTTGTTTATCCCTAAGGCATTAACTGCTATAATAAATGGCTGCAAGTTGTCATAGAAGCAAGGCAAACTTGGAAAGTTGTACACAGCACTATTCAACCAGGTAATATGCTTGCTTTTAGCAATCTAGCAGAGTCTGCATTTTTTTAATAGAAACTCCAGTTTTGTTGGGAAAAAAATCCTGCTCAAGTCAGCTATATACATTGAAAGGAGATGAGTAAATTTCATTAGATGATCTTACTAGCCTTTGTTCTGTAGATATTGCAATGGGCTGTGCCAGTTCACTTGAAAGCGGAGTGGAAGATTCTGTGAAATTACACCCATGTGATTAGAAGCAGTTTTGTAAAAATCCTTATACTGCACCAGCATCCCTCTAGACATGTAGCAACCTTTTATTACCAAAGATTTGGACTAGCTTCACTCTATTGCTGGTGCAGGAATCTATATAAATCGCATGTGTTTTGACACCCGGAGCCAAAACACTTTTCGGGTGCGCAAAACCGCATAGTACTGCAGTACCCTTCAGTTCTGTGTGGAAGCCCCAAATGTACATTTTAGAAAAAAGTTCAGGTACCTTTTCCCTAGGTTTCCCGCTGGAACAGCGGCCCATTTAAATGAGTGGGCTGCTGTGCACATGCAAATGCTGCACACAAGATCTACAATAGTGTGAGCCCTAGCCTAAATGTTTAATGTAAGTAACCCTGCAGTTCTTCTTCTAGGTCTGAGCAGTTTTCTGGTCATGTTTTTGTGTTTGGTTTGGTGGGAGGTCTTAAGTTATTCTCAGGTTTCCATTTATGTCAGTAATTCTATTGGGGAGATTTTTCATCACTTAATGTCTCTGTGAAGTTGGTGCAAGCAGTTGGAGATCGGTTATGCCTGGGACAGGCACAGCGAGCACTAAAAACTGTCCGGCTTTCAAACCCTTTACATACCAACTTTTTTTATTGTCCCTTTTGGAGAGATTTCCCATTACTTCCTGTTCTAACAGGAAATTAAAAGAAATCCTCTGATAGGCACACAGATGGTGCTAAAAACCTGAGCGAGGCTCTTACCACCTTGCACAATCCAAAAAAAAAAACTTTTTCAGTTGAGCTTTAAATATTTAAAAAAATCTTTGCAAAGATTAGGGCAGGTAGATAACTCTGATGTTTGTTTTTTTCCTTATAATTTTACATCAAAGTAATGCCTCAGTTGCTATTCAGAAAGTGTAGATGTGCTTTTATATAAGGAATTTTTCAAAGAAAACAAACATATACTGTATGTGCTCTGAAGCAGGGTGCCAACTGCAGTTACTTTACAAATATGTGAGTACTGTATTCTTCAGACTTATCATAATGCACAGCAGGGAGTAGGGTGGGAGATACTGCAATTTCTGTGCCACCCGTCCTCAGAAGAGGAGTCCACCCCGCCATTCCTCTGGCCCTCTTCCCTTTTGTAACTTCAGCAGCAGCAGGTGAATACATACAGAAGAGGAGTCCACCCTGCCATTCCTCCCACCCTCTACAATGCTGAGTTAAGGTTTTATTGTGAAGGGGGGAGATTATGGAGGGGGGCTGTGATGTCAGAGGGGGGGAGCTGTGATATGGTGTAGCTGCGAAGTGATATAGGAGAGCTGTGATGTGAGAAGGGGGAGCTGTGATATGGAGGTCTGTGATGTGAGAACAGGGAGCTGTGAAATGGGTGGTTATGAGGGGAGAGCTGTAATACTGGGGTGCTGTGCTTTGATATGGGGGCTATGATGTGAGAGGGGAGGGCTGTGATGTGAGAAGGGGGAGCTGTGATATGGAGGTCTGGGATGTAAGAACAGGGAACTGTGATATGGAGGGCTGTGATGTGAGAACAGGGAGCTGTGAAATGGGTGGTTATGAGGGGAGAGCTGTAATACTGGGGTGCTGTGCTTTGATATGGGGGCTGTGATGTGAGAGAGGAGGGCTGTGATGTGAGAAGGGGGAGCTGTGATATGGAGGTCTGGGATGTAAGAACAGGGAACTGTGATATGGAGGGCTGTGATGTGAGGAGGAGCTGTAATATAGGGCGGCTGTGATGTGATAAGGGGGGGGGGGGGCTGTGATGCGAGATGGAGCTGTGATATGGGGGTCTGTGATGTGAGATGGGGGAGCTGTGATATTGGGACTGTGATGTGAGAGATGGAGCTGTGAGATGGACAGGCTGTGATTTGAGGGTGGGGGCTGTGATGTGGGAAATGAGCTGTAATATGAGGGGTCTGTTATGTGAGAGGAGGGAGCTGTGATTATGAAGGGTCTGTGATGTGAGGAGGAGGGCTGTGATGTTTTGCGGGGGGTTCTGTGATGTGGGGGTTGTGATTGCAAGGGGGACTGTGATGTGAGAAGGGGGGTTGTAATGTTGGGGTTGTGATGTAAGGGGGGCTCTGATGGGAAAAGGGGACTTAGGACACTAATGTAAAAGGGGCTGTGATGTGAAAGAGTCATAGAAGAAATATGAGAATATGATTTACAGCAATGGTATAATTTAAAAAAGGAAAATTAAAAGCAGTCCTTGGACTCCCTTGAAATGACTCTACCCTAAGGGCATGTTTAGACATGTGGCTAGGGGCTGTAAAACTACACGATTGAGTGACATTTTTACTGCCCCCCTACCACCACCACCAGCTCCCGCTTAAGCTGATCGCAACTCATCCACTGTGGATTACTCTTCAGTGGGCAGAACCAATGTAAATTAATTCAACTCTCTGATCGCAGACTGACACACAGCCAAGAACATAATGACTAGTGCAAAGAAAAAAAAATTAAATGACCGTATTATTTCTGGTCTCCCATCCTGGTTCAAGAAGCAAATACTGGAAATGGAGTAATGACTAAGCATCGACATGGGTAGTCTCTGTAAATTATGCACATTTAACATCATACATTTAATGTGGAGAAAAAAAAAATCTGATGTCAGCCACATTTGCTTTAAAGTACAACTCCAGCCCAAAGGTGTTTTTGGAGGAGATAAATAGAATGAGGATGAGAGTGAGGGGGTACTATCCCTCTGCTCTTTTAAAAATAAACAAGTATATAATTATTTAAAAGGCTATAGACTCAATTTGATTAGTTAGAATTCAATTAGAAATCATTCGTACAATGCATTAGTATGTGTAAAATAATGTTAAGGCACTACATAGTTTTGATAATTTGTTCTAGAGGAGACAAGTGACTGGAATATATCAAATGTACATGAGAGCCTCTCATTTCAGCAGTGCATTGAAGCATATACCTGAAGTTATTCTGGATGTTTGATACTTGTAGTTTTTGGGAAAAGGGGGTGGTTAAGTATTGGGAATTGTAGTTTTTGTTAGTTAACTTTTTTTTATGGCTACAGTTTTTATTTGATTTTGCTATGTATGCGTCTCTTGTACTTAGCTTTTTCATGAATTTTTTTCCACCTGGCAGCTCTGTGTGAAATATGATTGGATTGAGCACATTTTACCCAGCTGTTCTTCTGGAATTATGTCAGCCAGGTATTAGATTTCTGGTCTTGGAACTGTATTTACAAGTTCAAGAAATAAAGAACTTTGTAAAATTAAATCATCCACATGAAGTCTCTAGAGAGGCTTGTGCAGGAAGTGTTTCAATAAAATAGACTATTGCTAAAAGGTACTCTCTGACCTACATCTAATAATGACTAGCCAGTGTTTGGGGACTGAAATTCATGGCTTGATATAAACACATCCAGTTATTTTCAAATATAGAATACAACGACTTGACAAGTTTCTGTCTCACTAGTTTTCTGATTTTTAAAGGTTGTATATACCACATGGAGTATACATGGCCATATTGTGTAGTAAATGTCAATGGCAGTTGGCTATATCAATCAATATTTCAGATCATCAAAGTGTGGCACTTGGGATTTGATGAGAACTTTAGGCTGTTTTTCCTTCTCCAAACACTCTTCCAGTTAATGAGTAGAACAGTAACGTTTAGCTACTCATCCGTTCTTGCACAATAGTTGATGTGCATGGCTGCATGTGAAGTCTGCAGTCAACTTGTAGGAATAGTTACACATGCTATGATATTCTAATAGCTACTTTGTTAAAACTTCACACACAATTATTTTTTGATGTGTCTTTAAATAATGCAGTAGAGTGACTCATTATTATGCTGCCATGTGACAAAGTTTCTTGTACTGTATTTTATACTCTGAGTATGTACAAAACTCCCCAAGCATGATAACAAATGTAAATAATATTGAAAATGGTTTAAGCTTATACATTTTAGATTAGAACATAAAAATACTGTATATGCATATATGTAAACTACAGACTTTTCAGCAAAGCAGCTAAAATTTGCCCGGTAAGTAAACTAGTGAAAAATAGCCTAGCATGCCATCGGCTTGCTATAATTTAATATATGAATCATCCATATGCAATATTTGATCTTTTAGGTTTTTATTGGAACATCAATAAAATGTACAGTATATATCTTCAGGTTTTAGTGAACTTTAAGTAGTTCCTATGGACCAAGCTGGTCAAAACTATTTCATTTACTAACAGATGCAACGGGTGTGATCACTGTATAAACTGTAGCCTCAGTTACATACAGTGTACAGCACTGTAAAGGAACTTCCCACCCCGCTCCTGGAACAAAATGAATTTCGACTAAACTCTGTATTTGTTTGTCTTTAGAAAGAGAGGGAGGCAAACGGCATCACAATCTCAACCTCCACCAATAAGAAGAAGCCTTTTATTCATTCCTAGAATGCAAAGCACTCTGTGATTGACTGAGCAGTACTCAGCCTGACTCAATTTTGTTCTGGGAGTGGGAAGGGAAGTTCCCATATTACTGCCAGAACACAGCACTGTATATAGCTGAGGCTACATATAGTTTTTACAGTGATCACAGCTGCTGCATCTGTTAGGGAAGTAAATGGTTACTTTGGATCAGCTTGGTCCAAACAATTTATAAAACTTCACTGAAGTTCTCTAAGTATAAAGTAAAGGGCGTGCATTGCCGAGAGTACAATTCAGTTATTTTCTCATTGTGCTTGCATGGGTTTCCTCCCACACTCCAAAGACCTGCTAGTAGGATAATTGGACCCTGTGTAAATTGTTCCTAGTATATGAAGCCCATGTTGCTTGTGCCCCTAGATTTGCAGTCCATGGGTGCCAAAAACATTTCACAGCGGGGTAAATCACTACGTTTTTAGTATGGCACCTTGGTCACAGCACACATTGTGCACTTTTATTCGTGCCTGCCTCCTGGGCTGGGCCTTTTGGCTGGTAATGGAGAAATGCAAGTACTTACGCACTTACTCCTATCCCTTTTATCTGGTTTTTATTTTTGTACTTTTTGCATAGTACTATGCACTGTAATTCACCTCCGACTAATAAGGTGTAGATCCATGGACTTGCCATGAAAATCTTGGGTGGAAGGCACGTGGTATTATGGTCAGGTCCTCCCCCTCTCATGGGGTTTCCCTTTGTACTTGGTTGAACCTTGCCTTGGCAGGTTCCCTGAAGAATGGGGTCATCCTGGATTCAGTACCCCAGTCCCTGTCAGGAGTTTTGTGCCCTGAGGGATCTGGTCCAGGATACTTTCTTCTTGGAAGAGGAGCAAGTGGCACTTTTTTGTCCTCACTTTTATTGCACCTGGTGTTAGTTTCCAATGTGCACACTGTACCACAGAGCAGTGTAGGCATGCATGCGAGATAAGGACCTTAGAACAGTGTTTCTCAACCTTTTTTTAGTCAAGGCACCCTTTAACAGTATGGACAGTCCCAAGGCACCCTTTAAAATTATGGACAGTCTTGAGGCATCGCATTCTAAAATGGGATGCCTCAAGACTGTCCATTTTAAAAGGGCACCCCATTCTAAAATGTGTAAAACTATTCTAATAGTTTTATATAACGCATCACATACACACATGTAGGACACCCAACATTAGAGGTGATTTATTCTTCCAAAGCAAATACACTTTTGCACACTGGTACTGAGTAGTATTTCAGTGTTTCTCTTCTCCCTCAGTTTTTTTCCATTACTGACTAATGTGACCCCAGCACTGATGGAGAGGGGCAGGGGAGGGTCAAACGATGATGCTGTGCAGGCAGCTGACATCCTCCTTAACAACTGATGACGTCATTGGTTGTCAGCATGCCGGTGGCTAGAAGGTCATAATGGTGCACAATGAAAACCTGTGGCTTTGTGTAACTAAAAGGCAGGCTTGTTCCACCTGCTGGCTTGTATGCAAGTTTTGGTACATTTTTAGACATTCTGCCAAGACACCCCTGAAGAAACCTCAAGGCACTCTAGGGTGTCTGGGCACCCTGGTTGAGAAAGACTGCCTTAGAATATAAGCTCCTTGAGGGCAGGGACTGATGATGTCAATGTGCAGTATGTTGGTGCTATATAAATACCTGAAATAACTACATTTCAAGCCCCAACTTCTAGTTTGCACAAAGTCCACTATGTATTCTGTCAGGGCGGATGTTATTACATGTCTGGAAAGCAAGTTGGTGAACATGTCAGCCAGGCAAGTATTCATTTCAAAATGGCCATGTGACAAAAATTCAGAATTACAACTGTTTTTGTTTAGGAAACATTGTCTGTTCCTGTATGTGACCACTCATGCTTAGGATGTTCTGTACTCAAACCCAACATCCCCACTGTATACCATTTAATATGGAGAAACGCTGTCCATTTTTTTACATTACATTTAATTTGATGATGTTTAGTGAAACATGGTGCAGTACACAGTAGACTTAATGCTTGTGAATGGTACTCCGAATAAAAGTAAAATCTACCAAATGTGAGTTGGAAGACAGGTTTGGGAGGAATTTATTTATGACTGTGAGTCATTATTGCATGCCAAATCAAGGTAGAAAATATGCCAAGTATGAAGATTACTGTGTTAGCCATTGTCGTAAAGAAGACAGGTTTCACCTTTGCATAGGGAAACTTGTTAACTGGGTTAGGTGTCCTTGCCCTGGGGTGAAGGCACTTGCAAAGCGCTGGTGGCCTGTTATGAATGCTTCAGCACTTGACAATCTTTAATTGAATATGACTGCTTTTGTTCCCAAAGAAAACCATACAAACTGAAGCCTAAAAGAAAAAAAAAAGATTGTTCGAACTGAAACAAAAGTTAATTTAACTTTTGCAGAGTCTGTTTAAAAATGTATTTTTAGCTTTGCTTCGTGTACGTATGTTATTAAGAAGCATTGGACTTTGTTATAGCAATGTTAACATGTTTTTTTAAACAATATTTAAGCACCTGTAAATTGGCTCCCTTAAAGGTTTTGTATTTTTAAAATGTTCTACTTTCACTTCTGTATCATTTGGAAGTTTTCACTATGATTAATGAAGCCCTGGCACAAACTGACTTTTTCCCTCTGCTGCAGAAAATGAATTGTTTTCACTAGCTGACCTCATTCTAAAATTTTTTTGGCTGCCCTTATTATTTAGAAATTTTAAGTTGCTCAAGTCCTCCTGAATAACTTTTTGCTTTGATTCCAGCACACTTGTTTTACTTGGTCTTCATATACTCAATAAAAAGAATTTCAGTTGCCATCTTTTAAAGTACAGTATTTAGTGGACGCATAAACTAACAGCCAAAAAATCTATCATATGCTGTTTATGTAGACGCACTTACACGCTATGTATATGTGTGCATTGGTTTTGTTCCCACAACCACCAGTATAAAAGTTTTATATAGTGCGCATTGATTAATGATGCTAAATATTCTTTGTACATTGATTTATTATTATTGATAAAACCTTAAGGGCTCATTCACACCATACATGCATGAAAACTGATGGAAACTGACGTTTTCACTTGCAGAGACATCAGTTTACTTCACTTTTTATGTGCGTTTCAATGAGTTTTATACACATTGCAGATTCCTGCGCAGAAAATCTGCATGTGATACAGTGTTGTGGTTTGAACAAGGCACATTAAGAACAATTGATTTTGTTGTGCCCTTGTAGAACTCATGAAGAAAAACTGACGTGTCTGCACACTGGTGTGAATGCGCAATATATATTGTGGTACTGCAGGGTTATTTGAGTTTTTAGTAAATTAAGGTATTTTTTACTAATATTTTAGATTTTTTTTTCTTTACTTCGTTCTAAAGACTATGAATTGCTTTGTAGCATGAAGTGCTTACTTGAAAAGCATAGAAATCAATGTTTTGCGCATTGGCGCAAGCAGAAATACAAATCTGGTAGAAATTATTTCATTATGGAGCTGCGTTACTATAACTGATAATTGCGCGGTCATTCAACACTGTACATAAATTAAATTTGTCATTTTTTCACACAAATAAAGCTTTATTTCAGTGGTATTTGATCATCTCTGCGTTATTTTTTGCGCTATAAACAAAAAAAAACCTGTGTTTTTGAAAGAACACTATTTTTGACATTTTTTCTATTAAACATCCAATACAAAAAAAATTTCTTCATAATTTTAGGCCAAAATGTATTCTGCTACATGTCTTTGCTAAAAACAAAAAATCCCAATATGTGTAAATTACCGTGTTTTTCGCTCCATAAGACGCACTTTTTTCCCCCAAAAAAAGGGGGGAAAATGTCAGTGCGTCTTATGGAGCGAATGTAAAGTGGCCAGTCCGGTATTTCTGCTGCCACCATGTCAGAATATCGGGCCGGCTGCTCAGTTCTTCTCTCCTGCAGGACCTTACCTGTTCCTCGCTCCAGCGCTGCAGTCTTCTCGCGGCAGCTTCTGTGACAGCCAGGTGCCCACTGCGCATGCGCGAGAAGCGCTGCGCTTTGTGAATGGTCCGGCGTCTTCTGGGACACATGACGGGTCCCAGAAGGCTCCGGGCCATTCACAAAGCGCAGTGCTTCTCGCACATGCGCAGTGGGCACCCCGCTATCACAGAAGCCGCCGCGGGAAGAAGGAAGGACAACTCCGTGGGAGCGGGTAGCTGTCAAATTCAGGTACCCGTTCCCCCTCCCTCCCCAAAGTTCCGCAGTCTCTGGTAATCTCCTTTACTGTCTTCAGTCTCTGGTCATCCCCTGCACTGTCTGCAGTCTCTGGTCATCTGTACTATGTCCGCAGTCTCTGGTCATCCCCTGTACTGTGTCCGCAGTCTCTGGTCATCCCCTGTACTGTGTCCGCAGTCTCTGGTCATCCCCTGTACTGTGTCCGCAGTCTCTGCTCATCCCCTGTACTGTGTCCGCAGTCTCTGGTCATCCCCTGTACTGTGTCCGCAGTCTCTGGTCATCCCCTGTACTGTGTCCGCAGTCTCTGGTCATCCCCTGTACTGTGTCCGCAGTCTCTGGTCATCCCCTGTACTGTGTCCGCAGTCTCTGGTCATCCCCTGTACTGTGTCCGCAGTCTCTGGTCATCCCCTGTACTGTGTCCGCAGTCTCTGGTCATCCCCTGTACTGTGTCCGCAGTCTCTGGTCATCCCCTGTACTGTGTCCGCAGTCTCTGGTCATCCCCTGTACTGTGTCCGCAGTCTCTGGTCATCCCCTGTACTGTGTCCGCAGTCTCTGGTCATCTCCTGTACTGTGTCCGCAGTCTCTGGTCATCTCCTGTACTGTGTCTGCAGTTCAGAATATTTTTTTTCTTGTTTTTCTCCTCTAAAACCTAGGCGCGTCTTATGGAACGAAAAATACGGTAAATGGTTTACATGAAAGTTATAGCATCTACAGTATATATACTGGAATATTTTTTTTTTTTTTTTTTTATACTAGTCATGGTGGTGATCAGCGACTTATAGCGGGACTGCTGCTGGCATTCTGACACTGGAACTAACAGCCACTGACATCTACAGTGACACTAATACAGTGATCAGTGCTAATAAAAAACACTGACACTGGGCAGGAAGGGATTAACATCTGGGGCGATCAAAGGGTTAACTGTGTGTTGTGCTTATGCTGTGTGCTGTTTTACTAAGGAGACATGCTGCTTTCTCTCTCTCACCTCCCAGCTTTAGCAATGATCACCGAGTGCCGGCCTAGAATGGCTGGCCGGGACTCGGTGATTGACATCCACTGCAACCAATGGCAGCGTAGGTAGGGTGGCACGCCCCCTACCCAGAAATGCGAAATCGCGTATATTTACGTGATTTTGCGGAGAGTGGCTGCCCCGTAGCAGTATATCTGCTATAGGGCAGCAAGTAAGCTGTTGATATTGAAAATATGACTGATCATGCCCAAAACTGTCTTTTTAAAAATTGTGATCATATAAAGCCATGTATTATCACATAAATGTGTGACTCCTTTTTAAATCATAACATCACCCAAATGGCTCTGATCCAAGGTTTATATACCCTGGAATGTTTGGCCTCGGTACAGACACACACAGGTTAAAAAGACAAAGGTTCAATTCTCACATCTGTTGCTTTTTAAATTGCAATTAGAGTCTGTGTATAAATAGTTATTGAGTTTGCTAGCTCTCACATGGATGCACTGAGAAGGCTAGATACTAAGAGATGGGGAACAGAATAAAATGTCAAAAGACCTGTATAACAAGGTAATGAAACTTTATAAGGATGGAAAAGGATATAAAAAGATATCCAAAGCCTTGAATATGCCAGCCAGAACTGTTCAATCCTTTAAGAAGTGGAAAATGGGATCTCTTGATACCAAGCCAAGGTCAGGTAGAACAACAAAGATTGCAGCCACAACTGCCAGAAGATACAAAGAAAAACCCACAGGTAACCACAGGAAAAATACAGGCTGTTGTGGAAAAAGACAGTGTGGTTGTTTCAAGGAACACAATATGACGATACTTAATGAGCTACATGGTCGAATTGCTAAAAAAAAGCCTTTACTGCGCCAATGCCACAAAAAAGCCTGGGTACAATATGCCCGACAACACCTTGACACACCTCACAGCTGTTCGCTGGAGTGACAAGACCAAAAAAAGAGCTTTATGGTCACAACCGTAAGCTCTATGTTTGGAGAAGGGTCAACAATGCCTATAGCGACAAGAATACCATCTCCACTGTGAAACATGGTGGTGGCTCACTAATGTTTTGGGGGGGGGGGGGGGTGAGCATGGGGAATCTTGTGAAAATTCATGGCAAGATGAATGCAGCATGTTATCAGAAAATACTGGCAGACAATTTGTATTCTTCTGCACATGCAACGCTCTTAGACTTTCCAGCATGACAGTAACCCTAAACACAAGGCCAAATTGACTCTCCAGTGGTTACAGCAGCAGAAAATGAAGGTTTTGGAGTGGCCATCAGTCTCCTGACCTTAAAGTGTTATTAAACCCACAACAGTAAAATCAGCCTGTATATGCAGTAAAGCATGCTTGTTATACTCACTGTGGAACCTAAGGAGTTAATCCTCTGTATTGTGCAAAAATGCTGTTTGATCCTGACTTCTCTGATCCCCTCCTTCTTCCAGTGTACCCCTCTTATCTCCTGATAAGACATAGCGTGTGGAGACACACTGCACATGCTCAGTTTGGTGTGTATCCCTAGAGAGGTTTTTCTTTTTTTCTTGGGAGAGTGCATGTGATCAGCACAGCACCAGTCAGCACTGTCAAGACAGGCGGGGGGTTTGCATCCTCCTAAAGCAGAAAGAAAACTCCTACAAGCTTTATCCAGTGCTCTGCTGGACACTGATAGAAGTCACAAGACTGCTCTAACTACTGATGAGAAAAGGTATTTAGCAGTTTATATTTACTAAAATAATTGCATTCCCATGTAGTGTGTACTGTGGGGGAACAGATAGAGTGAATACAGGATCCTGGGTTTAGTAACACCTTAATATCATGCAGCCACTCTGGGGAGATCTCAGACATGCAATTTATGCAAGACAACCAAAAACTTTGCATGATCTGGAGGCATTTTGCGAAGACGAATGGGCAGCTCTACCACCTACAAGAATTCGGGGCCTCATAGACCACTATTAAAAAAGACTGCATGCTGTTATTGATGCTAAAGAGGATAACGCACTGTATTAAGAACTAAGGGAATGCAGACTTTTGAACAGGGGTCAGTTCATTACTTGTTCTCATGTTTTTTGTATTATGATTGAGCCATTATGTTATGGCCTACAGTTGAATATGAATCCAATAAGAAATAAAAGAAATGTCTTTTGCCTGCTCACTCATGTTTTCTTAAAAAATGGTACATTTTATTACCAATTGTCCACAGGTATGCAAACCTTTGAGCACAAATATAAAGTATGTTATGCTGATCAGAAAGTCAAAATAAATTTTCTGCATACTTGTTCTAGTTCAGAAAACCAAAGTATTGAAGCAAGAGCATCAGCATGACAAATATTTTCAGGTGGAGAACTTGACATTGGTGACCCCTGTTTTTTTTTCTCCTGACACGTTTCCTTTTAAGGCCTTGTGAAAAAAAAAATAATGAAAGATTTTGTCTGTCATGTATTCTGCACCCATGTTAATGGTGATTCTGTGCCTTATCCATGTTGTGTTTCCGAGTTACAATTATATTTTTTCTGATATTTCTCACTTTAACAGATTTTTTTCATGCTTTGTGTATTGCATTTAACAGATAACAACAATTCTCCTAAAGAAGACACTCCTACGGGTAGTACTGATTCACTTTCACCTCAGTCTCTCACTCCTACAGCTATGTGCAGTGATCCTGATTTTGAGAAAAACCATCTTATTGGAGACACCAGTGATCTTCTAGAGTGGGCCACCGCTGAGTAAGTTTCTTTCTGTTATATTTGTTCCTGTCATCCACTTTACTCATGATTTACACTGTATGCACTTGCTAGGAAGAACAGTCATGGGATACCCTAATAAACTGTAAAACTGAGTAATTTGAGGACTCCTCAACTTTCCACCTGCACAGTACAAAAAGGAATGTCCCACAGGATCTCTATGCTGATGGTGACTAGTACTCCTTCCAGAGTATAAAAGCTATACAAAGTCACTAACTCTTCGGCACTGGGGTCGCCTACTCACAGGATCATCGGTTGTCCAGGCTCTTCCTAGTGAGGGAGATGTAGACTAACACCACCTTAGGACAGCAGGACTCTTTCCCACCAACGTCCTCCTATCAGACTCCAGTCCCAACTTGATCCCTAGACTCAAGCTTGCAAATAGACTGCCCAGATAAGCCTAGCTGGGACCTTGGTGTCTTCCTAACTGCTTCTCAGAAATCTGCCCTGGGGCAGAGCCTCCCTTCGCAGAGGTCTCCCCCAGCAGGACTGGACCCAAGAACTCTGCACTCTGCTGTTTAGGCCTCAAACTATTTATGGGCTGTGTTACCACCAACTGGGCACGCCTCCCCAGGGATTGGCTAGAGTCTCATAAATATTCAAACTGCATGAAATGTTCCATCTACTGTGATTTTAGAATCCACTAAAAGACAAAGGGAAGTAACAGAGCAACAGCTTGTGAGACACTGAGCAGCCCAAATTAATCAACCCCTGCTCCTCGGATTACAGTGGAGCCAACTAAATTTACTTCGCAGCCCACTCTACTCCAGGAGGGTGCTACATCTGTTATGCACATACTTCAGTGCTTTCGGCTTACATACCATACCTAGATTGATGGCCCATCCTAAATAAGAGGTGCTCTGTGTTGTGTTTTAGTTATTTAACTATTGCCCATCTTCTTTTAAAAAAAATAAAATAAAAATCTTTGTCACCACATGCAGTGCCACAACAATATGTTGCATTTGATATTGCTTGGGAGGAAAGTTGGCAGTTAACTATGCATACTTTACTGGTTTCCCCCCCAAAGAAAGTGAAGATAAAGACTGTGGAGTCATAAATGCACAGCCATTTAAACCATCCAGAGAGGTAGCTAGTTATCAAAGTAAATGCTGAGGTGGGATTTACCATTCCATACTCTTACTGCGCTCAGTGGATTTACTTTATTAATGACCCCACTTCTGATGAATCTGCCCATTATTGCTTGACCAATAGGGCTAACTCATGCTTAGTCTTTTACTGATTTCTAAAGCAGCCACCTAAGAGTTAAATTTTTTTTTTTTTTCACAAATACAAGTTCTTCTTACATCCCCATCTTCCTAAACCCAGAGTCTTCTATACTGTGTTTGCAAACATCTATTGAATCCATGGGTATACATTTCAGTCTTTGTTCTGGAAGTGTCAGCACACTTAAACTGATAGCAGTAAAATGAGAAGCAGCACTACTGTTACAGAGCCAAAACAAATGCACTTGAGTGAAGATACAAAGACTCTCTACTTTCTGTGTTTGATTGAGACTTTTGATAGTACCTCATTTTCATCACTGAGCTCTCATATGTTACTTTCTTGTAATGATCCACTGTATATGCTTGTCTGAATTAGAGTTGATATGCTAAAAAGAAAAGCATGTTTATTTTTCCTTCACTTTCAATAATTATCAGTAATTGGGTTTCTGATGAGTTGCATTACTGTTTATTGAGCTGGAATATTGTATCTCATGAATATATTATACTTTCATAGCCTGACCAAATTTCACACTTTTTGGTCATAGTATTGAAGCACAGCTCTCATTTGTAGCACAGCAGTTGATTATATCTATCTGTTCTGTGATGAGATAACAGGCCAACAGCCCCTAAGGCAGGTGTCTGAAATAGGGGTACATAATTCCCTTTTCCTCTCCCTAGTTTTTTTTCCCCAAACTGTTCTCTTATGAAAAGCTTCTCTGGCCATCCCTGTTATTTACCTATATCTTTGCCCATATCATGCCGCATCTTTGTAGTTGTATTAGTTTGCTTACCAAAAACCGAATTGGGCCCATGCAGTAATGCAAGGATTAATGTAGAAACTGCTGTCCTACATAGCAGTCATTCAGAATTAATCTTTTAGTAATTTTATTTTTTATACTACGTAGAATCAACAAGCAGTGAGATTTCTCCCATCACAAAAGGAGTCCTGCTCCATGATGATGTAGGGTTGAATCACAAACCCTGTTGGAACTACCCCACCACTGGACCTAGAGGCAGTGGGTGAAATACAAATGTAAAGATTTCCCTTCACTTAAATCAAATTAGAGAACTCAAGTGCAAAAGCATCAATGACATGGACTTAATGAGGAGCCAAAATACTTTTATAGTAAAATATCTATTTTTGTGAACTGGCCCCTTAACGCTTTTGTCACCGGTTTTGTGTGGATATTGGAATTTTAGGTCTTAAGGTAGTTAAAGCTCCCAAACATATATTTTCTGAAAGCAGGGATTCTGGTGAAAAATGGTGGCAGTTACAATGGTGTGACATAAAAAAAGCTAAAACTAAAATATATAAAATACAATTGTGTTGGGTAAAGAGATACTCAGCATGTTGAGCCTGAAAATTGTGTGAGCCTGTGAAATGACAAATTGTGGTACCCAAACTTGTCTATAGGTGACACTTTTAACACCCTTACAGGTAGCCAGGAAAGTGATCTATCTGAACCAGGAAGTGATGTAGCACAGGTCACTTCCTGGTTCATCCACCTGAGGGAGGATGAGCTAACACATGTTCAATGAGCCCCTCCACTCTTCCCATCAACACACGCCATGTGTTATGTCAGTGACAGCCAAGGGTTAAAGGCCCAACTCCAGAAAGTACATTTTTTTGTTGTTATGGATAGATTGGGGTTAATTTTCCATTGGAGATATTTCATTTTACTTTCAAACCCAGTGACCACATGGGAAGAGGGGAAAAATTAACAGGGGTTCTAACCTTTCCCCACATAAAATACAAATTGGCCTGAATTTCAGTGTAAAAAAACTGGCCCATCAGCAGTTGACTTGCTACTTATACTCCAGCAGCCATCTTATTTCTTTTGGTAAGCCTGTGCAATTGGTTGTGAATTTGGTTCTCCTGGTAAGAATGTAAATATGTTGCCTAACTGCAAAGGTTGGAGGCATTTAGTTGATTAAAGTGGAACTTCACTCTCAGAATCAACAAGGACTATTTCTAATCCTTATGCTGCTAGCATTAATATGTCAATAGGAAAGTATATCATATTACGTTTTATTTTATTTTGCATTCCTTCATTTACTACCTGGTTTCCTTGCCTAGGCAAATTATGTCATACATCCCAGGAGTCAGAAATGCCAGGATGTGTTTTTCAAAATGATTTATCAGCAAAATAAAGCATAAAGACATGGATGGATGGGGGGATTGAATATTAAATATTAATTTTATAGCATTTTTGGTTTGTGGTACTCAGATGCAGTGCAGTTCCACTTTAGCGGTCACATATTCATTTGATTTTTATTGAATGTGAAAGAATACACAAATCAGAGGCTGCAGCTGATTGACAAACGTTTTCCAGTATGCCCCTTCGACAGAAGTCAATCAACAGATCTGTCCAACAGAGACAGCTACACAGGAAATTCAGCCAGTCCCTGCTGAACCAATCCAGATTTCGAACTGTTACCAGCTTAAGTGAATTTTCAGATTTTGCACTGTCATTGGCTCTCCTGTGAAAATGGATGAGCTGATTATTGTAAGTCACTGATTCTTTACCTTAATTTTTTTTTTTAATTCTTTATTTTTCTGATACTGCCTAGTACTCTCTAATTGCAGATAGTTGCTTAAAAGTCCAGTAATTTTAGGTAGATAGCTAGATTAGGTAACTCCACTATTGTGAAAAAAAATGTATAGCATATACAATTGCTACACAAGTCATATTGTCATTTAATGTTAAAATTATCTTTCAATTTCTGCATGGAGATGATGTAATTTTCTGTAAAGTTCAATGCAATATGACATTCTGTTCACCAAAAATGTAATTTTCTACGTGTGTGATTGACTCGCCTACACTAAGATACAAGTCAGATTTTTAGGCATCCCGTGCAATAAAAAATTCATTTTTGGTGAGATGCTCCCTACGGGCTGATTGTTTCTAAAGGGATACAGATACTGCAACTTTTCTCACCAGAACATTGAATAGAAGCATCAGATTATAACGAACCACTAATTTCTATTCAGAATCAATGTGCAAAAGGCATGATAAAAACAGATATTCCTTCAGAGTAGAAACAGGTAGGACTCTGCAGCAAAGTTTGTTAAAAATCCTTGCCATGTATATTGATCACCCAGAGGGGATTGTGTTTTTTTTCTCAACAGAAGTGAAGTTACTCTTGTGACAGTGCAAGGTCCTGCCACTGTGAAAATGTAGCCATGACACAAGGTTCGCATGTATGCAGAGTGTGGCAGCTCCAGAGTATTTATTAGGAGTAGAGAACTGTTTTTACAGCTTTCTTCAGGTTTTCGAATCCCAGATTGGGATTTAGGGACGTCAAAGAGATTTTTGTAGGAAGGAGTTATCAATCCTGTGTCCAGGTCTTACTGAAGAGCTGCAGGTTGTGCGTGTGTGCAGGGGTGCACACTCGGTATAAGTAAGGCCTGGCCATAGCCCAGTGCCCCCGGCAGACAATTGTGCATTCCTGTTTAGAGAGAGTAGAGGTGATCTCAGGAGACAGTACTCTATGTTGGAGAGATTTCTTGCCCACGGGCCTCGGAGAGTTTGAACAAGACAGAGTCTGGGAGAATGAGAGAATCCAGATGTGCCCAGGGTGCTAAGAGATCTCATATTGAGAGGCCATGGCATGGGCCCTTGCAGCTGGATGCAATAACTGTAGGCTGAGTGAGCCAGGAGAACTGGGGATACCACCTGAGGGACCACTGAGAAGAGCAGTGGTGCTGTTGAAGAGGGAGCTATTTGGCTTAGCATTTTTGTGTTATTTTGCTGGTGAAAAGCCCCTGCATGGGCAACATGAAATTTATGGTTGCTTAATAAAACTGGGCTGCCAAGCCCTAAACCAGAACCCCTGACTCACAGGGACTCCCTAAAATGCATCTACCACTGTCCTAACGATCCCCCGATGACACTCTTTAATACACATTTCTCTTCGCGCCTGCTATTGCTGCTCCTGTGACTAAAGTCACAAAAAATAGAAGGCATGGTCAAGGCAGCCACAATGAGAATCCCAAATTTTGATCCTGGAAGGGATGTGAACTGTTGACTGCTAGGGTAAATAACCTGGATTCATCAGCAACTTGATGAAAAAATCTATAGTTACTAAGCCTGTGTGGGTGTTTAGCCGCTAGACGAGACAATGCCTCTTTTTGATTTGTATAAGGTCCAAACCTCCTATAGACATAAGCTATACACACATGTCAAAGAATAGAGTCCTGTGTCCACCAGTGATCTACTGGAGAGGAAGTACAAACATCCAAATTTTAAAATGGCATGCATGACAGCAAGGCTAATGATTTGCTTATTTCAGAAAATCTCACATATAGGTGTATTTATTACCTTTTTTTCTCTATTGCATAAGTTACTGTGCTCCCATAAATTAGGATGTGATTTCCAATACAGATTGAAAGAACTGGAGGAGAAGATGCAATAACGTTCCACCGTAAAGTACTCATTTCTTAGATTTTTGGCTGTCAGTTTATTTTATCTGCAAGATAGCATTTTAGTCTTCATTCCAGCAAATAACTTGTTCACATTTTATGCATGGCTGATTCCGTAAACACAGCTTAGATTGGCTGAAGTGTTTTGTTCGTTCTGGCAGGTGTATGAATCAGTAAATGTTGTAAAACGTTCACGGAACCAAATATATTTCTGTTCTTACTCTGTAATAAACTTGTATATGATTTCTATTAGCCTGAGTTGTAAATTGTAGCTGTAAAAGTAACTAAGCCTGTGTTGTTGTTTGTTTAATGTCCTGTTTTATATATTAATTGCATCAATCATGTTAATCATATAGTGGAGCATCATGTATTTCTTTTAAAATATAATTATCATACAAGAATTTATCTGATTATGTAAAGTGATGACAAGATAACAGTGGTGATAAATGTTGAAAGGTGCTGAGTGTTCAGCAAGTCACAAAATATTGCAGCTGGTGTTCCAAGTGTAACAAAAAAGGTTCAACCCTTTCTGGTCATTTGTAAGGTTTGAAAACTTGACATACTGTCATGAAAAATCCAACATGGTAACCATAGTAACAGAAATTAAGCATTCTACATTTGGATCTGATAAATGACTTGTAAAGTACATATAGCTAGGAAATGCAGCATACTACAAAAATTGAGTGTCATATGCATTGTATTTCAATTATTGCTAGCCAACACTCATTACTGTGAATGATCTTGAATATTTTAAACTTACCTTGTGAAGATCCCACACATTTACTTCCTTGAATTCTGTGGCACATATTTATTATGTCTTGTTGAAAGGCACTGCTGTGTCATACATTTCACAGAGCCTGCCTTCTGAACTACATAGTTGCTGAGAGGAGGAGTTTAAGGAGGTGGAGCCTGTATGGGAATCACTCCTTGCAGGTAGCAAGGTACCATGGGATATGTGGTCCTTAGAAATTGAAAGTAAAAAGTAGAAGAGAAGCTGCAAAGCATGCAGGGAATCCAGGAGGTTGTGGAAAGAGATTACCAGCAAACAAGCAAAACTCATAACATGAAAATAGATTTATCAAGTATGCCTATATTGGATTGTCAGATATTGTTTGTAATGCTATTACAATGCTGATATAAAATGAAAGTGCATGCTGTGATCATAGAACTCCTTTAACAACTTCAAGTCCAGGCATGTTTACCCCATTCCTGTCCATGCCAATTTTCAGCTTTCAACGCTATCACACTTTGAATGACAATTGTGCAGTCATGCAACACTATACCCATATGAATTTTTTTAGCATTTTTTTTTTAGACAGATGAAGCTTTATTTTGGTGGTATTTATTCACCACTGGGATTTTTTTCTTTTTCTATATAAATGAAAGTCAAAACATTTTGAAAAGTGTTTTTCTTATAAAATTTTGCAAATAAATAATATTTCATCATAAATCTTGGCCAAAATTTATTCAGTTCCCTTTTTAGTAAAAAAAATAACCCAAATTAATTTATAATCAAAAATTATAATTTAAACAATTTTTTTTTTACATAAAGGCTGTAAAAGCAACAATTTCTCCTTCTCTCTGGCTGCATTATTGCAGCCATTGAGAAATACTGTGTGAGCTGTGATTGGTCACAGCTTGTCACATGGTACAAGGCAGTTGTGAATAGCCTTGTACCATGTGACCTCTGTGATCATTCACAGATTTTACACGTAGTAAGCAATGATGTCAGAAGTGATATCTTGCCTACTACTCTGCATGTGACCACTGATTGGCCAATCAGTGATCACATGATCGGGACCACGCACAGAGGTCCCGTACGATGATCCGTGTTCCACTGTGTCCGGAGGACACAGCGGGCACCGGATCGCGGCGCTGCGCGCTCCCAGGGAGTGCGCACAGTCCAAAATGGCGGGCGCCATTTATGAACGGCAACCCGTCCCTGGACTGCCACCTTCCGGCCATTTATATACAAAGGACGGACTGTAAGTGGTTAAAGGATAAGTTCACCTTTTGGACAAAAATAATAAATGCACATTTTTTTTGAAGGTAAATAAAAGTGCATTTATTATTTTTGTCCAAAGGAGGCTGTAAACCAATGCTCCAGCGATCAGTAGATCTCTGATGCCATGCAGGTCTCCTGCAGACCTGTCAGATATCTGCTTTCTGTACGGGATGTACAGTCAAGGAGATATTCTGAGAGGAAGCTTCAATGAACTACCACAGCGCTACACAGCATCATTGAAAACTACATGCCGACAACTGCTCTGTGAATGAGTGACACGGCCACGCTGTTTTCAGATCTGACAGATAGTAGAGGAAGACTTCTCCCCATATACTATCTGTTAGAGGTGGTGGGGGGGGCCTTTGCAGCTTTGGGAACATGTTACATGTTCCACCCGTTTTTAGGTGAACTTACAACAGAAGTGTTGTGTTACAAACAATGAATAAATATTTTTCGTTACTTGTAACCATGTTTAATGCGCCTATTAGCCAACAAAAGATAAATAGGAGGACTAGAGGCGTAATGATAAGGTAAACTTGTCAGTCCCCAAACAGTACTGATCTCCAAATGATTCCTGCACATTCAGTTTATTGCGGCCAGGGGCCTTAAATCCTGGGCTGCTTTAACCAGTAATTGTTGGCCCTTTATGGTAGTGTCACGATTTAATCTGCTATCCCAGCAACTTCTGTAACACAGGCTGCTATATAATTTACAATTGACTGACTTTTAGACCAAATTCACACTGCTGCCTTGTGGAAATGTGCACATTAGCACACACATTATGCCTGCAGTATCATTAATTCCTAATGCCAATTCCACGCACTGTGCTAATCCACTTGCATTGCACCACAACACCCCAGTAATGCACTACCATACATTGTACGTGCAGCATAATGTACCTTAATGTATCACTACAGCGCAAACCCTGCCCAAGAAAAGTTATTGCTCGTGTTTGCCTCCGCCATATCCATATGGGGCCTTAGATACCTACTGTGTTGCAGCATGTAGAAGTTAAGGTGTACGGACCTTAGGATGTGTCTTTTAGCAAAATTTTGGCAAATTGATAGGTTTAACTACTTGCACTCCTGAGGATTTACCCCCCTTAATGACCAGGCCTCTTTTTGCTACTCGGCGCTGCACTAATTCAACTGATAATTGCGCGGTCATGCAATGCTGCACCCAAACAAAATTTACGTCCTTTTTTTCACACAAATAGAGCTTTCTTTTGGTGGTATTTAATCACCTGTGCGCTTTTTATTTTTCACGCTATAAACAAAAAAAGACCGAAAAGTTTGAAGAAATACAATATTTTTTAATTTCAGCTATAAAAAATATATAGTAAACTCAAAGTTAGTTATAAATTTAGGCCAAAATGTTTTCTGCTACATGTTTTTGGTAAAAAAAAATCCCAATAAGTGTATATTGATTGCTTTGTGTGAAAGTTATGACGTCTACAAACTATGGTATTGAAACTGCAACTTACGCCATTTTTTTGCTATACAGCGCTGAGCTAGTTTAACGGACAATTGCGCGGTCGTGCAATACGGTACATAAATTAAATTTATGTCCTTTTTTTCACACAAATAGAGCTTTCTTTTGGTGGTATTTGATCACCTGTGCACTTTTTATTTTTGGCGCTATAAACAAAATTTTTGAAGAAAAAAGCATTTTTTTAATAAAAACTATTTTCTCATTTCGGTCATAAAAAATATCCAAAAAAACCCCTAAAATTTCATCATAAATTTAGGCCAAAATGTATTCTGCTACATGTTTTTGGTTAAAAAAAAATCCCAGTAAGTGTATATTTATTGCTTTGTGTGAAAGGTATAGCGTCTACAAACTATGGCACAGATAATGGAATTTACACAGCTTTTACTTTCTGACTGTCCATCACATTTCTTGAGGTGCTAAAATACCAGGATAGTACAAACACCCTCAAATGACCCCTTTTTGGAAAGCAGACATCCTAAGCTATCTGCTGAGAGGCATGTTGAGTCCATGTAAGATTTATTTTTTTCCACAAGTTTCTGGAAAATGACAAAAACATTTTTTTTTTTTTTTACACAAAGTTATCATTTAAATGATTTATTTCTCTCACAAGCCATGGGTATATGTGGAATTACACCCCAAAACACATTCTGCTACTTCTACCGAGTATGAGGATACCACACGTGTGAGACTTTTTGGGAGCCTAGCTACATACATGAGCCTGAAATTCAATGACCACTTTGAAAGCCTGAAGGTGCATAACTTCCTCATTACACTTCCTCAATACCTATCACAGTTTTGAAGGCCCAAACATGCTAGGATAGCACCAAACCCCCCCAAATGACCCCTTTCTGGAAAGTAGACACCCCAAGGAATTTAAAGAGAGGCATGGTGAGTATTTTGCAGATCTAATTTTTTCTCACAAGGTTTTGAAATATAAAAAAAAGAATAGAAAAAATGGTTTTGTTTTTTTTTCTTCATTTTCCAAAAACTTGTGGCAACAAATGAGATCTGCAAAATACTTACCATGCTTCCTATCAAATTCCTTGGGGTGTCTACTTTCCAAAAAGGGGTCATTTGGGGGGGGTTAGGTGCTATCCTGGCATTTCAGGGCCTCCGAAACTGTGATAGGTAGTCTGGAAGTGTTGTCCTCTCACAGGTCTTCTATATCTTGACCCCATATCTGTCACCCTTGCTGGGGAGAAATTGTTTGAATGCAAGGCGGCTAGAAAAATTAATCAGGGACTCTTCAACGCAGATTTTTTGCTGGGGAGTATAGACATCGGCAAATTTTTGGTTAAGATGATTTGCGGGGGGCTGAATTTTGTGGAGCCGGTCAAATTCAGGGTAACCCCGAGGATGACAGAGTGTATTGTCGTTGAAATGCATAAAACACATTATACGCTCATATCTATGCCTGGCCATGGCAGCAGAAAACAAGGCATATGATTAATCGGGTCTGCGGACCAATACAACCACAATTCATTTATTTTAGTAATGCCCATGTTGAGGGTTAGGCCCAAAAAAAATGTAAATTTTGAAACCGTCATGAGTTTCCATGCGACTGGTCTGGCAAGGTTTGAATTTGGGTTGGCGGCGATAAATTGTTGTGCATATAAATTGCTTTGATCCACAATCAACACATACAGATATTCCGTGAAAAACAGCTCCAAAAATTAAGAAGGTATGTGAAAGACCAAGATGTACTAGACCGCTGGTACTCGCCAGTTCACCAAAAGGTAGAGCGGCACTAGTGCTGCTGGCACTCTGCTGCATATGAAAGTCATCAAAATTTACCGGCAAGTGCTAACAGAGATCAGGCCAGATTTTGCGAACACTGTGGTTTTGTGTGCAATGTATCAAGTGACAGTGACCTACTGACACTGCACTTGCTGGGGGAGAAGGGGGGGTAATCATAGGGGCTAAATGCAGGTGCTGGCAGGAGCCGGAGCTGATCCCGCTAACGCTGCGTTTTTGGTGACGCTATACTAATGTGAACGCTGGTATAGTGCTGATCTGATCCGTTCAGACACTATACTAGCAATGGAGGTTTATCGTGCATGAGCGTGCCCCTGGCAATCAAGGGGTTAAATGTGATGACTGGTGTACTGACAGGCAATCTGACGCTATCTGGGAGGGGCGTGAAAACCACGGGAGCGCAAATAATCTGTGTGTTTGTGTGTGTATATATGTATATATATATATATATATGTATATATGTGTATATATATATATATATATATATATATATATATATATATGTATGTGTATATATATATATATATATATGTGTGTGTGATTTTGCGCACCAGTGCCGCCCTGTAGCAATATTTCTGCTATAGGGCGGTTACAGAAGCGGTTTGTGTTACGTCGATGTGTTACTTTAACTGACAAATGCGCAGTCATGCAGCACTGCACCCAAATTAAATTTACATTCTTTTTTTCCCACGAATTTAGCTTTCTTTTGGTGGTATTTGATCGCTTGTGTGTTTTTTATTTTTTGCGCTATAAAAAAAAAGCTGACAATTTTGAGAAAAAAACTATATTTTGGACTTTTTGCTATAAAACATGTCCAGTAAAAAAAAATTAAAAATCAAATTGCATCATAAATTTCGGCCAAAATGTATTCTGCGACATGTTTTTGCTAAACAAAAACCCAATACGTGTAAATTAATTGGTTTATGTGAAAGTTATAGCGTCTACAAATGGCTGGAAAGATACTGGGATTTTTTTTTTATACTAATAATGGCGGTGATCAGCGATTTATGATAGTGATCAGCGACTATGGCGGGACTGCGGCGGACATTTTGACACTGGGGGGGAACTGACTTGGGGTCACTGACATCCCCAGTGACACCAATACAGTGATCAGTGCAAAAAAAAAAACACTGACACTGTTCTAATGGCACTGGGGAGGAAGGGGTTAATTTTTTTTAGGCAATGAATGGGTTAACTGTGTGAGGGGAGTGTTTTACTAGGTGGCGGGGGTGTGTGCTTCACAGGAACACGCTGATCCCAAGAGATAAACTCCGCTCTCAGGATCAGTGTGTTAGGAACTGACAGGGAGCAGAGCTGCATTGTAAGCAATGCAGCTGTGCTCTGTGTCACTGTTTGCCGGGACCCGGCGGGTAATGACCGGCTGGGACCTGGTGATTGACACCCGCTGCCGCAATTGGCAGGACGGGCAGGGTGGGCACGCGCCTGTTTTGCAAAATTATGTTGTAAAATGTGAGTTTGTCCAGCGTTGCCAGCTTGTGGCTGTTTTTTTCTACAGTGGCTGGACGGCAAGCAGTTTGAGGGGGAGCTGCACACAGGTTTTTTTTTTTTTTTTTTTTTAGCTTCATGCATAGAATATATGAAGGTAAACAACCTTCTGCCTTTAGGACCACTTTAACTATAACTAGTATATGTACCTAATGATGCCATTGGCTTTTGTTGTCTGTAATCCTGTAAAGCATGAGACAGGGAGACATCTGTCTGTCCTCTGTTGCACGGGGACCAGCCATTGTCATACAACATGCCTGTGAAGTAGTAGCTCACTGACTACTTTTCTCTTAGTGAGACTAGACCAGGTATGATAGCACATATACAGTATTTCCGAAAGCGTGTTTCTAAGGTGACACTAAAAATGACCTGCATATTTCAGGAGGCAATGAGACCATTTATAGCCATCCATAGTCTGACCAAAACTGACAGGCTCCATGCCATTGTGTTAGTGTTACTCGTAGTGGTCTTTTGGGTTTACAGTATGTAATCTTAGAACTCCTCAGAGAATCCCAAAATCATGAAGTGTAAAGGGTCCCAAATTATTATTGTCAATTTATTTGTGTAAAAAACTTAACTTTCATGCTTTAATCATAGTTTTAATATCACTTTTGCTATTACTTTTAGGCTTTAGGTATTTCATTTTACAAGTTACATATATCTATAAAATTTCAAGCTTGTCTGTAAAACTTTTAAATTTTTTTTTTTTTAGGCAAATCCTACTCAGGGTTTAAAGGCGGTTTGCTCATTGCTCCAGACTGCTGCTAATTATTACACTTTTGAGTTTTGTGTCTTTGGCCTTTACTCTTTTACGATAAGCTAGCTTCTTAAATTATAGAATCCTATTCCCGGCAGTGCCCATTTGGTGCTAAAGCACTTTTCTTGATGGTTAAAGGTTCCCTTGTTCAGAGTTCTCTGCTCTTCCTGTGCCTCTTGAGATCTGCATACAAAAGATTCTTCTAAGATTCTGGTTGTTCTGAGCTGTTGTGTGAAAGCCTCTGCTGCTGTAATGTTAAGATCACTGCAGCCAGCTTGTGTATCTTAAAGGCCAAGCTTGCCTTTTTTTTTCTTTTTTTAACATTCTCTAACTATAGGATATATGTCATTCATGTTCTTTTTCATTTATTTTTAACTGCCTTGTCCATCTTCTGCTCTCTCTTCTTTCACAAGATATTCATTGGTTGCCATTGTAAGTTTTAGTAGTACAAAATTTGCAGTTGTGTTTTGTGAAGCAACCTTTGCAATCATCAGACATTTTCAATATATAGTTGTCACGGTATAGGGGCCCTGCCAATTATTAATTTGGCTTAATCCTCTTATTAATTCCTTGTACCAAACATCCCCAGCCTCAATTACTGTATGTCCTCCTGCCCAAATGGCCCAAATTCAATTACTGTAGTTTCCTCCTCCCTGCCAGCTTGCTACATGTCCCCAAATTGCATTAACCAATTTCCTCCACCAGGTCCTTTTGATGTCCCCAGGGGCCCAGTGTCATCCTGGGTCCCCTCGCTGTGTCCCCTGTCTCCAAACCTGTTTTTATCCCTGTTGCCAATTGACCCCCCTCCACCTCTCATCCTGCCGCGCAGGACGAGAGGTGCGGCTTTCACCACCCCTCCGCGGAGAGGTGCGAACCTCCCGCAGGGGTGTTCCGGGTTGCGGCGTCACACTGACACCACCACAGCCCTGTCATCCGTGGCACGGGAAGTTCCCGCGCTTGCGGATGTCCCTGGACAAAGGTCGCGCTCACGAGAAACGCGGCCCGTGTCCAGGGGGCGTGCCTCATTGCCCGGCCCGCCCCGTTGGCAAGATGACCAGGGAGTGTCCTGCATCACCTTAAGAAGCTGATGCCGGGCGCTCCGGTCATCTTCTCTGCTGCGCAGTCACCGAGGGAGCCCAGCTGCGGCGGGACCCTCGTGGCTAGACTCTGCCCAGACCCCAGCTAAGAAGGGGGACCGCACCCAAGCCTGCCAGTTGCCTGAGACCCCAGTCCAGGGGATTGCCTGCCAGTTGCCTGAGACCCCAGTCCAGGGGGAATTGCCTGCCAGTTGCTCGAGACCCCAGTCCAACAGGAGAGACCATTTGCCTATTCCAGACCCCAACAGGTACCTGTGTCTTACTTTCTATCCCTGGGAGACCAGGCACCCTGTTGGATCCGTGGACATATGCTTTTCCCTGTTTTACTTGAACTGTTCCTGTGTTGACCCCCCTACTCCCCCTGTTGGATTACAATCTGCTACAGATACTTTTTCTTTGCCCCCTGTACTGGACTACAAGTGTTTTAGCCCCTCCTGGCTGTTCCCCTACCGGCGAGTTTCACCCTCCCTGCGAACCCCCTATTGAGTGACTGTCATCTTTTTGTCTCAATAAAGCTTTGTGCGTTTGCCATCTACTCTGTGTGTTCTGTCCTGCCTACCCTCCGTCACAATGGTCAATGAGGTTTACTAAATATTGAACATCTTTATTTGTGTTTTACATTGCCTTAACTAGTGTACATGATTGCTGGAATCACCCTGTCTTGAGGGTAATTGCTAGGATTGCATCTCCCAGTAGCTTTATCTCAGCATGTATACTGTATAGGGATGAAAAGTGCCCATCAGCACTCTGCTGGTATTTTGGGAGGGGAACTTTTTTTGGGAGCTTCCCTCCTAAAACACGCACCTGGTGTTGAAGAGTCAGAAGGCAGGTATCAGTATATCCCAAGCTCTTATTAAGGATATTTGCAGTCAGATGAGTACTGCCTAGATTTCAGTGTGTACAGATCAATGTATTCACTACTGTTTGCGGCTGTTACATCTCTCTATCATGTTACATGTTAGACTAACCTCTGGTGTCAAGAGAGTGATCAGTGTATCGGCATAAGAGAATCTCCTTTGTAGCAAAGAATCACAGCTGCTCCTGTGTTAAATGCCACTTGTAGATAGTTTGCATGTGTCATTGAGAAATACAGTGTAACAGTGTATTTGTTACACTGTAGTTACTATTTCATCCATATGTAGATCAAAGATGAAAGCAGTTAAAGAAACCTTGCAAGTTTAAAGAAAAAAAAAAGGGGAATACTCCTATTGAAGCCCTGCTCAACCCTTAAATAGCCATAATCAGCCATAATTATCTCCTTCCTCCTACTACCTACTGTTAATTTTTTTTGCAGTGTTGCAAACAAATACACAATGTTAAATTTTTTTAGTTGAAAATCATTTTGCCATGCTTTGCACAATTAACATACATTTAGTACCATTTTAAATGGAATAAATTATAGAAGACAATGTTTGCTTTTTATTTACAGTAAAACGTTTTGTTTTTTTCACACGTTAACGCTGGTCAAAATAAAAAATGCGTTTTTTTTTGTCTGTAGATTACATGAAAATTACATATTTTTTAAAAGACAATATTACAAGAAGGCCTAGCTTGTGTCCAAAACAGTGTATGCATTACATTATCTTAAGTCATAAGAAAGTTATCCCAAATAATACGCTCTATAGTAGAAAATGTAATAATTACTCTGGGTCATAAGGGTTATACAGATACAAAGGCTTAAGTTGGTAAATATTTTATATGATCTGTGAAATATTGAAGGCAAAAGAATAAAGAAAGCTACAGTGGCGGTCAATGGTATTGATCCAGTATTTCTGATCCAGTGCTTTCTGACTTGCTAATCTCTGGAACAAACATAGATTTAGGGCCAATTCACACCAGAAACTGCACATAACTGAGCATTTTTTCCTTGTACCTATGCATGCATTTGATGAGCGTTTTACATGCAGTAGACGTGTGCTTTTCTATCTGCATTTGACCTGTGAGGTCACTTCCTTCTTTCTTTCCTTGGGCTTCTATGTGCACTGTGATGTGGTGCAGTGCGTTTGCCTGCATTTTTGCGCGTTTGTGGTGCGGAAAAATTTAGCGTTCTGTATTTTTCTGTACTGCAATGGTGTGAACTATGCCCATAGGATAGCCTGGATTTTGGACTGTCTATGCAGTTGAATTGTAGTCAAATGCTTCCAACTGCAGCCAACTCCATCCCACTGCGTTAGGTATGAAAAGGCCCTAAGAGATCTGACTTCACTTGCGGGAAACTTGCTTTGCCAGAGGATAAGTATGACAGCCAGGCCACACAGACTTTTCAGAAACGAGGTGCAGAATTGCACCTTATTGAAATTTTTTGTACCAAAGACATGTAGCAGAATACATTTTGGCCTAAATTTATGATTATTTTTATGATTTGGTTATAGGATATTTTTGTAGCAAAAAGTAAAAAAAAAATTTTTGGTCATGAAGAGGGGTAAATCTTCTGGAGGGCAAGTGGTTAAGTTTTGACAAAAAAAGCTGGAAGCTGATGGGTTTCTGTACAGAGCTGCCTCAGATTTTGCACTTTCCAGTATTAGTAAAACAAACCCTTTTGTTGGTTAACATTGAATAATAATAATATTAATAAAGTGTATTAGCGTTCTTTTTATTTGTGGTATATCACATTTTATCTGTTAGGTGATAAGTGGTCACATGACCATTTTAATTTCTTGCTCATTTTCAGGCTCTGACTGTTTTTTGTAAGTGGAAGGTTTACGTGGATGTGGGAGGACTGCAGATTGCCCATAGCAATACCTGTTTATATTCAGTAAAGGACACCTAAAATCATTCGTACAGCCAAGACACTTCCATTACCTGAATTCAGCCAGCATATGCTTTTCTCCTGACCAAACTGCGTATTTAACTTATGTATGCCTTCACAACCCACACACTTTCCATACCTCTGCTTTACAGAGGGGCTTAAATACACTGCTAAATAGAAAACACTATTTTAACCTTGTAGCTCATTGCGCAAACAAGATAATGGAGCTCTTTGATTGCGCTGGAGAGCATAATCCGCTCAAGTGTGGTGCCTTGTGTCTTTGTACTTGGTTTTCAAAACTTTTCTTTTTGCTGGGAGTAAATGAAAAAAAAAATAATTTTTTTAATACCATAGATCTTTTTATTTTCAAAGTTAAACTGCAGGTTTTTAAAGTATGGAAAGCGGTGCTCTGAGTGGAACAAAACTGCAGAGGATAATTACTGTGGTATATCAGAGAAGTGAATGGATCTCCATTAGTCTTAATGTTATGTCTGCCGTCAGTCAGCTAATATCCACAATAACCGAAGTGTTTCCTTTCTGCGGTCTCCTGCTTAGGCATTAGCAACTTCAAACAGGTATTTGAGATACAGCAGCTTTTGTGTGTTTGACATATATTTTTTAGTGTAATAGCTGAAAGACCTCTCTGCGGCGTTCACTTTAACCATTTCTTATGCCGTTATGAGGACAGTAGCGGTATTTAATTGGGCTTTATAAGAAAAGTTCTGCCAGAAACAAACACATTTAGATTTCAATTGCTTCCAGCACTGTTGTAGGTGTATTGTTTGAACTTTCTTTACATAACACACATATTCAATACAGATGCATACCAGTACAGTGTTGTGTTCAGGCCTGTATTATATACCTTGCATATAGGTTACTGGATTATAAGAGAGCCTGGCTGTCCTTGATGTTTGAAGTAGTGCAGTTACCAAGGGAGCTAAATAGTTGTCATATATCAGGATAATGCCTAACATGGAAGCTTCATATGTTGGATAATCAGTACCTGGTAATAATGCTGTATATTGTTTGCAGTGGTTCATTGGCATATCCATATAGACCAGCATCGGCTCATGCTGTCACAGATTTTCAGAATTTTAAGATAAAGAAATGCTGCTATATACACAAGCAGTAGAGCTGAAGTTCAGTTTTTAGTGCTTTTGCATTAAATATGAATGAGGTTAAGCGCATAGACTGTCACCCCAAGGGAATCAGGGAGTGTTGGAAAGAGAAATGGACAATAGAAGAAACATCTTCATTTCACACCCTTGTCAGTTATTTCTGATGAGGAACAGGCATCTCTCTCATTCATTTAAGGGATAAAAAGGGCTTGCCTTTTTTTGACTATTGCTTATTAGTACTCCTTGTACAGTGCCAACATCAACAGCCTACACCATTGGTATGGGCACAGATTCTGGCATCTGCCAAAGGAGGTGTTGATGGCCAACAGCATAAGTGAATTTACCCTTTATTTCATATCTTACTGGAGAGGGCATCTTCTCAGTAATAACAAGGATTCATTAATGGAGTGACCCGAGCAGGACATTGGGCTTCCACTGACTGACTCAGAAATGCGTCTTTTTTTTCTTTCCATGAGTATAAAGTAGTTGCTAGCATGCCTGGTTTTGTTTGCATTTCTTTGGATTAACAGTATTAGAACAGAAAAAGGCCACTCAAAAGTGTTTTTCCACCTTTGCAGCAAATTGGAATAACATGTACTTTATATTTTTTACATGTCCCCATTCACATAGTTGACCTTTTAAAAAAAATAAATAAAATTGTTGCTTACCATTTTAGATGCTCTTTTTTTATATATCCAACATTTGAAAATCCTTCTTGGTTCTCTTTGTTTGAGTAGTCTGGAGTTAATGTTTGTCATTAAATATCTGTTGTGCTGGCAGTTCTCATTGTCATTTATAAACTGGGAGAGCTGAGCATGTCCTTAGCTCTTCTATTGGGACAGACTAACTTTGAATTTAATCAGAAATGCTTATAGTCTCCCATGATCATGATATCTTTTCCTATGTAACATCTGAAAGCTGAGGAAAAAAAATAAAAATGTATTTGTTTAGTTCTGCTGTGTGTATTAGAACACTTAACAAACATACAGTATCTCACAGAAGTGAGTACACCCCTCACATTTTTGTAAATATGATTCTATCTTTTCATGTGACAACACTGAAGAAATTACACTTTGTTACACTGTAAAGTAGTGAGTGTACAGCTTGTATAACAGTGTAAATTTGCTGTCCCCACAAAATAACTCAACACACAGCCATTAATGTCTAAACCGCTGGCAACAAACGTGAGTAAACCCTAAGTGAAAATGTCCAAATTGGGTCCAAAGTGTCAATATCTTGTGTGGCCACCATTCTTTTCCAGCACTGCCTTAACCCTCTTGGGCATGGAGTTCACCAGAGCTTCACAGGTTGCCACTGGAGGTTCTCTTCCACTCCTCCATGACAACATCATGGAGCTGGTGGATGTTAGAAACATTGCGCTCCTCCACCTTGCATTTGAGGATGCCCCACAGATGCTCAATAGGGTTTAGGTCTGGAGACATTCTTGGCCAGTCCATCACCTTTACCCTCAGCTTTTTTAGCAAGGCAGGTTGTCTTGGAGGTGTGTTTGGGGTCGTTATCATGTTGGAATACTGCCCTTCAGCCCAGTCTCTGAAGGGAGGGGGTCATGCTGTGCTTCAGTATGTCACAGTATATGTTGGCATTCATGGTTCCCTCAATGAACTGTAGCTCCTCAGTTCCGGCAGCACTCATGCAGCCCTAGACCATGACACTCCCACCACCATGCTTGACTGTAGGCAAGACACACTTGTCTTTGTACTCCTTACCTGTTTGCTGCCACACACACTTGGCACCATCTGAACCAAATAAGTTTATATTGGTCTCATCAGACCACAGGACATGGTTCCAGTAATCCATGTCCTCAGTCTGCTTGTGTTCAACAAACTGTTTGCGGGCTTTCTTGTGCATCATCTTTAGAAGAGGCTTCCTTCTGGGATGACAGCCATGCAGACCAATTTGATGCAGTGTGCGGCGTATGATCTGAGCACTGACAGGCTTACCCCCCCACCCCTTCAACCTCTTCAGCAATGCTGGAAGAACTCATGTGTCTATTTCCCAAAGACAACTTCTGGATATGACGCTGAGTACATGCACTCAACTTCTTTGGTTGATCATGGCGAGGCCTGTTCTGAATGGAACCTGTCTGTTAAACCGCTGTATGGTCTTGGCCACTGTGCTGCAGCTCAGTTTCAGGGTCTTGGCAATCTTTTTATAGCCTAGGCCATCTTTATGTAGAGCAACAGTTTTTTGTTTTTTTCAGATCCTCAGAGAGTTCTTTGCCATGAGGTGCCATATTGAACTTCCAGTGACCAGTATGAGAGAGTGAGAGCGATAACACCAAATTTAACACACCTACTCCCCATTCACACCTGATACCTTGTAACACTAACGAGTCACATGACACCGGGGAGGGAAAATGGCTAATTGGACCCAATTTGGACATTTTCACTTTTGTTGCCAGCGGTTTAGACTTTAATGGCTGTGTTGTTATTTTGAGGGGGCAGCAAATTTACACTGTTATACAAGCTATACACTCACTACTTTACAATGTAGCAAAGTGTCACTTCTTCAGTGTTGTCACATGAAAATGAAAAGCTATAATAAAATATTTACAAAAATGTGAGGGGTGTACTCACTTCTGTGCGATACTGTATATTGGCGGATTCTCCATTTTGACTACAAACATGGAAATATTCTTTAATGCAGTCAGGTCAGTTTTCAATATTCCTTACATTTTACCCATCCTTACCCATCAAACTATCACCTACTCTCCTCTCCCATAGGCGCACCCTGAAAACCCACCTCTTCAGGGAAGCCTACCCCACCCCCTGCTAATTTCAGTCCTCCTCCACTCTTCCTACCACTCCATCCCCCACAGCTATCTCCTCCTGTACCACTATCCCCTCCCTCCTAGATTGTAAGCTCGAAAGAGCAGGGCCCTCGATCCCCTCTTGTATCGCATTGTATTGTTATTGTACTGTCGCATGTATTGTCTCCCATTGTAATGTACAGCGGTGAGCGAACTGTTGGCGCTTTATAAATACTGTATAATAATAATAATTTTTCCGATGAATTAACAGTATATTGAGGAATGAAGTTAATCCTTAGGTCCCTGTGCACAGTCCATTGGACTAAACAAAATAAGGGAAGGATAGCACAAGCATATGATGTACATGGTAGAATTATAGCACTCACACAGCGCTATAGCCCTTTAAGACAATTTTTTTTCTCTGAGGACAAAATTAATAAACAGTTAAATTTTGTAAACTGTAACTTTTTTTTGTATATCTTACTTTTTAACAAGACCCAGCTGCTTAAAAAAAATTGCATTATTTCTTGACTGTTGGGTCATTCTACAAAATAAATATTAGCCATGTATGCCACAGTTTTTAAACATGAAATAATTCTATAAAATTATTTATTATGTTCTATTTAGCATCTATCCTGCACAATGCCTACTGTTGGCAAACTCATAGATACGACGTTCTTTGAGGTTTCATGGATGAAATTAACAGAGATGCTTGGTCAATTCCTGATGTAAGTGCTAGTTGATCTATATCAGTACATTTTTAACTTGCTTTTTTTTACGTGGAAGGCTGTAACCCTCTCTGAAGCTCTCAACATTGAACTACTCTTTCTTGCTGTTGCCTTGGTTACAGTCCAGATATCCACTTAAATCTTTTTACAGTAATTGGTTACCTATCTCCTCCTAAAAGTGGAGGAAGGGTTATTACTTGTAATGTGATACTATACAACCCATCTAATCCCTTACTGAAATGTTCCTTTCTGGCTGTGCTCATCCTCTTCATGTACCAGTTATTTGCTGCTTTTCAGCAATTGAAAGGACATCTGTATCATGGGTTAAATGTGTTCTTATCTGTTTTTTTCAGTGCATTGTAACAACTTGCAGTTATGTGATTTTTCTGTATGAGGACTCCTGTCTGGATAAAAAGTAAACTTATCAGATTTTAGGCCCAGTTCACAAAGCTTAAAGCGGAGCTCCACCCAAAAGGGGAAGTTCTGCTTTAAAGACTGGTCCCCCACTCCCCATTAAGGATTGGCACCTTTTGGGAGCTGGGGGAGGGAGAGCAGGTACCCAAAATTGACAGGTACCTGCTCCCACTTCCACTGCGCAGTAGAAGCGGAAGTTGTCCTCCTACCCTCCCTCTCTGCAGTCTTCTGGGACATGGAACAGGTCCTAGAAAACTATGGGGCCATTTACGAAGCGCAGTGGGCACCCGGCTGTAAAGCCGCAAGCTGTCACAACTGGGTGCCCACACTGAAGATGCCGGCGCCTGGAACACCGGACGGCTGGTGAAACGGGCTGCGGGGAGGAAACCACAGGATCGTGGGACAAGGGAGTAGCTGTTTTTTGAAAGTCAGCAACTACAGTTTTTGTAGCTGCTGACTTTTATTTTTTTACAGTGTGAGTGGAACTCCGCTTTAAGCAAAGATAAGGACCTTTATTTTCAGTCATGTGACTGTAATGTTAAAATCTTATTGGACTTAGCAGAAAATAAGTTTTTTGAAAAAAAGATCCTTATCCTGGTGTGTTAGCTTTGTGAATTGAGATGCTTGTGCATGTGGACTTTTTTTTTTTCGCTGTAGCAGTTCCTTTGTAGAGCTGCTAGAACGTTGGTTGGCTCCAGCTATGCAGGTTTCCAGTGTGGGTGAGGAGAACTGAACTCTATTGTTCATAGCTAGTTTGTCATCTCAAGTACACAAATGCAGATTGTTATGAGAAAGAAGCTTTAAAGTCCAACCTCAGTCCAAACCTTTTATTTATTTTTTTTGTTCAGAACATCTGTCAAGCTTTTTGAGTCCCTATAGAAGAGATTTCTCCTCAGTTCTTGTCCTATTAACAAGAAATGTCTTCAGCATGTTTGTAGGCCTTCGCTCGCACCTGTTAGAGCTCAAAAGAATATAAAAACGACAGATGCAATTAATCTCTTTTGGAAATTACTTGCTTATGTAGTTGCTCTTAAACAAGCTTTACTTGTACTACATACTGTATATCTTGTTGTCATAAACAGATTTCAATATTAATAATCTACGTTAAAGCTGGCCATACACTAGTAGAATTTTGTTCTAAATTTTTTGTCAGAATGTTCATCTGGTTTTCTAATCTTTTTTTTTTTTTCAACCACAGTGATAAGAAAAATTGAAAGAGCTGACTGGAATTTCTTTTTTTTGTGCAAGCAAGTTTGACAATGTCAAAAGCAAACTAAATTGTTAAGTACTTTCTAAGGACTTTTGTCAAGTTATCAAATGTACTGAGAATTTTCATTTTGTCAAATTGTACAAATTTTTGCACAATCATTCATTTGAAAATCTATTCACATATGTCCAGCTTAAGTCTTCATTGTAGTTTCTAGGGTGAACTTAAAGTGGTTCTAAACCCTGGCAGTTCTCCTACATCTAAATGATAGGATATACAACCAGCCATTCATTTTATATAGGTTATTCTTTACAAGAAAAGTAATAAATGTCTTTTTCTTGGGTCACGTGACTCCACCTCCCCCCTTCCTCCCCTTTTTCACCATAGGTGGGGCTAAGCTGGAGCAGGTCACATGTCCTGGTGATGTTACTTTTGCTTTTTTAGGCCCTCCTCCCAACCATGTGACACATCCCTGCTTAGGCTTGACCCAGGTCTGTGCTGATAAAGGCAACTAGCTGATTTTGCACAGGAAGCTGGGAATATACATGGCTTACTTAGCAGTAGAAAGAGGAACATGCACAGTGTGGTAGCAATGTTCGCAGAGGCTCTGACAACCACAGGTTGTTGCCACCATGAATAAGGAACTATGGGTAAGTGCCAGGTTCAACAAGTAATTCATGTATATAGAGAAGAGTCATAGGAAAATATATTCTAACTAAACATAGGTCACAGAGACAATATATTAGGATTATTTATGCATACGGTATATACTGTAAGTTGACCAAAATTTACTTCCACTGTTGTGTTATCTAGCTCTTTATAACATCTGAGGGCATTCACTTTCAAAAATCCACTGCCAGACTTAATCTGGAGGTTGCCATGCAACTTTACAAAGTGAGACCCCATTCTTGTCCAAATCAATATTGTTACCTAAACCCAAGTTGTGTTTGTGCTGCTTGGCACATATCAGGCATTCACTTAAATGTGAAATAAATTTAGAAACAATGGGAATATTTTCTTTTGAAGAACCAAGCATACAGTTGCAAGAAAAGGTATGTGAACCCCTTGGGATTACGTGGAGTTTTGCATGAATTGGGCATAAAATGTGCTCTGAGCGTCATCTAAGTCACAACAATAGAAGAACACAGTCTGATGAACATAATACTACACAAACATTAGATGTTGCCATGGTTTACTTGCACATAACATGTAAACATTCACAGTGCAGGGAGGCCCTAGCTTAATGACTTCTCCCAGAGCTAATTGGAGCCAGGAGTGAGCCAACCTTGACTCCAGTGTGATGATATTGGATGTGTTGCTGACAGCTGTCCTGCCCTTAAAAAACACACACCTGTTTTGGGTTTACTGGTTTCAAGAAGCACTGTCTGATGTGAACCATGCCTCGCAGAAAAGAGCTCTCAGAAGACCTACGATCAAGAATTGTTGACTTGCATTAAGCTGGGAAGGGTTACAAAAGTATCTCCAAAAGCCTTGATGTTCATGTGTCCACGGTAAGACAGACTGTCTACAAATGGAGAAAGTTTAGCACTGTTGCTACTCTCCCTAGGTGTGGTCGTCCTGTAAAAATGACTGCAAGAGCACAGCGCAGAATGCTGCATGAGGTAAAGAAGAATCCCAGAGTGTCAGCTAAAGACCTACAGAAATCCCTGGCACATGCTAACATTTTTGTTGACACGTCTACAATAAGGAAAACAATAAACAAGAATGGAGTACATGGGAGGACACCACGGAGGAAGCCATTGCTGTCCAAAAAGAATATTGCAGCACGTTTGAAGTTTGCAAAAGAGCACCTGGATGTTCCACAGCACTACCGGCAAAATATACTGTGGACAGATGAAACCAAGATTGAGTTGTTTGGGAAGAACACACAACACTATGTGTGGAGAAAAAAAGGCACAGCACACCAACATCAAAACCTCATCCCCACTATAAAACATGGCGGAGGGAGCATCATGGTTTGGGGCTGCTTTGCTGCCTCAGGGCCTGGACGGATTGTTGTCATTGATGGGAAAATGAATTCCAGAGTTTATCAAGACATTTTGCAGAAAAATGAACGACCATCTGTCCACCAACTGAAGCTCCGCAGAGGATGGGTGATGCAACAGGACAATGACCCAAAGCATACAAGTAATTCAACAAAACAATGGCTGCAACAGCACAGAATACGCCTTCTAGAGTGGCCTAGTCAGAGTCCTGACCTCAACCCAATTGAAATGCTGTGGCATGACCTTAACAGAGCGATTCACACCAGACATCCCAAGAATATTGCTACACTGAAACAGTTTTGTGAAGAGGAGTGGTCCAAAAATTACTCCAGATCGTTGTGCAGGTCTGATCTGCAACTACAGGAAACGTTTGGTTGAGGTTATTGCTGCCAAAGGAGGGTCAACCAGTTATTAAGTCCAAAGGTTCACATACTTTTTCCTCCCTGCACTGTGAATGTTTACATGTTATGTGCAATTAAACCATGGCAACATCTAATGTTTGTGTAGTATTATGTTCAGCAGACTGTGTTCTTCTATTGTTGTGACTTAGATGACGCTCAGAGCACATTTTATGCCCAATTCATGCAAAACTCCACGTGATCCCAAGGGGTTCACATACTTTTTCTTGCAACTGTATATGCTTCTCTACAAACGAAATACTTCGGGCATATTTATAAAGCAGTAAATGTGACTTTCACCAAGCATTCAATAGTGGAGAATCAATCACTGTCAGTTAAAACACACGCACCTGGAAGATTGACCTGTAGAGCATTTTTGAATGTTAGATTCACCGCTTTATAAATATGCTCTTATATTTCTAAGTAAAACTAATTTTTCCCTCAAGATTGGTCTTAACATCCATACTCCTGAAACACCATTTCTGCAAGGCTTTCTGTTGAAAATCTAATCAAATCTGCCTTTTTGATTCCCAAAAATGTATGAGTATGGCAGATTTGTGTCAACCTGTAGCAGTGCATCCAAACAATGTGGTTTTTGTAACAATGTTATGTTTTAAGGGGGACTTACCTTGAAAAATATCTGCATAGAAAAAATTAACAGTGATCAAATTGTTGTAAATGCGGGCACCTACAGCACCTATAAATCTTCAGAACAACTCTGAAGATCTCCACAGTGGCTACCTGTATGAAACAGATCAATTATGAGTTTTTGTTAGAGGGGAGAATACCCCAAATACCAAAATCCATTGATCTGCTACTGGTCATTCTATCCAGAAGCTGGTAAATTACCTTATGGAGGGTACATGCCTATTCTCTGACTTTTGTTTTTTAACTATGGATTTATTTCCCTGCTCTGGTCCCGATTTGTTGGTCATAAGTATGTTTTTTCCTTAGATCAGCAAAAAAAAAAAAACATACCTGACTGTATCAGTATTCATATTATGTACTGACTCTCATGTGTTGTGCCTGTATTTCTGCTTTAGAGGTTGAAATTAAATTGTTTACATAATTAAAGGAGAACTCTAGACAACATAACAAGGTAAAAGGAATAGTCTTTTAACCACCTGCCCTGCTGAGGATTTACCCCCCTTCCTGACCTGGCCATTTTTTGCATTACAGCGCTGCGTTACTTTGACTGAAAATTGTGTGGTCATGCAACACTGCACCCAAATTAAATTTACATCCTTTTTTCCCACAAATTGAGCTTTCTTTTTGTGGTATTTGATTGCATTTCCTTTTTTTATTTTTTTGTGCTATTAAATAAAAGACCGACAATTTTGAGAAAAAAATAACAATATTTTTGACTTTTTGCTATTAAACGTCCAGTAAAAAAAATAAAAAAATCAAAGTTTGTCATAAATTTAGGCCAAAATGTATTCTGCTGCATGTCTTTGCTAAAAAAAAAAATAAATCCCAATACGTGTAAATTAATTGGTTTACGTGAAAGTTATAGCGTTTACAAATGGCGGTGTATATATACTGGGATTTTTTTATACTAGTAATGGTGGCGATCAGTGACTTTTAGTGGGACTATGGCAGGCGTTCTGACACTGGGGGAAACTGACTTGGTGTCACTGACATCCCCAGTGATTCCAATACTGTGATCAGTGCTAAAAAAAAAAACACTGACACTATACTAATGGCACTGGGCAGGAAGTGGTTAACATGAGGGGTTATCAAAGGGTTAAAGAACCAGCAAACACAAATGCTCCTGCGCTTGGGGATGGACTCGATGCTACAACCACATTAAGAATGTCCTGGAACATGCACACCTTGCTGCCCTCAAATGGACCGGGGGAATCCAAATATACTGAATGGGGAAAGAACAAAAAGAGGGCGCACAGGCCTAGTGCATTACCATAAAAAATGTTTAATAAAAAATAAAGTAGGTGTTGTACTCACAAACGACAATATAGTCAAGGCACATCATAAAAGAACAGCTGGATCAACACCGCGCTGAGTAACAGTCCGCAATAGGGAGTTTAGACATCCAAAAGGCTGACGCGTTTCGAGGACTTGCCTCTTCCTCAGAGCCCTGGCTCTGGTTGATCCAGCTGTTCTTTTATGATGTGCCTTGACTATATTGTTGTTTGTGAGTACAACACCTACTTTATTTTTTATTAAACATTTTTTATGGTTATCAAAGGATTAACTGTGTGCGCTGTGTGTTTTACTGGGGGGGGCCGTGTCAGTGTGCTTCACTGTAAGCACACTGCTCTGTGCACAGCCATCCAGAGCAGTGTCCAAGCCGACAGGGAGGCGGACTGTTTGTAAACAAAGCATCCCTCCTCCCCGTCGGAGATCCTCGGCAATCACCGTGCGCCGGCAGGGAATCGCCAGCCAGGACCCAGTGATTGACAGCCGTGGCCGCAAATTGTGGCACGTGTAGGATTCGGTCTGACGATAAATTGAAGTACAACAGCGCTAGGTGTCTAGTAATTAATTCAAATAGATGAGTGTATGGATTAAAGAGATAATTAGTTGAGCTGCTGGCATAGGAAGTAAACCTCAAAAAACTTACGGTTTGAAAACGTGTGTGTGACACGAAACACGTCAGAGAGGTGCCCCCCCACTGTCTGGACATATCTTTTAGCTGCCCCATGTTCCTGTGACCTTTATTTTGTAAGTGTGTTTTTTCTATCATTTGAATTACTACGTAATAAATGCAATACTACACTATCAAAGCTTCTGGCCTGTGGCTCTCTTTTTTGGAGGGAGCCCCGGCTTTTTGAAGGTGCCTGGTTCCTCTTGGTCTCCTGTGTTCTGCTGGCTGGCTTGCTGGATTCATCTTTCTATTGGCTGATGTATATCTCTGGAATCATCGTCCTGCTGTCCTGGGAACATGACATCTAGTGGCGAGAGATCAGATGACATCATCCCTTCCAGTGGCTTCCTTTCAGAGTACCAGGAGTAGGTCTTAATTACTCCATGCTCCATGTGCTGAGACATCTGGTTAGTGCAAACTTCTTTCAGCTTTTTCAACACAAGAGTCACGAACTTTTTTCTGGTTTTCCAACCCTGGATGCACCACAGAAGTCACGAGTCTTATATGCTTTATATTTAATGGTATACCTAATCTAGATTTATTATATGCTATCAGGTCTCTGTGGACTATGAGATCTGATTTATGAGCGCTGCATATTTCTATGACGTGTAGGATTCGCGTGCACCCCTACCAGGAAATGCAAAATAACGTATATATACGTGATTTTGCACACACCTGCCACCCTGTAGCAGTATATCTGCTATAGGGCGGTGGGGAAGCGGTTAAATGATAAAATAAGAAAACTAGTTTTATCTGCAGTGTTCAGTTTCTGTCCAGAAATTTGCCCTGTAGTAGTCTTTTCTGTCGTTTTTTTCTTCCTCTGTCTGATGGGCCAGCATCATTCAGCCCACTTCTTTTGAGCTCAGGCTATCCATGATCCACCTCAGTTTGTGACTGGACAGTGAATGGAGAAGCAGTACAGTGATGAGCCCATCTCTGTCATTGTTGTCATCCTGCTTTGTTTTCCTCAGCATGCTTCTTGCCAGCACTTGATCCTCCTTGTGCTGCTTCTTCCTCTCGCACTCTCAGCTGAGTGTCTCAAATTCAGTTATTTGCTGCTTGCTTAAAAAATACATTTAATAATTTAATGATTACAGAACTGTGTCTTTTCTACCTGCCAACTTTATAAAGTGTTGTGTGTTATTCTTTTATTTTTGTTCCAATCTCATCCAACAGCACTGCACACACCTACTTATGTATATTCTGAGAGCGAGACCCTGTAGTTGAATGACATTCCTGCAAAACAAGCAATGGTTAACAATAAAACAAAGTAACAATAGAACATTAACTCAATAAACCAACAAGTGAATGGTGTTTCTGTAAAGCAAACGGTTAACAATAAAACAAAGTATCAATAGAACTCAACTCAATAAAACTCGATAAAAACGTTTTTTAAATTTTTTTTTAACTTTATTTTATTTATTTTTTAAACTTTTTTTGTAACAACCTGAGTTTCAGGTCTCTCAAAATGTGATTGACAGTTTTCTGATTTTAAGAATGATCCACTTCTCCCAGTTGGTTTGTAAATTACAAAAGCATTATATATAGCCAATTGAAATAAATAAATAAATGGACACCTTTTTGTACCAGTGTCAAGCTTTCTGGGAAACTAGGTTTGGATTTATCATTTGCTCGTTGAAGTCCACCCCTCCCATGTTAAGGTTATAGTAATGCACACAGAGGGGTTTCTCAACAACGCCAGATACCGTGTGAATTTGGACTGTCGTGTGTGAATGGAAGACGGGATGAAAACATCCTGTTTGTCCTTCCACTTCACTGCGAAAAATTAATCATTCCTCATGCAGGCTTTCTCTCCTTTTCTAAGTCGGGTAATTACAAGCCGTTGGGGGAAGCCCCGGCAATTAGGTCGCACAGTGCCACATGAGCCAATTCCAAGATTGTACAGGTGTCTAAATAGTAGCACGCTTGTATAGAGATTGTCCACGTGTAAGTGGTACCCCTTACGGAACAAAGACGACACCAAGTCCCAAACTATCTTGCCACTCTTTTCATGTAGTCTGGGCAGTCGGGGGGTTCTACTCTGCTGTCTCTTCCCTCATAAACCCTAAATTTGTACGCATAGCCTATGGCCCTCTCACAGAGCTTATCCAATTTGACCTCATATCTGGCAAGCTTGCTGGGGATGTACTGTTTGAATGCAAGGAGGCCAGTAAAGTGAATGAGGGACTCATCCACACAGATGTTTTGCTGGGGTGTATACACATCTGCAAATTTCTCTGAGGTGGTTTATGCGGGGCTGACAGTTGTAGAGCCTGCATGTTCAGGGCCACCCCGAGGATGACAGAGTGTGTTATCACTGAAATGCATGAAGCGCATTATCATCTCACATCTATGCCTGGTCATGGCAGCAGAGAACACGGCATTTGATAAATCGGGTCTGTGAGCCAATACGACCGCAACTCTTTCTTTTTTGTGCCCATGTTGAGCCCAATGCCCATGTTGAGAGTTATGCCCAACAAACTTTTAAATTCGGAAACCGTAATGGATTTTCATGCAAATGGTCTGGCAAGGTTTGAATTTGGGCTTGCTGTGATATATTTTTGAGCATATAAATTGCTTTGGCCCAGAATCAAATTGTACAAATCTTCTGTGAAAAACAGCTCCAAAAATTCAAAGGGGAGTAATTTAATTTGCTGTTTCCACCTGAATTCCGGGTTGGGCAGTGAATGAGGGAAGTACGGGTGCTGCAGAATCTATGGGCTGCCACTCAGGATTTGGAAGCACATCCAGAAGGACACTAGGGGCTCTACGGGCATGTGTGCGATTTCTTGGTGGCTGCAGGACACTACTTGTGCTCGCCACCGCACCAGCTTGTACTGCACTTACAGGACTTGCCACATCACCAGGTGATACTGCAGTGCTGGTATGAAAAAGACCAGGATATACTAGGCCGCTTGTGCTAGCCAGTTCACCAAAAGGTAGTGCGGCACTAGTACTGGCACTCTGCTACATATGAGAGAAGTCATGCGATCCTAGCACTTCAGCTTCATGGGGTCAGGTACACCTGATCTTAGCAGGGACCTCTTCTCCATCGTCCGAGCTACCTGTCAGGGTGCCGGTGCTGTTTACAGGTTCGTATTCTGAGGCTGATTGTGTCAGGGGGTCTTCCACATCGCTCTCATCTAATATGCTCAGAATCCTGTAGGCCTCTTCACTAGAGTACCTTTGGTTGGACATTTTGGGCTCTAAATGTATAGGTACCTAGTGTGACTCACGGGAAAAAGAGCACCTGGCTGTCAAGGCCTGCTTGAACCCCTACCAATAAAATTCACCTGCTAATGCTGGCAGAGATCAGGTCTGATTCTGCAAACACTGCGGTTCTGTGTGCAATTTATTACAGGTGACAGTGATCAGAAATTATACTGACACTGCACTTCTTGTTAGGGTTGGGGCAGGAGCAGAGGCGCTAACGCTAGTGCAGCTAGCGAACGGGGATGATCCTGCTAACACTGCATTTTTTGTGACACTAATACTAAGGGGCGCTGGTATAGTTATGTTCATGATAAATATATTGATCCATACAAACACTATACTAATAATGACGGTGATTAGTGACCTATAGCGTGAGTGCGATAGTGTGCAGGCAATTAACGCTAGCTGACCCCAGCTGGGAGGGACACTAACTGACCCTGATGCTAGCTGATGTCGCTAGTGGCACTAATACAGTGATCAGTGAAAATTACTGTACACTGACACTGTACTAATGGCACTGACAGGGTGGCAGGGGGCAATCAAAGGGTTAAATGTGGCAATTAAGGGGTTAAAATGGCTCAATCTAATGTGTGTGGGTGCAAATGTGCTGCTTTTACTCACTTTTGATGCCTTTCTTCTCTCTCTGGAACAAAATGGTTCCAGGGAGGGAAGAACCAGCTAGATTCTGTGCCTGTATTTACAAATACAGGCACAGCTCTGCATTTCCATTTGCTGTAGATCGGCAGAGTCCCGGCCAAAATCACTGGCTGAGACCTGCTGACATACATCTGCTGCAGCGAATGACAGCGGAGGTCAGCATACATGCATGGGGGACGCACGCATACGTGCTCTATACCCGGAACAGTAGAGCGACGTACGGTTACTTCGCTTTGCCTGCAGCTGCCGCCTGTCCACAGTACATTGCAGGCTGGCGGGAAGTGGTTAAATTGTTTTTACTGATCAACAAAAAGCAAGAACATGATGTAAATCATCTGATTAATGTATATTATTGTTTTAGAAAACTTTGTTTCTATGTGTAGTTTGTACATGATGGCACCCCAATTTGTGAGTTACATAGACCGTCTCCTTCCTACTTTGCCGTGCTGCTCAGGAGCTGTGCTTTTCTGCTTCTTCCCACAATGTAAATCTGAATAAACTGGCCCAAAAAAAAGATATTCTGTGTTTGTGGCTGATAAGTTCTCAACACTTGTAGGGAAGGGAAGCAGTGATTGTTTCCTCTATTAGCTGATCTTCAAATTTCTATATTTAATACAAACCCATAAGTAAAAGGAACTACAAATTAGAAAGTGGATATTAAAAATTAGTTGAAGATACATAATGCAATAATTCAAAATATGTGGCCACTGAAAACATATTTTACTGTTTATTGCCTTTTTAAGTATGAATGATGCTGATATGTCAGCAATAAACAAGGTTAAAGATGGTAAATTACTTACTCTATTAGAGGAGTAGAAGTAATGGTTCTAAAACAAGATAAAGTGTTACTAAACCCAGGACCCTGCATTCACTCTATCTGATCTCCCACAGTAAACAGAAAAATGGAAGTGCAATTATTATAGTAAATATAAACTGCTAAATACCTTTTCTCATCAGCAGTTACAGCAGTCTTGTGACTTCAGCTGAGCAGTGGTTAAAGCTTGTAGGAGGAGTTTTCTTTCTGCGCTAGGAGGATGCAGAACCTCTGACCTCTGCCTGGACAGTGCTGATTGGCCCTGTGCTAATCACATGCATTTCCCCAAGAAAACAAAAATCTCTCTAGCAATACACACCAAACTAAGCATGTGCAGAGTGTCTCCACACTGTCTTATCAGGAGATGAGAAGGGGATACTAGAAGAAGGAAAGGATCAGAGAAGATAGGATCAAGCAGCCTTTTTACACAATGATTAACCCCTTAGGTTCCACAATGAATAGAACAAGCATGCTTTAATGCATATACAGACTGATTTTGCTGTTGTGGGTTTATTAACACTTTAACACAAAGTATAAAAGAAGATTTAAACAATTAGAAAAAAATATTATATACATTGTTTTAAGCATGTAAAGATGTAATTTGTTTATGTAGATAATGCAGCCAGCTATGTGTAGTATTATGTCAGTTATATTTAACCTTAGGCAAGTAGAACAAGGAATGACGGCTTCCCACAGAATACTGGTCCTTCATAGCTCACTTTTGTTCCTATTTGTGTTGATCGGTACTCTGTACAGCCTTACAGCCTGTTCTCTCACCCTACTATCAGCTCTTTTGGAATCCAGTGACTGACCTCCTAATACAGTTTTGTCTTTCACTGCGACCACTATTGGGGATGATAAAATGTGCCATGGTTCACTTGGGTAGAGCCAATTTTTTTTTTATTTTTAACAGAGTGGGGATTAGCATGTCTGCCAGGTTTTTTATTGATGTCTGTGTCCCATTTGGGAGATATACCTTTCTATTTATCATGTTTTCTGTTATCAAAGGTAAACATAAGAGGAAATCAGAAATTGCATATTCCCCTGAATAGTTATAGCGGAAAAATCTTCTAATAAAGACTCTAGTTCTGGTGACAACCTGGGATTCTCTTACTTTGGTGGAATTTCCCTCTCTCCCTGTTTTGGCTATGGGAATGGAAGTGAAGAGAAATCTCCCCCAACTGACAGGAGTTATAACCCTCCAAAATGAAAGAAAAAACGTTTTTCTTTTAGTTTTACTTTAATCTCTTCATGAAACTTTTCTGGTATTCTTGGATTACTACCACCTTTTTAAATATTACGGTAATGCATTTATTTGTTTAACTGTTAAGCTACTGTTTGCAATAAGGAAAGAGTCCATTTCCTGTTCTAGTATCTGATAGATCATTTCTGTAACACTGGAATAACTAGAGTATATTGGTTTATATAGGCTGTTCCTTAAAAGGCTTTTAAGGAATAATTATAATGGATTTTTGTCAAATGTATTTATTTTTCAAATTTGTACATTTTTAAACGACTTTTATTTTTGTTTTTCTGTTTGTATAAAATCTTCAATTTACAAATAAACATTTTAAACAGAGTGCATTCATGACCCTGCAATCAAAAAACATAAATAAGTTTCCTAAAGAGAGAGGGCATTGGAAACTGCTTGAGGATAGTCCACTTCTCTGACTCATTCAGTTGTGTATTTGAGCTATTATACTACATGAGCTATATAAATGACATTATTATTATTATTATACAGGATTTATATAGCGACAACAGTTTGCTCAGCGCTTTACAATATAACGGGAGACAATACAGCAACAATACAGTTCAATACAAGAGGGATAGGAGAGCCCTGCTCCTTGGAGCTTACAATCTAAGAGATGCTCTTTAACAGAGCAGTTAAGAATAGACAAGTAAACATGAGCAAAGAAGCCTAAAGTTCTAGCTGCTTGCTGGTGAGGTCCTTATGAATAATATGTAATATTTCAAATCTGAGTGACTAAATAAATTCTTTAAATTGTGACTGAAAATATAGGTTGACTTTAGCCTGCCTGATTACTAGTGATCAAAGATCATTTCTAATTTAATAACTACACTTGATGCAGACCTTAATCCTGGCTGAAATTAAAAAGAATATTCAAAGGCCATGCAGGGGAATTTGTAAATGTGGTACAATGCAGACAATAGGGTGCAGTTGTGATGAAATTCAAAAACCAGACTATCACTAATAACCAGATATGTGAACAATATAGCAGGCAAATCGAGGTGCATGTGGGTCTGTTCAGGTAAAGTGTATCCTAACCCTAGAACAAAAATGTAATGTTGCATGTTACCAATCATCAAATGTGTGGGCTGCCTTACTTTTTTTTTTACCAGACATTTGTCTATCACTCCTCTATTCTCCATAACATAAGGGACAGGTTTTCTGTTCACAGAGAGAGCTGGGAACAATGGTAACTGACAACAGTAAGCAGATGCAGAGAGCACAGAAAGTTATCAGCTTACAAGATTTTTGATAGGATCAAAAGTGATTCTGCGAAAAACAGATCCCATTCACACTAGTTGTACTAGAAATGCATGTTCCTGCCTGTTTTGTTTTGTTTTTTTTTCCCTGACGCACATAGGGCAGCCCAGTCACTTGAATGGATGAAATGCATCAAAGAAGCTCCCGCACCTTTTTGGGCGGTGAGTTTCATGTATTTTTTTTAACTGCGTATTTTGGCAAGTTTTCCCTGTAACCAAACACGTCTGCTAGCCAAGTATGGGATGCTATTAAGAAATAATGGCACTGCAAGCACAGTGTGCATTTGTAGCACATTCCAGGAACGTTTCTGTGTGCATTCCTGGAATGCTCAGGAGTGAATTGGGCACAAAATGCAATTACTAATGTGGTCAGTTCGAGGGCCCTGCATTGCCCCTTTAGTGCTTTTCTAAGGACCTCAGAGTATCATGTATGGATTTATTGGTTAGCGCTGAGAAGGGTTAGGCACCTTAAGAACCCATTCACACCATTTATGTTGTCTGTTAAACACACTTGAGTCTATGTGCATTGACATGCATTTTATTAAAAACACGTTTAATGTTAACCAATAGCAAACTTCTTATACTGTCAGGTGGCATATTTGTACAATCCACAAGGAGTCAGTTATGTGTGTGAGCATATATAAATTCTATATTAGTAATTTCATCTAACTTGCTGCCATTTGCTGTGATCATCAGTTACAAGTAGACATTAGCTGTCCTCACATAATACAAAATAACACATCCTGAATGCTGCATATAAAACAAGGTATGAGTAACTTGTATTTGTTATGACATTGGATGTATTAATGCAAACCAGATAAAATAACCTATTGAAGTATAAAGCAACGTTCAGGTGCAATACAATGAAACAATGTAAAACACTTTTTTTTTTGTACAGCTGCCTGCAACACTTGAATTACATATCCATACACTGTATGGGAAGTATGTTGTGTTATTCGCCTTTTCTGTACAGAAAAAGTTGCCTCCTTCTTTAAATGTATTTGGTGCCATGACTAAGCGGTACATTGTAAGATGACTTGATCCTATCAGCTTGTTTGCTTTCACCATGGACAGTCATAGGTGTAGTGGGGAAAAAGCTGCTAATTATTGTTGGCTTATTTCTGTTCCAAGTAGTGTGAGGGGGTCTTTGGGCAAATGTACCACAGCAGATCGCCAGATAGATACAGATTGACTTTATACTATTTAAAGCTACATGGTGGGAAAAAATATTATGAAAAAAATGGAAACTAATGAAAACACCAAGTGATTAAAACTGTAAAAGAAAATATTACTAGTTGTATTTTTTTTTCCTTTATATACAGGACAACACTGGTGCACCCTCCATTGGTGTCTTGGATAAATAGTGAATCACCTACATTATCAAGTGAACCTACCTCACCAGTTGCAACAGAACCATCACCTTCTATAGACACTGAAACATCACCTGTACACCTCACATCTCTGCCATCTGACAGGTACCAGCTGTGTTTTCTTCAAACCTGACATGTTTGATTTATTTATTTACCATTGCTGACCTGTTTCTGAAAATGTTGGTTGCCTAGCTGCCATGCTAATACACTAGATTCAGCAGTACTTTCTAAGTTACTGACCAACCAAAAAAGTATGTGGATAAGGATTTCTCTCTTCACTGCCTGCATTCATGTTGCAGGGTAGTGATTTAGATCAGCCTTTCTCAACCAGGGTGCCTTCAGGCTTCTTCAGGGGTACCTTGGTAAAATGTCCAAAAAATTGTATACAAACCAACAGGTGGATCAATCCTGCCTTTTAGTACACAAAGCCACAGGTTTTCATTGTGCACTTTTGTGACCTAGCTGCCAGCATCCCAACAACCAATGACCTCATCAGTTGAGAAGGAGGATGTTGGATACATGTACATCATCCTTGTTTACTCCTCCCCTTCCCCTCTCTGTCAGCACTGAGGTCACATTAGCAGAGTGAGGGAGAGAAACTGAGAGAGACACACTGGAATGCTAGTAAGTACCAGTATGCAAAGGTCTATTTGCTTAGGAAGAATAAATCAACTCTAACGTTGGGTGTACTGCATGTGTGTAGAATAGTTTTTTACATTTTAGAATGGGGTGCTTTGAGATTGTGCACAATTTTAAAGGGTGCTTTGACTGGAAAAAGCTTGAGAAACACTGATTTAGAAAGTGCTGAAGCTAGAACCAGCCAGGCAATATTTTTAGAAGGAGAGGTAAATAATACCAACCTCCATTTTAATTTCAGTTTCCCTTTTTTTTTGTGAAGCAATGTTGAACGTTTGAGAAAGTTGGCATGGTGGCCCACTATGTTAGTGTAGTAACTGTTTAAAGTACTACAGAACTATAGGCAAAACTTTTTTCATTTTGGATACAGTAAGGGGAGTTTTTTTGCCATCTGTGTCCCATTGGGACTTACCTTCACTGCCTGTTCCAATACCAAAGCAGGAAGTGAGGGCAAAACCCCCTGCAGATTAAAAGAATTCCTTGGGGACTCCCAGGTCACCAGAAATCGAGTCCTTAGAAATTTTCCCCTCTATTACATTTCTGGGGACAACCCAAAGTTTGGGGTTTTCTTCTATTTTCACTTTTAATGATAATGGCAAACAGGACAAATAGAGAGGGTGAATCTCCCTAACAGGGGCACAGACTGCAAAAAAACCTAGTAGAATCTACTCTGTCCACAAAATGGTTTTTCCTTTAATTATACTGTAAGCAGCTCTTCCCTTTGTGTCAAGATTTTCGTCCGTAGCTGAAATATTGCTACCCAAGGAGATGTAGGTGCTTGGAGGCTTTAGTGTAAGAAGTAACTCCATATTTCATACATTATACAGGGTATTCAAAACCGAGATTAGTATTCTGTAGTCATTTGTAATCTACAAGGAACAGTAGTAGTCATTCCATGTCTTGCCTGTTACATCAATTAAACTTTATGAAGTTGTGACCGTAGGAAATACTGTGTTGTTCCCATATCTAAGACTGACCATAGAAAGATCGAAATTCGGCCAGTTCAGCAGGACCCGGATGAATTTTGATCTATGTATGTTCAGACTAGTTTTACTAAAGTCAATCACTCAATCAACTTCAGTACAACAAGCCTGTTTTTTTGTTTTTTTTTTCCCTGATCAGCTATAGCCACCAGCAGTGATCATTGTCTTTTGCTGGCTGTGCCCTGTACACCCATGGATTAAACTGTGCTTTCATGATTTCCATGATTTCTTTACAGCATGCTGATATATGAGCTTTTTATTTGTTAAGTATTTTGTTGGATAATTAAAGTGTTTTCAGTTGTGGTAACAGTATTTGTTTTTGCAGTATACCTGGAAGGAAGGCAATAGCCGTCTATCCTTGTGAGGCAGAGCACAGCTCAGAGTTATCATTTCAAGTAGGCGAAGTGTTTGAAGATGGTAAGTTCATGTTTTTAAACACACAGGCACTTGGTCATGTTGAATTTTGTACCCCATTTAATTGGTCACTTTAATTAGTAAATGAAACTAATTTTTTTTTTGTATCCATTAAATATGTATTTCCATTTTGTATAGAATATTAGGACAGACTTTTAAAGAGTACTAGCACATAAGGCAATAAAACATCTTAATCGCAAATATATGTAAAAAATAACAGAGCATAGTAAATACCTATATAATAGTTTCAAAGACACGTCTATATATTTGGCTGGGGGTACAAGTAGAGTGCTTCTTAAAAATGGATTGGGTACATATATATGTGTAGTTTTATGAAATGTATTCTGTGCTGTGTCAGCTGTTCATCTACTCTAGCAAGCTAATAGCAGTTTTGGCCCCTCAGCACTGCATCTATGAATGCCACAGACCAGAGACCCACAATGAGATGGGATTGGTCTTTATAAAAGTACTGCTAGCTAAGTCTAAACTTCAATTTATTTACACCTTGACAGCCAAATTGGGTTCTAACCTGCTTTTAGATTTGTTACATGTCCCCATTCACATAGCCTAACTTTAAAAAAAAAAAAAAAAGTAGCTTATTTTATTATTTTTTTTTTAGATGCTCTTCTCCGGGCATCTAAACAGGAAAACTCGATGGACCACTCAGTCTTTTTTATTTAGTTCTCTTTGTTACAACAGGGCTGTGAAGCTGTGTTTGCCATAAGTAACACTGTCTGTACTGGACACCTTGTGTGTATCCAGCAGCAAACACCGCAGGTAATTGCTGACTGCGAGAACAGCTGCAAATAGCTGCGATTGGCAGCGACCTGTCATTATAGTGAACGGGCCAGTGGCCACAACTTACAGTTCCAATTTGCAAATTTGCACCAGATTAAATCATCAGTGTGAATGTAGCCAGTCTCCAGCCTTTCTATTGGGAACAAATCATGCTGAGCTAGCTTAGAGGGTTTTGCAGTCAGCCTTGACACCTTTTTCCCAGAAACCTCTGTTTTTGTTTACTTTTTTTTTTTCTTTTTTCAGGACTTGTGTGTAAATAGGAACACATAAAAATATGAGGGGCGTTCAAGTCAAACCGGGACTTTTGAGTTTATATAATAAAAGAACAAATTTCAAGGATTGGAAACTGCATTTATTTTTCAACATACTCCCCTGCTACATTTGTACACTTATCCCAGCGTTTAATGCCTGGAAAGCTTCGCCATAGATATTTGTCAGTACGTCTGAACCAGCCTGCTTCACTTTGTCATCATTGTGTTCACCGTTCCCACAGAAAGATTTATCTCTTGTGGAAGTTCACGACAGGTTATGCATCGATTATCCAGGATCAGGTGTTCCATATGCTGAATGTTGAAAGGAATGACTGCTGTGGGCCTGGGAACCACCACCGCCAGGATCATCAGAGTCAGACGTACAGCCATCTTTGAAATGTTTACACCATTCAGATGTCTTACCATGGCTGAGCGTCTCCTCACCATACTGTGCTTGGCGTCTTCTGTAGATATCTGTGGATTTAACGCCTTCGTTCACAAGAAATTTCATGACTACATGCTGTTCCGTACATGCACTAACACTTCTGTCTGCGATCTTGATTAACAGTCTCTGGACGGGCCCGCAACATGTGCGCAACCGATCAGTAATAGGACACACTTGCCACTTACTACTGTGTGTAGTACTGCCAATCTAGCATCCCTTTTTACACCTATAAAATTAAAAGTCCTGGTTTGACTTGATTGCCCCTCGTACATATAGTGTGGTTTTCTCAAATTTGAGTGCAGAAGTGGAATACACTTTTTTTTGCTGAACTCAAAGCAAGCATCTAAGACACATTTATGTAGTTGAAATCCAAATAAGGGAGCTGTTTTACCTGTGTAAAGATTTGTATTGCTGCCCATTTTGCTTGATTGCAATGGCTAGCCATTCACATTGTTGCATGCTCTCCACCTCATCCATTCAAAGAACACTTCACTGTAGTCAATAATTACACTATGCCATTTACCAGATACATAATATTTGTGTGATGAATAGGACAAATGACAGAGTAGAATGTGTGTTTTTAGAGTAACAATAGATTTAAAGCTATTGCTGGTTACAATAAATAAAATGTGTTTTAACTCCATTATGCCATTACGATATAAAGAAAAATATATAATTCTTGATGACAGCAGCATCAAGAGGAAACATTGTTTGTTCTCCAAAAATACAACATGAATATCTCTTGTAATGACAAAATTGTTATAGAATCAGTAGGCCTGTAGCTGAAATGGGAATATTATCCTAGTCCAGAAGGAGTAAACAGCTATGGCAGCTGAAGTGGTAAATAGAACATCTAAGTGTTGGGAAGGAACCCAAGATTGTTTTATTTTCTTGTGTGCCAGAAGTTGGATTACACTTTAAAGGAATTGGCAACTATCCGCAGACATACTTTTTGGGTGCAACATATTCATGAAAACAATGTGCTGGCCACATCTGCAACATATATTACTTGTATCTGACCACCACATAAAATAGATCATTTTTGTATTAAACTGTGTCTATTTTTCCACTGAAGAGATTCATCCTCTATTTTTTTTTATTGTCAGATAAAAAGTGATGAGCAATACCAAATTTTACAGTTGCCATCAACAGGGATAGATGGGAAATCTTCCAATGGTGACACCTGTTCTGCTGGTAACTGTCCAAGAAGAGATCTCCTTCACTTTGGAGGGATTTCTGTTGCAGCTCTGGGACAGGAAGTGAAGGGAAATCTTCCCTATGAGACACATGCAGAAGTTAAAAAAAAAAAAACAAAAAAACCTGACAGTCATAATGCTAATTCTACACCATTCAACACACAAAAAAGGTTTCTTCTAGATATATACTATCATTTGTATTTCTCTAAAACACAATTTTGTGATTATGAAATTGTATATGTTTTCCCTCCATTTACATAAGTTTCTTCCCTCCCACAATGTGAAATAGATTTCTAGGTTAATTGGCAACCACCTAAACTGGCTCTACAGTGTGTGTACATGCACATGACTGTGGTAAGATCAACCTTACAATGACTTTAAAATGTTCCCCATAAAAATATAATTTACAGTGTCAGCACTATGTAAGTAAATGCAATTTAATTTGATTACCTGCCCCTGTTTCAGTCTAGTGAATGCCATATGCATACCACTGATAGGTTTGTGTTCCCCTTACAGCAGGAAGCTCAGGATTTACCATTATAATATAGTGCATGTATAGTGCAACTAGACAGCTAACCATGTTTCAAGTTATACATTCTCCTTAAAGGTATTTCACAAAGCAGTTCTAAATAATTTTCTGTGATATTTGCTACCTTTAGATTCCTTTACTGTTTTAATTTCATATCCATTTTTTAAATGCAGTACATAACTCAAGGGAACCGGGTTGGCTGGAGGGAACCCTGAAGGGCAGGCGAGGACTTATTCCACAGAACTACGTTCAGTTCCTCTAGCAGTATGGACTTGAAGCTCAGAAGCTGTACATGGTATCCATGGATTTTTGTTCCAGTTTACTTTTTTCTTGTTATCGTGACTGCGCAGACCACTTGACCAGATGGAGAAGGTCCCCTCTATGTGCTGAGTATTACAATTAACATAGGACATACTGATCTATGACACTCCTCACTGGTGTTCTTTGCTGAGTGACCTTCAAGGTATAGGTAAAAAATACCCTTTTTTATTAAAAAAAAAAAAAAATTCTCAGCACACGGAGGGGGGGGGGGGGCACTAAGGATAGGTGCACTATAAGTGCATTTATCATTTAAATGAAAGGACAAGCAATACTGCCAAACTTAAAACATGTTGTATTTAATGTTTGCATTTGTTACTGTTTATTTTTATTTGTTTTTATCAATTACTACCCCAGGCAACTAGTATACTTTGATTATTATGTCACTCATTTCACAGTTTCATTCCTGAGAGTATTTTGTGTAATTATATTTAAATAATAGTGTGATGTAATGCCTTCCTGGCTACAAATTAATTCACAAGTATGAATTGACAGACACAGGACACATTTGATATGACTCTGTGAGGGTCTTTTCTTAAAATGTAGCCATACTTTTTGCACTGTCTATAACAGCTGTTGCCAACCTGTAACACTGGTAAAAGGACTAGAAGTCCCAGCATTCCCTGTCTGCGTGAGACTAGCAGGATATGCTTGAACTTTCAATTCATCCTCAGCTGAGGCAGATAAGTTGCTATACACCATTCAGCATGTTTGATGTGCAATCTTCTACATACTATGACAATTCATTGGAGAGCAATGGGGTAAAAAGACAATGTTGCATTTTATACTACTTTTTACATTTACTCTTTTGTAGCAGTCACTTTTATAAGCTTACACTTGTTCAGTTTTATTGTTTTTAAAGTATAGTTAATGCCAAAATAAACTATAAATGTATCCAAAATAAAAACTGATTAGTACTGTAATTGTTTGCGTTGTTTATTTTGTTGGAAAGATACATCTGCCATACCTCTTTGTGCTTATTTTCACCTGTTAATCTGCGTTAAATCATATATGAAGAAATATTACATATATACGGTGTGTTGGTAGAATATTCCTATCTTTTAGTGGTGATAAGATTGCTTACACAGCAAGACTGGAGCAGCATTAGGGCTCATGTACATGGGGCATTTGGCAAAACTCTTCTGAACGATGGAAACTGACTGCAGGTTAAAAAACATCAGTTTAACTGCGTTTACATAACACGTTTAGCCACGTTTATGCACGTTTGCGTTTTTAGAAGCATTTTTAAAAGATAACCTTAGGAGACCTTCCCAAATGCCCACAAGCACTGAGAAATAAATTCACTAAAAAAGGCTGCTAAAATATCGCATGAGTTATTTTATCAAGTTATGCAGTATTTTAGTAGTGAATAGCATTCATTAATGTTTCAGCTGTCAGCGGGGTTCCCACTGACAGCTGAATGTAAAATAAAAGAATGTAAAAGAACATAAGAATTTAGCATAAGAAGTTATCCAGTAGAGACTTTTCTGTCAGGATCAACAGCTGTTTTTACTGCCCAGATATAACAGTTTCACTAGTATATTTAACAGAATAAAAGGGAGCAAAGAAGATAAATTTCCTGTTAGGGTTCACATACCCTTTGAACTTCATTTCTTAACCTCCCTAGCGGTCTGATTATGTCGGAATGTCTGTGCTCAAAGTGGTACATTTTTTTGCATGGAAATATGTAGTTTTTTTATTGTCGGCCTGTAATTCTTAGGAATAACTCACTGAAATCTGTCCGAACAAGAGTCTAGTAAACATCCCGGGTATGATAAAATTTGAAACCCGAAATCATAAATTATAATAATCATAAAAAACAATACCATAATACATTTAATTCAATAATGTAATCAAACCAAACACTCTGAAATATAGCGCCAAGTTCGCACATCACTGACCTTAGTCACAAAATCGTTTTCCGTGTCTGATGAATTTCCCCACAAATCATCACTCAATTCTGCAAGTGGTTCTAATTTACTATCGCTGTTCTCTAGCTGGTCTAAAACTGCTTTTGACCTAAAAGGACGATTTTTGAACTTTTCTCAGTTTCCAGGCAGAAAGGACAGTAATAATGCAGGCAGGGCACAGGACAAAGCACTAGGGACAAAATGCATGTGAAATGGTTTGACACAATAATGTAATATCAGATTTTAGTGTGTTGAGTGAATGTCACTTTTTAAAATTTTTGAATTTCCTGCGTGTTGCAGACGCCATTTTTTTGTTTTCTGTTATTTTGAAAGTGTAAATGATGGAAATAAAATCTAACTTTTGTTGACATATAAGAATGTCTAATCTGTAATTTGATGCCTTTTGGAGATTTTTCCATCTTTCCTTGGCTTCTTTATGCACATTAATACAACTTTTTAGCTGGGGTGCCCAAACTTTCGATCCCCACTGTAAGTGCTCGTTGATCACTGGAGAAGCGCTGCAGTGTAATCCCGAGTGTAGCTCAGGGTTACCGCTTCTGGTACTGAAAGTTAACCCCGAGCTACACTCGGCAATACCGCCATGGGGGTTAATCACAACGTTATGACAATGGTGCATCTAACATATTTGACAGCTGGGACAGATCATTGTTCAACACCCCCCTGACACAGACAAGAAAAAAATTGAATAAAGCAAAGTGGTGCGCTGCATGTGCTCAATTGTGGGTGTTGCCAGATTGCCATGGGAGGAGCTTAAATAAAACCTGACCCTACTCACTGTATACACAGCAAACATACAGTATACCACCATACTTGTAACTACATTCTTAGGAAAACATAGTGCACACAGGGCAGGGCTCAGGAGTGCATAATGCTTAGGCCCCTGGACAGAATACATCCAAAAAGCACCTCCTTCTGCCAGTGCAGGCAGTGTCCTAGCAGAATGGTCGTTCTCTCTGTTCTGAGAGAAGCATCTTACTTTCTATTCCCTTCATTGAAGGGTACAGCCCTCTACTTTAATCTTGATTGTAGAGTTATAGCAGCACCTCTAGGACGAAAACACTAGGCACAAAAAAACTAAATCGTGGCCTAGGGATGGCCCCTGCTGGTGACCAAACCCTCCAACTGCTGTAGGCAGCCACGTTTTTGCCTGTCTAGGAGTAAAGACCAAAGATCCCTGCTTGGACGCATTATTCCCCTTCCTTAGTAGGGTTACACGGTTTTGTTTTTAATCATGAACATCTGGGCTGGGCGATATGCTAGATAGTATACTGTAGAGCCAGTAGTCTCCGCAGTTCAAGCACATGGGAGATCCCTGGCTACGTTTGGGTTCAGCTGCGACAGCCCTGGCCAGCATTTCGGGATGTTTATTTGATATCGAGGGAGTCACAATTAGACCCATGAATATGATGCAAAAAAATTTGAGGGCCATCCGCTAAGTGTGGGTTATCCCTGTTGTAATCAGGGTCCCCTTATTCTCATTATCAGAGTGGTCACATGATTACATTGCTGCTGCCGACCGTCTTACCACAATATGCTTTGCTGTTCTATCTATCATACTTTTCTGCTTGCGTTTGAGTGTGGTGTATGCCTGTGAGCCCAGGCTATGATCGTATTGCTCTTTGACAATGTTGTCAAATATTTTAACATGTAGGGTAAAGGTGGTTCTTTTGTTGGTGATCCATTTTTGTATTTTTTTTTTTTAATTTAAATATTTATTAGTTTTTCATGTTATTACAAAAATTCCATAAGAAGAGACACAATACATATAAATAATCAATACATTTCTACTTTGCCCCTTCTATTTACCTCTTTTCTTTCCCTTCCCTCCCAACCCACCTTTACCCCCCTTCCCCCCCTCCCTCCCCTCTGCAAGATCTCCAATCTCTCAAGGCCCAATAACTTTACATAACTTCCTAGTTTAAAATTTTCTATGTTTCTCTTTCAATCCTGATTTTTCCCATTTTTCCCATCGCGAATAGTATAATTCCAACCTGTCTTCCTGAATATAGTAAGATTTTTCCATTCTACTAATCTGGTTTACCCTATTGATCCAATCCTCCTCCGTCGGCACCTCTGTCTTACACCAAAACTTGGGAATCAACCCTTTTGCAGCACTTAAGTAGTACCATACGCCTGATTCTTTATATTTATTTATTGTTGTCTCAACATTATGTAGGAGACACATGGTTGGGTCTAACCCTATGTCATTTCCAGTTATTATTTCTATTAATTTAACTATTGTCTTCCAGAAAACCTGAATTTTTGGACATTGCCACCATATGTGGAACACCGTGCCCTCTTCCCCACATCCTCTCCAACACATTTTTGAATTCTCCCCCCTCATCCTGTGCTCAGTGCTCGGTGTAATATGCCATCGTGTCAGACATTTATAACTAATCTCAACGTCTCTCATACTAACACTCTCGTGAACCAATCTAAATATCTTATTCTGTTGATCTTCATCTATCACCACCTCCATATCTCTTTTCCAATTTGTTATAAAAATTAACTTTGTGTCTGTGTCTAATTCTGTGAGTATTCTATAAATTTTTGTAACACCGTGTTTCCCATCTCTACGTGTTTCTAATAGCCTTTCAAACATATTCCACTCCTTTTTTAATCTCAAGGGCTTTGGGAGATTTCCAATGAAACATTTCAATTGATGATATTTCCACTCATCTATTTTAGTAAACATACAGTTGTGTCCAAAATTATTCAACCCCCACTGAAATTGAGTGTTTTGGCCAGTTTGACATTGCTTTTGATCATTCAGTCATCTTGCTTACATTTACATTAAAGAGGCACTTGTAGGTCAGACAAATATAACATAACAGTTATAATGAAATAACCACAAATGTCTTTTCTGTGCTCACAGCATTATCAGTTTTATTCAACCCCCAAGTGACATTCAATCTTAGTACTTAGTACAGCATCCTTTTACAGTTATAACAGCTTTTAAACGTGAAGCATAGCTTGACACAAGTGTCTTGCAGCGATCTACGGGTATCTTCGCCCATTCTTCATGGGCAAAGGCCTCCAGTTCAGTCACATTCTTAGGCTTGCGCACTGCAACTGCTTTCTTTAAGTCCCACCAGAGGTTCTCAATCGGATTTAAGTCTGGTGACTGCGATGGCCACTCCAAAATGTTCCAGCCTTTCCTCTGCAACCATGCTCTAGTGGACTTGGAGGTATGCTTGGGATCATTGTCCTGTTGAAAGGTCCAACGTCTCCCAAGCCTCAGGTGTGTGACGGACTGCATCACGTTTCCATCCAATATCTCCTGGTACTGAAGAGAATTCATGGTACCTTGCACACGCTGAAGCTTCCCTGTACCTGCAGAAGCAAAACAGCCCCAAAGCATGATTGACCCTCCACCATGCTTCACAGTAGGCAAGGTGTTCTTTTCATCATAGGCCTTGTTCTTCCTCCTCCAAACATAGCGTTGATCCATGGGCCCAAACAGTTCTAATTTTGTTTCATCAGTCCACAGAACACTATCCCACAACTTTTGTGGTTTGTCCACATGGCTTTTGGCATACTGCAGTCGACTCTTCTTATTCTTTGGAGACAGCAAGGGGGTACGCCTGGGAGTTCTGGCACGGAGGCCTTCATTACGCAGTGTGCGTCTTATTGTCTGGGCTGAAACTTCTGTACCCACATCTGACAAATCTTTTCTCAGTTCCTCAGCAGTCACACGGGGACTTCTCTCCACTCTACGCTTCAGGTAGCGCACAGCAGTCGAAGTCAGCATCTTCTTTCTGCCACGACCAGATAGCGTTTCAACAGTGCCCTTTGCCTTGAATTTGCGAATGATGCTTCCTAAGGTGTCTCTTGGTATGTTTAACATCTTTGCAATCTTCTTATAGCCATTGCCCTTCCTGTGAAGAGAAATCACCTCTTCTCTTGTCTTCCTGGACCATTCTCTTGCCTTCACCATGTTTGTAACCACACCAGTAAATGTCTAGAAGGAGCTGAGTATCACAGTCATTTTAAAGCTGCCTAATTGGTGCTTATTATGCTTGATTGCTGCTCGGTGACATCCACAGGTGTTTTCAATACCTGATGGAAAGCACCTGTATGAACCTCTGTTCTTCAGAGTGGTAGTCTTTAAGGGGTTGAATAATTGTGGCAATGAAGAAACCACATAAGAACCATTTACTACTGTATTACATAAACAATTGATGTCATTTTAGTTGCATTTGGGTAGTTACAACGTCCTTGTAGGATTTGATTCTGAATACAATTCCAAATGTACACTATAGTCCCTAAACCCCTTTACAGCATTGGGGGTTGAATAATTTTGGACACAACTGTATCTCCTCCCCTCTCTTTTAATTCTTTAAATGTTCTCAATTCCCCCTCTACCAATACGTCTCTCAATTGGATATCTTCCTTTTTAAACCATCTCCCTGATATCTCATCTTTTCCTGGAGGGAAGAACTCCGTGTTTGCAAGAGGCATTAATATAGAGTTGAATTCCCATTTCATGTGTTTATGTAAATTATCCCATGTCCTTAAAACATTTAAAGTGAACGTGCTTGTGCTTTCTTTAATTCTTCTATAATGTGCTGGAACCCATATCATCTTACTCAAACTAATTCCACTCAGTTCATTTTCTATTTTTACCCAACTTTTCCCCTTATGGTTAAAAGTCCAATCATAAATTCTTGCTAAAATTACTGCTTTGTAATATCTCTTGACATCAGGTAGTCCCATCCCCCCTTTCTCTTTAGTCCTACTTAGTGTTTCATATGATATTCTTGGTTTTTTATTCCTCCATATATATCTTAACATTCTTCTCATTATCTTAAAAAACGCCTCTGGGAGTTTGATTGGGATCATTTGAAATATATAGAGTATTTTAGGTATAATTACCATTTTAACTAAGTTTATACATCCTAACCATGATGGATTTCCTCCTTCTAGTCTTTTTAATTCGTCCTTAGTCTTATTTATCAGGGAAATATAGTTTAATCTATACAGTTGTTTATATGAGGTAGCAAGTTTTATTCCTAGGTATTTTATATCTTTTTCTCTCCATATAAAGGGGAATTCTTTTTGTAGCTTTTCTTTTTCGCTCTTTGGTATATTGATGTTCAGAATCTCTGTTTTTGTTGGATTCATTTTTAAATTTGATAGTTCACCATATTCCTTCAGGGTCTTCATTATACTTGGTAGTGTTATTCGGGGGTTGCCTACATAAAACAGTAGATCGTCCGCAAAGGCCGCTACTTTATGTTCTATATTTTCTATCTGGATTCCCTTTACCGCTCCACTATTCCTTATTATTGATAGCAGGGGTTCTAATGTCAAAACGTACAGCAAGGGGGACAATGGACAGCCTTGTCTTTTTCCATTGGACATCCCAATGGATTCCGACCTCTCCCTATTTACCGTGATGATTGCGGTGGGCTCCCTATATAATTTACCTATCCACTCACGCATTCTCTCTCCAATCCCCAACACTTCCAAGTTGTCCATCATAAAGCCCCAGTCCACTCTATCAAACGCCTTTTCGGCATCAATTGACAAGAGCACAACCGGGGCTTTCCCTTTTCTACTTTTCTGGATAAGCATTAAAGTTCTCAGCCATTGTCTCTACCCTCTCTCCCTGGGACAAAGCCCACCTGATCTCCATGGATCCATTCGGGCATTAGGTCTTTCAGCCTGTTTGCTAGGACCTTTGCGTACAACTTGGCATCAGTGTTTAATAATGAAATTGGTCTGTAGCTAGAGCACTGAGAAGGATCTTTTCCCTCCTTATGAATGAGAACGACATGGGCCTGAAGGGATTCCTTCCTCCCCTCCATCCCACCTCCCAAGTCATTCATATACTTCTTTAACTTTGGTAACAGTACTTCACAAAATTTTTTATAGTACTTAACTGTATAACCATCCGGGCCTGGGCTTTTCCCTCCCCCTGTACTTCTTAATGCTGCTTCTATTTCTTCCTGGGAAATTTCCGCATCCAAGGAGTTCAATTGTGTTTCACTGAGCTTTGGCAATCCCGCATTTTTTAAATATATCATCCTTTTTTCGTTAATACCTTCTCTAATTTCTTTTGGTGAACCTTGATGACTGATGTTATACAACTGTCTATAATACTCCGTGAATACTTTAATGATTTCTTTAGTTGAGTGGACCAACTCCCCCTTAGGGCTTTTTATCTTTTCTATATAATTCCTGTTTTTCTTTTTATTCAGGGCTCTCATTAAGTATTTTCCTGGTCTATCTCCCCATCTATATCTTTCAGTTAATACTTTGTTATATACTCTTCTCCTCTCCTCTTCCATCAATCTCTCTAATTCATCTTTTTTATCCATTAACTTCTGTCTTGTTTCTATTGTTATTTTCTTCTTATGTATCTGCTCCAAATCCAGGATTTCCTTTAAGAGTCCACTAACCCTCTCTCTTCTTTCTTTTTTCTTCCTTGCTCCCATCGCAATCAAGATTCCTTTTGTATATACCTTATGACTTTCCCATACTGTAGCTGTCGATACTTCCTCTGTCTCATTCTCCTTGAAATATACCTTAATCTCTTCCCTGATCTTCTGTACATTATCCTTATCCAAGAGAAGAGCCTCATTTAACCTCCATCCTAATCCTCCCGTCCACCTTCTTCCCCATCCCATTTTCATTATGACAGGGGCATGATCCGAAAAAGTTCTTGTCTCTATTTCTATTTTAACCAGCATTTCAATGAGTTGATGGTCTATTAAAATGTAATCCAGTCTTGAGTATATCTCATGTGCATTGGAGAAGAAGGTATAGTCTCTGTCTTTCATATGCATCATTCTCCAGGCGTCCACCAGTTGGTACTCGTGGATCGCCTTCTTCAAAGCTCTCAGAGACCTACCCCCCTCTCTCTGCACAAGGGAGGTTGTATCCTTTTGTGGGTCCATACAAAGATTTAAATCTCCTGCTATTATCAAACGCCCTTTTTTAAAAACTATCAATTTTTTCAGCAAACCCTTCAAAAAGATCTCCGGTTTCTTGTTGGGGCAATATATATTGGCTAGTGTACACTCAATTTCCTGTAGTTTACCTTTCAAAAACAGGAATCTCCCCTCCGGGTCAGTCTTTCTATCTTCCAACTCAAATCTCATATTCTTTGCCAATCCTATTGCCACCCCCTTTGCTCTTTTAATTGGAGAGTCAGCGTAGTACCATGTTGGATAATATTTGGATTTTAGTTTCACATTTGATTCTATCTCAAAATGTGTCTCTTGTAAAAATACCACTGACGTTGCCCTGTGATGTAACTCTTTAAACAACTTAAATCTTTTCCCAGGACAATTCAACCCATTCACATTATATGTTATAAACTGTAATTCTTCCATCCTTCTTGATTTTGTCTATCTCTCTTCTGATTCGTCTCCTCCTATTAGGCCCGAATATCTTGCAGAATATTAGCCCCATATCCCCTCCTCCTCCTCCCTCCCGCCCCACCCCTATCCCCCCCCCCACCCCCTCTCTCCTATTTTTCCCCTACCCATTTTTAGGCTTATAAACTGCCTACGAATCATTTGTGGAACTGTTTCCACGTCTGATTTAAAATTTTGGGCGTAAGCTCCGTCCATGGATGGCTCACCTCTCCTCTGACCTCCCCAGCTCCCCTTTCTCTTTCAGCTGGGTTCAGCAATAACCTTTACTTCCCCCCCTTAACCGGAGTTTCCAGAGGGACTTCCACTTCAACAAGGGGGGTGAGGGAAAAAGAGAGAGAAGGAAAAAAGCATATTATTTACTTAATTCTCCCTCCCCCTTCCCCCCAACCCCAGGACCTCCCTCCCCCCGACCCGCTGCCAGTCCTCCTTTCTTATGTCATCCGTATCTCCTTTTTCTTCTTCTTCCCACCCAGCTATCTCCATTCTTTGCAAGTCCAGTCTATCACAAAAATCTCTCAATTCCTCCGGGAATCTCAGATATGCTGTAACCCCATTTTTCCAGCCAATTAGAGATGCTGAGGTACCCCATCTATATTGCGCGTTCTGTTTTCTCATTTATTCTATTAGGGGTCTCAGGGATCTCCTTCTCCATAGAGTCTCTGATGTTAAGTCCGCAAAAATTTGAATAGTCAAGTCTCCATACTTAATTAATGATCTTCCCTTGATCTTCCATATCTCATCTTTGACCCCAAATTTCTGGAACTGGACAACTATATCTCTCGATCTTTCCCTCTCAGTGGCTTGTTTGAACTTTCCTATTCTGAACACTCCGTCCAGTTCAATCACATCTGTTTCAGGTCTGACTCTTATGGAGTTTAAGATTTTATTAACTAGTTCATATAATGTTTCCCCTTTTACAGACTCTGGAATTCCTCGCACCCTAAGGTTGCACCTTCTTTCTTTATTTCCTTGAATTTCCATCCTATAGAGCAATTTTTTCTGGGTTTTCTCTAATTGGATTGTTTTTTTCCTTAAATTATCTATAGTTTGGGCCTGGGTTTTAACTTTCTCCTCTGTATCTTCCATTCTCGAAAGCAAATGTCCCAAGTCGTTTCGAATAACTGTCATTTCATGTTTTATCGTTTTCTCCAAACTTTGAAACATTTCTATCATCTCCTTCTTATTTGGTATTTGTAGTTCACCATCAAGTTCTTTCTTTCCCAAGCCATCCGCTATTTGTTGGCTACAGCTGCTGTTCGTACCCAGTGATAATCTAGGACTTTTTCCTGAGCTAGTGTCCATTTCTTCTTTAGCACTTGCACCTTGGGCCCTTTCTGGCGTAATATTTCCATATGATGTAAATTTCTTTATCGTGCCTGATTGAGACCATTTAAGCCCTGCTCCCTTAGGACCTTTATTCTTCATATCCTCTAGGTGTCTTTTGTCTTCTATATTCTCTAGATGGGATTGTATCTCCCCTTTATGGTTTATGATCCAAACCGGTTTGCTGATTTTCCTTATATTTTGCTCTCCTAGGGCACCTGGGCCTCTTCTCTTCTATAGCCAGGGAATCCTCCCCTCTCCTCCTTGGACCCTCAATGTCACTCAGGGGTCTACAACACAATAAACCCCCCACAGCTCTCACTCACCCTTCTCTTCTCAGGACGGTGGTTCCAAGCTTGGGTGGAGGGCCTTCACAGCAGCTCTGTCCTGGGGGGGGATTCCTCTGGCTTCTGACGCTGTGCCTCGTTTTTTTTTTTTTTATATCTCTCTGGGCTTCGTCCCAGGGTTGCAGGGTTGGTCTTCTAACACTCCCGGGTCTCCCTGACCCAGGATCGCACAATCAACTGGCCGGGGGGGGCCGCAGGCAGCAGCAAAACGGGGGCTGCAAACAGTAACAATCCGGGGGTAGAGGGTAGCAGTAAGCCGGGGGTTGTGGACATCAGAGAGCCGGTGACAGTGACAGTAAGCCGGCGTCTCTCTGTTTCATCATGCGGCCGGCCGGCTTTCTCTTCACCCAGAGATCCTCCGCGGCCGGTCACATGCCCCCACTACGTCGCCTCGCCTCCCAGCTGTCCGGATCTTTCTCTCACAAAGCGCCGGAGGGGCCGGCACGTCACTCAAACCTACGTCCGGCTCCCCTCTCCAGGTTCCATTCCCTGGCCCTCCGGACTCCGGTGAGTCGGTTTCTGAGGGTCACTAGGGAGGTCGGGAAGCGGGACCTAGCCGAACGCTAGTGCCTCTCGCTCCCCACAGCTGCCATGTTCAGGCTCCTCCCCCGTAGTCTCTATCACTTCCTCGATCCATTTTGTATTTATTATGTTTTGATGTTCAATAAAATTTAGTCATTCATTTTGAAGCCACAGTTGTCCTCATTTGGGACTCTTTTAGTGCAGCTTCTTTCCTGCACATTTTTCTTTTATATTCCATTGGATGCTATGTCAGAGTGTTCCCCATAGCGAACAGCGCCCCCCTCCCCGCCCCCATCCAGTCTATCCAGGGAGAGGTACCTGGTCTGTGCTACAGGATGGTAAGTGTTAAGTCCCTTCTCTTTCTGTGATAGAAAAAGGGGTAACCAACAGCTAGCTCACCTGTCTTCCTACCCTCCTGTGCTGTATGGCCTGTTTTAGGACTCAGGGCTTTTTCCAAAGCTCTGGCAGAATTATCGTTTCAGGGAGGTGACTCCAGATGACATTATCAAGAACCTCACAGGAGCTAAAAGCACCTTATTTCTTCAAACTACGAGAGGCAAGAAGCAATTTTGCAAGCGGGGCCCCTGTTTTTCAATGCACAATCACTATTGTTGCTCTCCAGGCACCACGAACAAGGGCTCTAAGGCTCCATTCAAACTTCACAATTTAGAATTGCACGCAGAATTGCTATGATTTTGCCTGAAATTCCAGGTTGTGTGGCAATCACACGTACTGTGTCCAACAGCGTATAATGTTAATTAAAAAGACATGAACCACCCACCATATATCTCAATGTTCAAAGCTGATTCTATAGCCTCTTCATGTTGACACAGTGAGTATAATAAAAGGCTTCAAGGAGAATATGCCCAATTGGAACTATAGATTACTATGGCCACACCACAGAACGCTGCAAAACATAACTATATGTAAACAAGTCGTAAGACCACATATTGTGTCAGCATATAGAGAGAAATGGAAAACAGAAACCCATAATAGTGTTTGAAAATCAAGATTCTGCATTTCCTCTTTGTATTGGCACAATAAATATAGTGTAATATGGGGCTTCAAGGACAAATATGTCCAAAAAAGGATACAAATTACTATGACCACACCATAAGGCAATGCAATGAATGTGTGTGTATATACAGGTGAAACTCGAAAAATTAGAATATCGTGCAAAAGTTCATTTATTTTAGTAATGCAACTTAAAAGGTGAAACTAATATATGAGACTTATTACATGCAAAGCAAAATAGTTCAAGCTGTAATTTGTCATAATTGTGATGATTATGGCTTACAGCTCATGAAAACCCCAAATCCACAATCTCAGAAAATTAGAATATTACATGCAATCAATAAAACAAGGATTGTACATAGAACATTATCAGGCCTCTGAAAAGTATAAGCATGCATATGTACTCAGGACTAGCTTTGGGCCCCTTTTGCAGCAATTACTGCCTCAATAAGGTGTGGCATGGAAGCTATCAGCCTGTGGCACTGCTGAGGTGTTTCTCATCTTCCTCTTGGCAATGCCCCATAGATTCTCTATGGGGTTCAGGTCAGACGAGTTTGCTGGCCAATCAAGCACAGTAATCCCACGGTCATTGAACCAGGTTTTGGTGCTTTTGGCAGTGTGGGCAGGTGCCACGTCCTGCTGGAAAATGAAGTCAGCATCCCCATAAAGCTTGTCTGCGTAAGGAAGCATGAAATGTTCCAAAATCTCCTGGTAGATGGCTGAGTTGACCCTGGACTTAACGAAGCACAGTGGACCAACACCAGCAGATGACATGGCTCCCCAAATAAACACAGACTGTGGAAACTTCACACTGGACTTCAAGCATCTTGCAGTGTGTGCCTCTCCATTCTTCCTCCATACTCTGGGTCCTTGGTTTCCAAATGAGATGCAAAAGTTGCTCTCATCAGAAAAGAGGACTTTGGACTACTGAGCAACAGACCAGGTCTGTTTTTCTTTAGCCCAGGTAAGATGCTTCTGAAGTTGTTTGTTGTTCAGGAGCGACTTGACAAGAGGAATACGACATTTGAAGATCATGTCCAGGATCCGTCTGTGGGTGGTGGCTCTTGATGCACTGACTCCAGCCTCAGTCCACTCCTTGTGAAAGTCCCCAACACTTTTGAATGGCCTTTTCCTGACAATCCTCTCCATGCTGCGGTCATCCCTGCTGCTTGTGCACCTTTTCTTCCACACTTTTCCCTTCCACATAACTTTCTATTATTGTGCTTTGATACAGCACTTTGGGAACATCCAACTTCTTTTGCAATTACCTTTTGAGGCTTTCCCTCCTTATGGAGGGTGTCAATGATGGTTTACTGCACAACTGTCAGGTCAGCAGTCTTTCCCATGATTGTGATTCCTACTGAAACAGACTGAGAGACCATTTAAAGGCTCAGGAACCCTTTGCAGGTGTTATGGCTTAATTAACTGATTAGAGTGGGACACTTTGAGCCTAGAATATTGCACCTTTTCACAATATTCTAATTTTCTGAGATTGTGGATTTGGGGTTTTCATGCGCTGTAAGCCAAAATCATCACAATTATGACAAATCACGGCTTGAACTATCTTGCTTTGCATGTAATGAGTCTATCTCATATATTAGTTTCACCTTTTAAGTTGCATTACTGAAATAAATGAACTTTAGCACGATATTCTAATTTTTCAAGTTTCACCTGTGTAATATATATATATATATATATATATATATGTCATAGGAACACAGAATGTGTCAACCAACCTATAATAATGGATGAAAAACTCACCATAGAATGTGTCAGTATCCAGGTCTTATTGTATTAGTATTAACACAGTAAGTATAATATTGGGTTTAAAACACAAATATGTCACATTCCACCATCAATCCCATCAATGTACTTATAATGGAATTTCCATCAAATACAACTTTGAGGTGGTGTGTGCTGACTTAGAGGTCTATACACTTTATGGTGGGTCCCCTGTTTTAAAAACCAATATGATACCTTGGTATGATATATAGCATGTTTTCAATTACTCTTTTAGTCATCTATTGTAGTGACCTGGGATGCCCTTGTGATTCGAGGCCTTTTGTGGTGGGTTCTGCTGTCCCTGTTGGTTCGGCCCCTAGCTTTATGAGACATTTTTTAAGCATTTTTCTTTTAACTGGATATGAGACATGTTCCAAACAAATATGTTTAATCTTGTAGATGATGTCCTGCATATGCAGAGTTCTTCTGTTTTCCCTGAGGAAGGAGTGGAATCACTCTGAAACGCATTGAAACAATTAGATTAGTATCTCTGCAGCTTTGTTACATCTATGATGATACCAATTTTTATCTTTTAAGACCAAACACAGTCATACTGGGTATCCTTATCATGTAATTTCATTTTCTGATTGTGATGCTTTATTATGACTCAGTATGATGTAGTTTTGTATGTCTTTGTGTTATCACCTTTATTTACAAATACAATTTGTACTTTTTTAATACTTTTAGTACCTTCTAAGCCAGCAATGGGCAAACTACGGCCCGCGGGCCGTATACGGCCCGGCGGACCTTTTAATCCGGCCCGCGGAGCTAGGCTCCTCTCACAGTCCGCCCTGAAGACCGGTGTAGCATGAAATCTGTCTCCTATGAGGATCTGTCCCCCTCGACGTATCTGCGCATGTGCCGGAGATCGCCGATCGGCTGCTAATGCCTGAAACTGGCACATGCGCAGATGCGTCGAGGGGGACAGATCCTCATAGGAGACAGGTTTTCATGCTACACCGGAATGGCGCGGGACACAGCGAGAGGAAAGGTAAGTGAATTGACACAGGGGGGACTTGGGGACTTAATAGGGGGAATGAATTACTATAAGGGGGATGAATTACTATGGAGGATGAATTACTATGGGGGGATGAATTACTATATGGGGGATGAATTACTATGGGGGATGAATTACTATAGGGGGGATGAATTACTATGGGGGGGGGGATGAATTACTATAGGGGGGATGAATTACTATGGGGGATGAATTACTATATGGGGGATTAATTACTATAGGGGGGATGAATTACTATATGGGAGATGAATTACTATCTGGGGGATGAATTACTATATGGGGGATGAATTACTATGGGGGGTGAATTACTATATGGGGGATGAATTACTATGGGGGGTGAATTACTATATGGGGGATGAATTACTATAGGGGGGATGAATTACTATATGGGGGATGAATTACTATGGGGGATGAATTACTATATGGGGGATGAATTACTATGGGGGGTGAATTACTATATGGGGGATGAATTACTATAGGGGAGATGAATTACTATATGGGGGATGAATTACTATGGGGGATGAATTACTATATGGGGGGTGAATTACTATGGGGGGATGAATTACTATATGGGAGATTAATTACTATGGGGGAATATTACTATACTTACTATGGATGACACATACACATCATTCATCTACTCTTGGTCTGGCCCCCGGGTCCAATATATGAACCCATTGCGGCCCTCAAGTCAAAAAGTTTGCCCACCCCTGTTCTAAGCCCTTAAAGTCCCAGTGCAATGGGTCTTTCCTTTTTTCCAATTGGAACCTCAATTTGGTACACTTTTTGTATTATACATTCAGGAACTCCCTATACTGACTCTCTTTCTAGAAGGTTGCCTGCCTGGTTGCCATCACCTCTGTTCATAGAGTATCAGAGCGGACAGCCTTATCCAGTAAGTACCCCTTTTGGGCAGGGATAATGTGGTTTTCCCCTCAGGTCTCTTATCTTCCAAAGGGAGTGGCAACTTTTTGCCTTAATGAGGACATGTACTGTCTTCTCTTTGTGCATGACTGATGTATCCTAAGGAGATTGTGCTTCAAAGCATTGAAAGTTGTTCGGCCTGTGTGGATTTACCTGTCAGCCATGGCCTTCTTTTGTAAAATGGGTTCTCTTTTTGGTTTCCTGGGACCCGCACAAAGGTGTCCTAACTTCATTAACTACTATTTTGAAATGGATTAGGCAGACCATTGTTCAGTCCTACATCATTATGGTGTCAGACTCCCCCTTTTCCTTTTTACAGCCCATTCCACGAAGACGTTTAGCGCATCCTGGGCTTTTCATCAAGTGACTATGCCTCGGGTCTGTAAGGCAGCTACCTGATCGTCTGTGCACACCTTCATTATGTTTTTGGCTGATGTTGCATCCTCAAATGTGTGTATTGTTGTAAAGTTTGACAGGTGGTGGTTTAATTTTCTGGAGCTTGCTGCTTTTCTGTTTTTTTTGTTTTGTTTTTCTTATCACACCCCCTGATGGTCACAGCTTTGGGACATCCAAACAATAAGATTAATATCCTGGGCTGTGTCCTTCAATGAATGTTAGTGAAAAGAGGAGTTTTGTTTTTTTGTACTTGCTGTAAAATCTTTCTCCCCTCCCCTCTAGTTATGTTCTTCTATTCTTTGCTGTCTCTACTGCCTTGTAACTAAATGGACTGCCTGTAGCAGATTTTTTTTTATGGGGGGGGGCTGTTTGCCACCATCAAATGCCATCCCTTGGGGTGCTTTTTCTTTTCTTTTTGCCTAGTGTCCTTCTGCTGGATGTGGAACTATAACCAAAATATCAAGATCAAAGTACAAGGCAGTGCCCTTGAATTAATGCAGACAAAGGGATTTTACAGTGAGTAGAAAAAAAATTCCTCTTAGTTTTACTTCTCAATTTTGTTTTTCTCTAGCAAATTTTCTTTAGTTGCTGCAGAGCAACTCGGGCTAATTTTTTTTTAGGTTGACTGATCATCAGCACAACCTTGAAGGCTGTTTACTGTTCCCTTGGGGGGGTTAACAGATAAATGCTTGTAGTGACATGTTTAGTCCCTGTCCTGCGGCGGGTGGAGCATGGCGCCATATTCAAATTTGTCTTGAGGACCTGATAGTTTGCAATCCACAACTGTACCATGGGTTTCTGTAGAGCTCCCTCTATAGGATTTGACGAGAACAGTCAGGATCACTGTCCTCTGCTTGAGTCACGGCATTTCTCTGGTTCTTTCCTTACATATTGTCTAGGGAGGAATTCCCACCTACTAAGTCTGAGTTTATGGACAAAAGTGCATTCAAGATCGCTAACACACACGGGTTATAAGCATGCTTCTGCGCCTTCTCCTCCAGAGTCTGTCTGACATCCCTGGGGCTGCAGTTGATTCTGCACAGTCTGCCAAGGATGAAGAAGACGGTACCTTTTTCTTATTTAAGAACTTGTCTGCAAACTTTGACTCCTCTTGTACACATTACTTCAAAACTTAAGGATACCATCTCATTCCTTTTGACGCATTCCATATATGCCTAATTCTGTAAATGCCTACATCTGCTACACCTACTGTTACTAGTCTGGATTCTTAATAGAGCCCTCAACCTGTTAAGACCTTTCCAGTACATTGCTTGTTGCATCTGGCCCTGCATGGTGATTGGCCTAATCAGGTAAAGGTCTTTGCTCTTTGTAAGCATCTTGCCCAGCAATATCCTATGGAGGAGGGGCTCCAGAAGAAGCAGTTTGTCCTCGTTGTGGACCAAGCCATTTCCTGTCTTAATAAGATTCTGATTGTTCCTGTTGAGGATATCCCTGGGGTTAAAGACCAGGTACACAAAAAGCTAGAAACCTTTTCTAAGGCTATTTTCTTTCTCACAGGTCCTGCCCTGCAGTCTGCTATTGAGACTGGCCATCTGCCAGACCTTAGTTGTCTTGTTCAAGGTTATGCCCCAGGGTCTTGGATCTAACCTGCTGTTCTTCTGCAGACTGTGAGTGGGTCCTCCAAGATGGTCCAATTGAACACTCTGCCTCTTTGTTGATGACTTGGCTGTTAAAGCCCAGGTCTTGGACAGAGGCCTCTTGGATTTGCCCATCCCTCTTGAAAGCTAGCTAATAGATTTCTCTCAGTCTATCGTCACACCTAGACAGTGAATTTCTCTTGGCATGAGACAAGCAAATTCTGTCCCAGAAAGTACTCAGAGGGACAAATCCTGTCATTTCTTCAGTTTAGATTGGATCAGCTTTTGGCATTGAGTACTATCCAGGGTCAAATGTCAGCTTTAGCAGTTCTTTTTCAGATATCACTTGACTCTATCTCCTTAGTGAATGACTTTGTGCAGGGTGTTGCTCACATTGTTTCTCATTGACTCCGTAGGATCCTAGCCCGCTTTGGTTAGTTTTTCAAAGACTACCCTTTGAACCTGTTCCTCTTTCTATCCTTTCTAGCAAGATTGGCTTTCTTGTTGCCTTCATTTCTGGCGGCCGTAACATTTAAAGAACCCTTTTTCGTGCTACACAAGGACAAGGTTATTTTGAGGCCCAAAGACTAATTTTTTCCAAAGGTGATTTCTTCCTTTCTCCTCAACCAGGATATCAGGATATTGTTCTACCAGCACTCTGTCCTGCTCATAAACTTCCTAAGGTGACCCTCTGTCTGAACATAGCATGCACTGTTTGAGTCCCTCTCTCACTAAAATTTCAACACTCTGACCCTGTTTTGACATTTCTGATGTTCCACATAGGGTCCAACCTGCTTCTGTTTCCACTGTTTCTAGGTGGACTTGACAGAACATCATTCAAGCTTATGACCTAAAAGCCAAGATACCTCCTTTCCCAATAAAGACACACGCCAGTAGGTTTGCTAGTGCAAGGCTGCCACCTGGTCTTTTGTTTGCATGTAAAGTTCTACCACGTGGATATTCTGGCCTTGGCTGATGCCAGCTTCAGTCATAAGGTTCTTCAGGTGGCTGTGTAGGCTTAAGGACACATTAATTTGTTGTTTTTATGCATCTTTTAGCCTCTGTTTGTTCTGATGCCCACCCCTCATTCGTGTGGCTTTTGGGCATCCTAGTATTCCTGTATACTGCTCCTGTGTCTTGTAATGTATTAAAAATATAGGGGTTTTGCCTTGCTGTAAAACCTTTTTTGGGACACTGGTTCCTCCCTCTGTTCTTGTGATCCATTCCTACTATTGCTTGCTAATAAAACTGGGGGGGTGCTGACAGTGGGAGGAGTTATATTGGACTTTCCTTTCAGTTTTTTTTTTTTGCCAACACCCAGTCTCCTGAAGGCAGCAGCTTAATAAAATGTTCCTGAATACGCTTGCTGCGTCCTGTAAAGTGCTCTAAGAAAGATATTCTACGATATATCAAAAACCGTATTTTACAGAAGGGAAGTGCCACATTGAAATACAAATAATAAAATTGTGCCCCTATGGCCGCAGTTTACCTCCTTGCTTTTCAATACCTGTTATGTAACTGAACAAAATCCAATATTGTGTATAGTTTAAATGAAAGGTCCTTTACAGGGTTTTTCATGAGCGTGTGGACAGTTCATATATACTTAATCAGGTTCACTTCCTTATCTCTAATGTCTAGGTTCTGAAATATTCCTAACCATTCTGTGACAGTGGAGAAATCCATTTTATTCCTAAGTATTTTTATTCCGTTGTTGTAAAATTGTGACTTGTTAAATTAGCAATGAAAAGCTTTTATTATATAGAAGGTTCTGTAAGTGCATTGATAAGCCCCTTAGGTTTTTCCTTCAGCATAAAGTGAAAATAATGGAAATGTCCAGACAAAGGGTAGCATGAGGTGAACTCACAGAGCTTCCTACAGCTATCCTGCATCAGCAGTGAGGTACTGGCAGAGCTGTATACATGACCGAGACACACAGGTGTTCACAGCTGTAGTCCATTGTTTTCTAGTGCTTTTTTAGAAACTTAACAGTACTGTTGGTTCAAAAGGTACTTTATATTGTATATTTTTAAAGTGGAACTTCCATTTCCCTTCAATCAACATGGACTATTTTTGATCCTTATGTGGCTAGCATTAGTAAATGGATAGGAAAGTATATCGTATTTACTTTTTTTTTTTTTTACATTTCTTCAGTTGCTTCCTGGTTTCTGTGCCTATGCAAATGATGTTTTATATCCCTGCAGTCTTCAGGAGAGAAGGGAGGGTTCTCAGCTCAGCCAATGCCTGAGCTAAGGGCAGATGGATTCCAGGAAGTAAATGCTTCATGAACCATTTGCCCTTACTCCAGATGGCCACTGCCAGAAATGCAAGGGGGTGTTTTTCAAAATGGTTTTTCAGCAAAATGAAGCATGGAGACATGGACGGATGGGTGAGTTTGCTTTGGATATTAACAATGAGTTAAATAGAATGTTTGGTTTGTGGTGCTCAGATGCAGTGCAGTTCCACTTTAATGAAAATTAAGGTTAAATGTTATTTTTGTAGCTTCGGTTTTGAAAGAAGCTAAATATCCTACAGTACATACTATATCTAGCATCAGTCGGGTTTTGGAGAACAAGGGCCAACCACCAAGAAATGCCTGTGACCAAAGATACATTTGTACAGTAGTTTGTGGTTCTGCCTCCTCTCACAAGACAAACACAAAGTAATTATCTTAATCATACAGTAGAGGACACAGGCTGTGTATTCATAGACCCTGGGTTTTAGGATCCGGTGTTGGGACACTAACAAATCACCTGTAACCCTACCCCACTCTGTGAGTCCTTAGTTTTTTGCTAGGGAGCCATCACAAAACCTCAGACAAACATTCACTTTCCTGTAGGCCTGTACAAAACTTAATATCAGAGTGATGATGCTTTCCTTGCATTGAAGCAGGACCCAATTTTAACACTAGTTTTTGCATTTGATACTCTGCTCTACCTCAGGCACACAACAAATGGCCTTCCTGATGACAAAAGCAGATTGTTCTGCAACCATGTTACAATTTCTTGCATGACTAAAGACCTTATTACAGTCATCACTGTCCACAGACCCAAAACGCCAGGCTCCTTCTCCAGCCCCACATCTCTACCGAATATGCCTGGCCTTGAAAAGGACATGGAAGGGAAAGAAAACCAGGAGGCTGCTGAAGATTTTCCTCCCAACCACACTTTTATACCTGAAGCAGGAGCCTCTTTGGCAAAACAGGCCAGGGGGTGTGGCCAGTGGAGCAGCGCTGGCTTAGGCCATCGCTTACACTCATATGCACCAGGCTGGGTGAGTGGCGTCTTACATTTTATATGCATATACTAGGCATTTTTGGATGAGTGGCTCTTGACACCAGCACCCTGATCCCTGAGTTCCAGTAGGCAGAACATTATACCTTGGTCTTGGAGCAGCAATAAACAATTTTCTGAGGTTGCACTGAAGTGGGAGCATCACGCAATATACTTGCAATGATGAACATGCTCTGCTGTGTGCAAAAACCTTGGCTTTGCCTTACCCAATTCTCCTCCATCCCGCCATGGCCCATGAGTACAAAAAGACCTGCAAAGTCTACAAGATCATTCTCTATTCATGACCAAATAGAATGGGCCATTTATGGTGATTTGGTTTACTCTGGAGAAGATCTTCACTTCTCCAAAAGTGATTGCCGAGATCTGTGCAGTGAAAAGGGAGTTCTTTAATAAGTACTCTGTTTTGGTAGTTGATACTGCCATTTCAATCTTAAACATCTCACTGTACTAATTGGGAATATTCCTTTTATTCAGAGATTCTGCTGATAGGCTTTAAGAGCATATCAAACTTACTTTCTTTACTTTTTCAGGCCCAGCTGTACAGCCTGCTATTGCTGCGATTTCTGTATGTCAAACTGTAGCAAACTGGACTTAGGGCAATGAACAACTTCTTCTGTCTTGTTCTTTTGTGAAAGTGCTCTAGAACATGTGATGAAAAACATTTCTAGCCTGGCCCTAATCTCCATATTGGCAGAATCTCTTTTGGCTAAAAGCCTAGACAGCTAAAAACTGCCTATAAGAGATGCCTCACACACATACCCTTTTTAAGGTGGATTTATTTCTGATGAGGCACTAGGCCAGTTCATTAAAAATGCTACAGTGGAAAATTCTAAAACTCCCTTCTCTGGAGAAAAATTTTACATAGAATCTGCAGTGTCAATTATTACCCCCGTGTAACAAGGGAAATACTTATCTGTTGACATGCAACATGTCTATCTGCAGGTTTCCATTTATCCAACACATCAGCATTTTCTGCACCTTACAATCCAAGACAGTCATTTCAAGTTTGTGGATACTTTTGGAGCACAGGATAGTCCAAAAAGCAGTGCAACAAAGATCTTAGCACCTAAAGCGCTGAGCAAACTGTTGGCACTATATAAATCCTGTCTAATAATAATAATACTCTTCCACTTTCAAGAACTCAGGGCATCCAGATCACAGGTTATCTAGGTGATCTTCTCCTGAAGGACTTAGCTACCTTCCTGCTATCTGCTAATCTCCACTGGACAATTCAGTTGTTTCAGGCATTCGGCTGGGTGATCAACTTCCAATAATCTGATCTCCAGCCCTCTCATTGCCTGGAATACTTGGCTATGCCCCTGGCTATCTCCCAAGCAAAGCTTTTTCTTCCAGAGAAGAAAATGTTTTCTCTCAGAACTAATGCTTGTGAATTATGGTTAAAGAGACATCCCTCAGTGAGATGCACCATGACCATTCAAGGTTTCATGGTAGCCTCCTTCAATCATGTTCTATTTGCTCAATTCCATTTAAGGCCACTCCAGCACAACATCTTGTTGACCTGGAATAAACATGCTCCTTCTTTTAACTTACCCATGTTCTTGTCTAGCCAGGCAAGGAACTCTCTAGCTTGGTGGACCTTCAGTCCAGCCATATCAGTAAGGAAGTCCTTCCTTATTGCTGGAAAGTGATAACAGATGCCAGTTTTTTCAAGCAGGGGAGGAGTGTTCCAGCCCCTCACAGTCCAGGGAACATGGTCATCAATGGAAGCCAAGCTCCCCATCAACCTCTTGGAGCTCAGAGCAAACCCCCCTTTCTTTTACAGGGACACCTTATAAGGATTCAATCAGACAATGCAACAGCCGTGGCCTACATAAACCACAAAGTGGGCATCAGGAGTCATGCAGTCTTGAAGGAAGCAAGACAAATGATCTCTTGGAGAGAAATTCCATGTCCAATGATCTCTGCAGTCATCGTCCCAGGAATGGACAACTGGAAAGTGGATTACCTCAGCCGTCACATCCCGGATCAAAGAAGAATGAGCCCTTCACCCTGACATCTTTTAGCCTGATTTGTCAGAAATGGGAGACCCCAGATATGAATATCCTGGCCTCCAAATTCGAACAAGTTATTTCTGTTTGTGACCAGGTCCAAAGATGCTCTAGAACTGGCAACAGATGCCTTGATAATCCTCTGGTCTCAGTTCAGGCGAATCTGTCTTCCTTCCAGTGTATATTCTACTCCTCTGCTCCATAAAATAGAGCATGAGAAGAAGCTTGTGATTCTAATTGCAACAAATTGGCCCAGAGGAACCTGTTACACAGACTATTAGGAGATGACTCCTGATCTCTTCCCAATAGGCCAGATTTGCTGTCCCAGAGACTTCTGTTTCAACCTGCATCTCAGTCACTAGCTTTAACAGCATGGCTGTTGAAGGTTTGGCCTTGAGAGACAGAGGGGTCTCTGAGTCTGTCATCCCTACCTTGCTAAAAGCAAAAAAAAATCAAATAAGGAAACTTCTATCATCTAACCTGGAAAACCTTCCTTTCCTGGTGTGAATACCCACATATTTCTTAAGCCTTGAAGTTTTGCCTTCCTCCTATCGGGACTTGACCAGAACTTAGGTCTAAACACCCTGAATGGACAATTTTCGGCCTAGTCCATTCTCTATCAAAAACCTCTGACCTCACGCTTTCTCATCAAAACCTTTTATACAAGGTGTTTCTTGGATTAGACCCCCATTACTGCACCTTGTGCTTCCTTGGGACCTGAAATTGGTTCTCCCTGCCTTGTATAAAACCATCCTTTGAGTTCTCCATGGATATTCCCTTAGACGACCTATCCTGTAATAAGACATAATATATCCCTACAGATACATATACGTGCCGCGCTCCATAATATACTTAAAAATCATATATGAGTGATCATCTAAATGATAACGTGAACAAAATTATTGTGCTACAAACCAGTGCTACTTATAGTGCATCTCAAAGTGATATAAATTCAATGCTCAAAATAAATTTCATAAATAGTCCTCTTTGTGCTTGTTATATTATTACAGTGACAAGTAGGTGTATTGTGCCACACTCCCCGTGCTCTGTAGATAGGTGTGTGCTCACCTCCTTGATTAGCCAGACCAAGTGGCTAAAAACACTTTTTGTCCAATCAGGACAAGATGGGTATCTTCACACTATATACGTGTTTCCATTTATGTAGTGGGTTGCCTTGTTTTTGCCACCAGGGGTCTCCCTCCTTCCATGCTTTAGCCTCAATGGGTGTTTTATGGAGATGGTTTGGATGGTATATCCTCCTCCCAGTAAACCATGTAAAAAGAGAGCCACAATAGTGCCTTATCCTTTGTGAGGTTGACCTTTTATTTATAAATGCAATCACCACTCACATTTTATGCTGCCAAGCTGAGTTCAGCTGATATGTGCCCAGGTCCTGTGTTTGCAAGTACCGCTCGTCCACCGCGGCGTCGTGACGTCAGAGCCCCTCCCCTACGCGTTATGCCACAGGGTCACGTGGCCTCATCAGGGGGAAAACAATTCCATACCATAATTGGATATATTAAGATTTTGGCGATTTATTGATTTTTTGCACAAGGGGAGTATCACATTTTGGCTCACGAGTATTATCAATTGTATTTGACCTATCCTGTAAGGCAGCATATCTGGTCACCATCATGTCTGTCAGATGTGTATCAGAGTTGGCGTCTCTCTTTTACAAAGAGACGTTTCTCATCCTTCATAAAGACAAGGTAGTCCTACACCCAAGGCAATCCTTCCAAGGTGGTATCAGACTTCCATTTCAATAAAGATAAAGTTCTTCCAACTTTGTGCCCTGCTCCAAAGCACCCCAAATCTTCATTGCCAGGTCATAGATCCGTGAGAGTCTACTTCAAAGCAACAGCTTCTATCAGAAATATGGGCTCCTTATTTGTTCTCAGGACCTTGCAAGTGACCTTATCTAGTTGTTGTGCACCATTCTTATTCATTGTTAGGGATGTCCTAGGGTTTATGATTAATCTACCTGTGTCCTGTACTGTACTCATAAGATAGGAGGAAGTTTGACTTGTCTGTAAAGTCCATTTCTTGGAGTAAAGTACAGGACACCCTCCTTTCTGTTCCCTGGCTACTCTATATTGCTTGTTACAAAATGGAGGACTTGTGGAGTGGAGTGAGGTTATAAATGAAGTGCACAGTGGTGTGTCCTCAAAAGCCTTGCCAGTGTCCAATCACCTGTAGGTACAAGCCTTTAACCCAGGGTCTATGACTACTCGGACGTGTCTTGTACCGTACTCCAAGATGTGGAATTTACAGGTGAGCTAAAATTCAACGTTCTTTTTTTTATTGGAAATAGAATACATTGAAAAATTGTGAGATCATCAGTTAGCTTTTTAATAGCTATAGAAGTTTGATAAAACAGTGCCCTCCCCATCATACTTCCAGACAAGTGAACCCTGGCTCATAGGAGGCACATATAGGTGATCACGCCTGTCATTGACCAAACAACTGTTTATTGTGCAAATTATTGATTCCCTATGTTGTTCGTGTTACTTAAGGTTGTTCATAAGTGTGGGACACTAATGCTTCATGCCAGGACATGCTGTCCCATTATGCTTTACCAGCCACCTGTTAAATTGTTACACAACATGGCAACAAATACATCACACTGAAGTGACTTAATACCACTTTCACTGCAACTCCTATTGCTCTGCAGAAGGTCTGTAAGTCCACCTTGTTGTTAAATGTTTACTTATGCACAGCAGCCTGATGTGAACTGGTCACACATAATCTTTTTCACCTTACTACTCCATGGTAGCCTGTGGGTATATTTTGGTGATACCCTCACCCTTGTTTACAGCGTTTTTGCAGTGCTTAGTCTCATGCAACCATGAATCCCTGCTGTGCAGCAACAAGTCTTTAAATGAACCCTAGTGGTTCTGTCTCACTAATATCCTTGTTGCTCCTTGACTTAGGGTGAACTTGCTACGGCTGGTCTCAAGTCTGCTTTTGACGCAGTAGTTCCGTGGGTGGCTCTTGCTGTTAATTTCTCCCTTGCACACTTTTGGTGACCTTGTCACAGTGGCTGTAACATTGTGACAGGCAGAAATTAGTGTTCCTACCATGCCCCTTCTGCATGTTCTAGACACTGTAGATTGCCAGACAGACTTCTCTGTAGTCAACACTAGGGCTCCTGAAAATGGTTATCACTCTGAGGAATTAGAATCTCTGCCTTTGCCCACAAACTGCGATAGATAATCTCCAGCCCGGGGATCCCCTAGCCTTCACTGTGGATGGTCTGGCATTTCTGTGAGTTCTGTTTTCCTGACCTACACTCTGAAGGGTAGGGAACATCTTATGAAGTCTACTTGCACATATGGTTGGGCGTTCACCAACAAGGATCCCTTCCTAGGTTATTCTTCTGCCCAATCTGGTTCAGAGGTGGACCTTGAGAATCTATTAATGGTCTTGGCAGTTCCCTTCGTAGGTTGTTTCCCCCTTTCTCCCTTGTGGAAGGGGGGTGGTCCTTGTACAGGCTATTGTTTACATTTTGCTCTTCCGTTCTGTACCCAGTGACTTTTTGGGATATCATCCTGGGGCTCATGTCAGTTCCTTTTGACTATATCTTGACTTTAATTAGGGATTTTTCCATATTTCCTTACTGACACGGTTGTCTTCTCACTGCACATATTTCTGTGGTGCGAGTTCTAAGTTAGCAGCCTTTGCTGGTGAGGAACGTTTTCTTATTATGGGCATGGTTGTTTTGAAGCCAGGGCCTGTTTTCTTCTTTTGTCCTGGTCCTATACATCCTCATTAGATTCCTTCTATTGTCTAGATTTGGTACCAAGCGTATACATTAAATGAATTAATCAATTTATTATATCCTTGATGAAAACTATGTTTAAATCATACTCAATACAAGAGTTTTTCAGTGCAAATTCATTTCCACAGCTTAAGCTTCAATTAAGCCTATTTGTTTGAGATGTTTCACCTATATGGCTTCTTCAGGAAGAATTGTTTAGACCAAGAGAAGCAACTACATCATAACAAAAAAAAAAAAATACAATATATAATACAATACTAACAATACAATTCACAAAACACATGCTGTATAAGGTAAGCACAACCTCATTGCTTTATAATTTTTTTAATTTGTTTTAAATTTGATATACTTTGAATGTGAATGTTGATTTCTCTTTTGTATATTATGTCTAAAATTGAATGTTGATCTATTGGTATTTGGTTATTTCCAGGCGTAAACATTGCCATTTTGGTTAGGTATATCAACACCACTCCAGTAGTTTTTACAAGGCCTACACTACTTCTATGGGATCTGGTTTGTTCAAAATATAATACAATATTAACAATAAAATTCACAAAATACATTGCTGTATAAGATAAGTGTCTCACCACTATTCCAGGAAGAGGCTGAGAATAGAAAATGAACTATTCAAAAATGTCATCCTTGACCCAAGGGGGAAAATGGAACTATTAGGCTAGGTTCACACTAGCCCACAGTCATCGATGCAATCCCCACACCCGCATCACGCTTCTCTTGCAAAATGCGTGGGGGTGCACAATTCATTCACACATCTCATCTCACAGCATGATTGCGTTACGATCGTAAATGCAGAAACCGCACAGTTTCTGTGTGGATGCGTTTCAGTACAGGAGATGACCAGAGACTGCGGACACAGTACAGGAGATGACCAGAGACTGCGGTCATAGTACAGGAGATGACCAGAGACTGCGGACACAATACAGGAGATGACCAGAGACTGCGGACACAATACAGGAGATGACCGGAGACTGCGGACACAGTACAGGAGATGACCAGAGACTGCGGACACAGTACAGGAGATGTCTGGAGACTGTGGACACAGTACAGGAGATGTCTGGAGACTGCGGACACCGTACAGGAGATGTCTGGAGACTGCGGACATAGTACAGGAGATGACCAGAGACTGCGGACACAGTACAGGAGATGACCAGAGACTGCGGACACAGTACAGGAGATGACCAGAGACTGCGGACACAGTACAGGAGATGACCAGAGACTGCGGACACAGTACAGGGGGTGACCAGAGACTGCGGACACAGTACAGGGGATGACCAGAGACTGCGGACACAGTACAGGGGGTGACCAGAGACTGCGGACACAGTACAGGGGATGACCAGAGACTGCGGACACAGTACAGGAGATGACCAGAGACTGCGGACATAGTACAGGGAAAATACCAGGGACACAGTACAGATGACCAGAGACTGCAGACAGTGCAGGGAATAACCAGAGACTGCAGACAGTGCAGGGGATGACCAGAGACTGCAGACAATAAAGGAGATGACCAGAGACTGCTGACCTTTGGGGAGGGAGGGGGAGCGGGTACCTGAATTTGACAGGTACCCGCTCCCACTTCCGCGGAGTTGTCCTTCTCTCTTCTTCCCGCGCCGGCTTCTGTGACAGCCGGGTGCCCACTGCGCATGTGCGAGAAGCGCTGCGCTTTGTGAATGGCCCGGCGCCTTCTGGGACCTGTCATGTGTCTCAGAAGACACCGGACCATTCACAATGCGAAGTGCATGCCCAGTGGGCACCCAGCTGTCACAGAAGCCAGCGCGGGAAGACTGTACAGCGCTGGAGCGAGGAACAGGTAAGGCCCTGCAAGAGAGAACAGCTGAGCGGCCGGCCCAGTATTCTGACATGGTGGCGGCAGAAATACCGGACCGGCCGCTTTATATTCGCTCCAAAAGATGCACTGACATTTTCCCCTCTTTTTTGGGGGGGAAAAAGTGCATCTTATGGAGCGAAAAATACGGTAAATATCAAGTACAAATTTTAGGAACTGCAACCATTTTTATACACAGTCCCTCTGTTTTCAGGGGCTCAAATGTAATTGGACAAATGAATATAATCATAAATAAAATGTTCATTTTTAATATTTTGTTGAGAATCCTTTACTGGAAATGACTGCCTGAAATCTGGAACCCATTGACATTACCAAAGACTGCGTTTCCTCCTTTCTGATGCTTTGCCAGGCTCTAACTGCAGCTGTCTTCAGTTGTTCTTTGTTGGTCTTTCTGCCTTTAGTTTTGCATTCAGCAAGTGAAATGCATGCTCAATTGGCTTAAGATCAGGTGATTGACTCGGCCATTGCAGAATATTCCCCTTCTTTTCCTTCAAATGCTCCTGGGTTGCTTTTGCAGTGTGTTTTGGATCATTGTCCATCTGTACTGTGAAGCGCCGTCCAATCATCTTTGCTGCATTTGGCTGAATCTGGACTAACAGTATACTTCTAAACACTCTAGAATTCATCTGGCTGCTTCTGTCACATCATTAATAAACACCAATGACCCAGTGCCACTGGAAGCCATGCATGCCCATGCCATCACACTGCCTCCACCATGTTTTACAGATGACGTTGTGAGCTTTGGATCATGAGTTGTTCCAAGCCTCCTCCACACTTTTCTTCCGTCATTCTGGTACAGATTAATCTTAGTTTCATCTGTCCAAAGAATGCTTTTCCAGAACTGGTCTGGCTTTTTAAAATGTTTTTTTGGCAAAGTGTAATCTGGCTTTTCTATACTTTAGGCTTATGAATGGTTTGCACCTTCTAGTGAACCTTCTGTATTTGCTCTTGTGAAGTCTTCTCTTGATTGTAGACTTTGATAATGATACACCCACCTCCTGGAGAGTGTCCTTCACTTGTCTTTATGTTGCGAATGGGTTTTACCATTGAGAGGATCCTGCGATCATCCTCCACTGTTGTCTTCCATGCCTTTTTATGTTGCTGAGCTCACCAGTGCGTTCTTTCCTCAGAATGTACCAAACTGTTGATTTGGCCACTCCTAATGTTGCTGCTATCTCTTTGATGGATTTGTTTCATTTTTGAAGACTTACAATGGCCTGTTTCACTTGCATGGACAGCACCTTTGAACGCATGATGTAGGTTCACAGCAATAATTCCATATGCAAATACCAGGCTTAGAATCAACTCCAGACCTTTTACCTGCTTAATTGATGAAGAAATAACGAAGGAGTAGCCCACACCTAGCCATGGAACAGCTTTTGATTCAATTGTCCAATTACTTTTGGTCCCTTGAATAAGGGGGGATGGCTACTTTTGCTACTCTTAAGAGCTGTAATTCCTAAACCCTTCCTCCAATTTGGATGTACATATCCTCAAATTAAACCTGAGAGTGTGCACTTTCAGCCCATATCCATTATATAACTATAGCTTAAATATATTTTGGTAAATACCTGAAAAAAAAACTAAAATTGTGCCGGTGTCTAAATATATATGGGTGTGTGGGTGTGTCTGGGTGTGTGTGTAAAATATTCCCCATTCATAGCTTAGTACAGCTCAATAGCCACATTGTTAATAATTTCACACAGTCCTCCAAAAAAGCAATAAAAGTATATAATCTCCCAAAGAAACAAAAACTGGAAGGCATAAAAGTGCCATTGAGCAAAAAAGTACCTCACAAAACCGGCATATCCATAAAAAATACCTATAATTCACTTACAGTGCCTTAGGGAAGCCAGAGAGAGATATGGGCATCCACATGGCTCCGGCAATATGGCTGTTGGTCCTGAAGGCGTTTATATACCCAACTATGTCACAGTGGGGTGCGGAAATAGTAACCAACAGAGCACATGCACGGGCCACCAACTCCACAAACTCTCAAACTACGGGCGCATATGCGGCTCATCCATTACTCCGGAGCAACCAGCAGGCACACTAGGTGATGCTAAGACCAGCTTCAACAGAGGATTCACTACACAAATAAGCACCACCCAGTGGAAGTGGATGGAGGGCCATCCCACACACAACAAAAATGCAGGATGAGACAATTATTCACCCCAAAACTTCACTTACTGAGGAGAGTGCACAGGGGTGAACCACTGAAAGGAGAAGGCGAATCCGGACAACACACATGGAGGTTTCTAAGGGCAAGAGGTTCAACCAGGGAGATGACATCCATCAACCACAGGATCCACAACCTAGCCCCTAGCGTCTGTATGGTCGTCACTCCACTCACCCATGGGGACACCGCCAGCAACAAAGCAGATCCCATAGAAGTAGTGTAGGCCTTGTAAAAACTACTGGAGTGGTGTTGATAACCAAAACAGCGATGTTTACGTCTGGAAATAACCAAATAACAATAAATCAACATTCAATTTTAGACATAATACACAAAAGAGAAATCAACATTCACATTCAAACTATATCAAATTTTAAAAAAATTAAATATATAAAGCAATGGGGTTGTGCTTACCTTACACAGCATGGGTTTTGTTAATATTGTATTATATATTGTATTTTTTTTTGTTATGTTATTGCTTCTCTTGGTCTAAACAATTCTTCCTGAAGATGCCATACATATAAGCGGAACATGTCCAAAAATTAGGCTTAATTGAAGCTTAAACTGGGGAAATTATTTTGCATTGAAAAACTCTTGTATTGTTTTGCTTGGTGTCTATTTAAGGTTACTTTTGTGTTCTAAGCAAGGAAGCTTAGACCTCTGTAGTGTAAACAGAAAAGCTGCACCTTCAACTGCAGGAAACGCGATTAATAGCATGCAAAGTATAAGAAAATATACCTTCAGCATGTACAAGCTGACTATCTTTCTAGCAAATAAGCATGCATAATGTATGCTACATAAAGGAGAAGTACAGCCAAAGCTCTTTTGGCTGTACTTTTCCTGTGGATCACAGGAGTGCAGTTCATTCTGCACTCCTGTGACCTGTTTTAAGCGTCTGCGGGCTGAAGCCCGCTGTTGGCTGACATCACTCAGCCGATCCAGGCTGGGGAAAGATCCCAACTTCAAGGTTGGGACTCACCCCAGAGTCTGGAGTGGTACCTGGCTTAGCCTAGGGGGGAGGAGGAGGCGGCACAGCATGAAGCGGTGACTGACAGTCATCACTCTCTGCTCAGAACGGAGAGGAGAACTCAGTGAGCAGCGGTCATGTAATCACTGAGTTCTCACCCTTAGAGCTGACAGGAGACAGATGCAGCATTGGATTGATGCTGCATCCACCTAGGTAAGTATAAATGGGGAGTCCACACTTCTGTTTTAATTTGGGCTTTCTTGTGATGGAATCTTATGGTTCCTTCATCTTTTCAGAGTTCAGCACCACACATCTATTTCCTCTGAAGTGTCCAGAGCAAATCTTTCCTTTGTCTTTCACAACACAGTTTTCCAAACTCCTTTTCCCCTCCCCCAGCTCCTGCTACATTATATCCTGTAGCCTTCACTTCATGTGTTGAGCTTATAAACTAGTCCAACTGGTTCATTTGCATATCAACAGTGGAGCCCTAGCTTCTAAACTAAAATCTAACAATATGCCTATCTAGGCCATTGTTTCTCAACCTTTTTTCAGTCAAGGCAAACTTTAAAATTATGACAATCTCAAAGCACCCCATTCTAAAATGTAAAAAACGATTCTAATAGTTTTTCGTAACGCAGCAACATCCAGACGCGTAGGACACCCAAAGAGGTGATTTACTCTTCTAAAGCAAATATTCCTTTGCAAACTGGTAATGACTAGTATACCATTATTTCTCCTTTAGTTTCTCTCCCTCACCCAGCTAATATGACCCCACTGCTGATGGAGAGGGGCAGGGGAGGAGCAAACAAGGATGCTGTGCATGATGATGTCCTCATCAACTAATGATGTAATTGGTTGTTAGGATGCCGGCAGCTGGCAGGTTGTAAAAGTGCACATTGAAAACCTATGGCTTTGTGTAACTAAAAGGCAGGCTTGATTAATCTGCACCCCTGAAAAGGCCTGAAGGCACCCTGGTTGAGAGAGGCTGATCTACGCTATAACAAAATCACCACATATCCATAGCAACACATGTATTGAGTATGGTTTCTAAAATAGTTTTTATCATGGATATACAGCAAGCAAAATAAGTATTGAACACATCACCATTTTTCTCAGTAGATATATTTCTAAAAGTGCTATTGACATGAAATTTTCACCACATGTAGGTAACAACCCAACAGAAAATCTATGGAAAGAACTAAAGATAGGCCCACAGAACCTTCAAGATTTGAAGACTGTGTGTGTGGAAGAATGGTCCAAAATCACACCTGAGCAATGCATGTGACTAGTTTCTGCACACAGGAGGCATCTTGAAGCTGTCATTACCAACAAAGGATTTTGTATGAAGTCTTAAATAAATTTCAAGTAAAAATTGTAGCGAGCGCTATGAAAATATATGTACATAAGCAGCTGAACACTAAAGGTACACCATAAGCCTTCAATAAAATTTCAGTATAAAAGTTAGGGTGGGAGCCGTTGATGGCTGGAAGTTTTCAGTGTCCCTTCATAGGATGCACAGTGTTCAGGGGGTGGGAGCCGTCAGTGTCCCTTCATAGGATGCACAGAGTCCTCCACATCCCAGGATGGCTCCTATCTCCTCATGCAGATGTCACCTCCATACGCCGCGTCACTGTCGCATCCCTCTCCAGCCACTCATGAGCCATGAGATATCTGCATGAGTGGCGGCCTGGAGATAGGAGCCATCCTGGGATGTGGAGGACTCTGTGCATCCTATGAAGGGACACTGACGGCTCCCACCCCCCTCTGCTATCCCATCCTAGAGGAAGTGACAATGTGCTGCCTGGAGCTCTTCTATCATCCCAGCTGGGCCGGAGAGATACCCGACTGAGCCATGTCCTGATCTCACCCAGTACCCCTTTTCTTTGCTCTGCACCAAGCATTTTAACTTCCCAGCAACCCCGGTGAACATCCCAGAGCCTGGACGAGGTAGATTCATTTACCCTGGCTGTATCCTGTAACCAAAGGAAGGCCATCCACCCTAAAGAGGGATCCTCAACTGTTATCGACAGTATGCGATACAACACGCTATACCTAAGCGCTTCTGGTGAGTGTGCATTTTTTACATTCATTAGCATACCCACCTGAGGATTTATATACTGGGATTATATTTCATCACCTGGAGATTACCTTGAATATTATTGGGAATACTTTACAGAGATTTTAATGACATTTATGTTTCAAAGCGCATCAGAGGTGCATGTGCGTTTTTGATGTATAGTATCTTTAGCCCTTGCTAATTTTTGGAATTTTAAGATAATACTTCTATATTCATTTTTATCATTTCATTGTTTGACTGGATTGCTTTTACTGTCTTCTTAGCACTGCACTTTTTATACTGAAATTTTAAATAAATTTCAGTTAGTGTGATCAATACATTTTCCCTGTGTCATACTATTTTATTATTATTATTATTATTATTATACAGTATTTATAAAGCGCCAATAGTTCGCTCAGCGCTGTACATTACAAAGGGGGACAGAACATGTGACAGAACAATAACAATACAATGCAAAACATGAGGAGATCGAGGGCCCTGCTCTTTCGAGCTTACAATCTAGGAGGATTATTATTAGAAGTTATTATTACACATAACTTCATTTCTGAATGTATTTGTTTTGGTTTCTTTGTATGTATGGATTGCATGGATTGCTCCTGACGTGATGTCAGCACCTTTACAAATTTATTTACCAAGAAAAATGGTGACGTGTTCAATACTTATTTTACCCACTGTAATTGTTAACATTTTTAAGTATTTGGTGTATTCATATGGTACCAGAAAAATCTTATTTTTTTATGTTTGGTATGTTTAGTTTTAATTTGTTTTTTTTTCAGCATGAAATTCAAGAATATCTGATAATATAACCCTATTCATGGCTCTGCTCAAATTGCATATCTTCTTTTTCAGTATTTAATTTTTGTTTTTTTAGCATGAAAATCAAGAATATCTGATAATATAACCCTTTAAGAGCCCTACAAAATGACCTCCAGCATGCCATTGGTGTGAATGTCTGACCAAACAATCAGAAACAGACTTCATGAGGGTGGCCTGATGGCTCAATATCCCCTAGTGGGCCCTGTGCTCACTTCTCAGCACCATAGAGCTTGATTGGCATTTACCATTGAACACCAGATTTGGCAGATCCACTACTGGCGCCCTGTGCTTTTCACAGATGAGAGCAGGTTCACCCTGAGCACATGTGACATACAAGAAAGGGTCTGGAGAAGCCGTGGAGAACGTTATGCTGCCTGTAACATCGTTCAGCATGACCGTTTTGGTGGTGGGTCAATGATGGGCTGGGGAGGCATATCCATGGAGGGACGAACCTCTACAGGCTAGACAATGTCACCATGACCGCCATTAGGTATTGGGATGAAATCCTTGGACCCATTGTCAAACCCTATGCTTGTTCAGTGGGTCCTGGGTTCCTCCTGGTGCATGACAATGCCCGGCCTCACGTGGTGGGAGTATGCAGGCAGTTCCTAGAGGATGAAGGAATTGATACCATTGAATGACCCCCACGCTCACTTGACCTAAATCCAATAGAACACCTCTGAGATATGTTTCGGTCCATCCGACGCCACCATGTTGCACCTCAGACTGTTCAGAAGCTCAGTGATGCCCTGGGTCAGATCTGGGAGGAAATACCCCAGGAGCATGCATACAAGCACATGGAGGCCATACAAAGTACTGAGTACCATTTTGAGTTGCTGCAATGAAATTTCAGCAAAACAGACTAGCCTGCTGCATCATGTTTTCACTTTGATTTTCGGGTGTCTTTGAATTCAGTCCTCTGTAGGTTGATTATTTTCCTCAAATGATGGGGCATCCTTACATTCTTAACACATTACCCAGTCCATATCAGTATAGATATCCAACATGATATTTGTCCCCATTGTCCCCATCTAGTGTGTTTTCAAAGTATTCCTTTAATTCTTTTGAGCAGTGTATGTGGAGGACACTGGCTTTAAAGATTGGTCTGCTGAGCAGCAGTGCAAACAAAGCTCCCAACCAAGGTCCCAGTGAAGCATCAACATCTGTCAGTGTCCCAATGAAGAACATCTGCAATAGTGTCCCAGTGCACATCAACATCTGTCACAGTGTTCTAATGCATCAACATCTGCAATAGCGTCCCAGTGTGACATCAACATCTGTCAGTGTCCCACTGGACCATCAACATCTGACACAGTGTCCTGATGCACCAACATCATCTGCAATAGTGTCTCCATGGAACATCAACATCTGTTGGCGGCCCAATGGACCATCAACATCTATCACAGTGTCTCAGTGCACATCAACATCTATCAGTGTCCTGGTGGACCATAATGTTCAAAAACTCATTATGCCTCATAGAAAATATGTTGGGGTGTTTGCTTTTCAAATGTGGTAATTTTTGCCACTATCTGGTGCTCCAGGGCCTCCAAAAATGTGATAGGAAATTGGGTGTGTAATTTATGCTCCCGGAATGCCTGAAGGTGCTCTTTGGATATTGGGCCTCTCTGTGTGGCTAGACTGAAAACGTTTCACACGTGGTGTTGACATACTCAGGAGGAGTGATAGAGTGTGTTTGGGGCATATTTTTTTAGTATGTCTATGCTGTGTGTTGGAAATATCTTATAACTAGACAACTTTCCGTGAAAAAAAAATTTCATTTTATTTCCACATTTTCCAAAAACTTGTGGCAAAAAATTACATGTGAAAGACTTATTAATGCCTTACAGAAAATATGTTGGGGTGTGCTTTCCAAAATGTGGTCATTTTGTCGGTGATTCCATTGTCCTGGTGCTCCAGGGCCTTCAAAAATGTGATAGTCAGCAAATTAAATGCGTAATTTATGCTCCCTGAAATCCCTATGCTTCATGGCCCTTCTATGTGGCTAGGCTGTGAAAAAGTCTCACACATGTGGTATCCCCTTACTCAGGAATAGTAGCAGAATGTATTTTGGGGTATAATTGTAAGTATGTCCATTCTGTGTGCGAGAAATAACTTGTTATAGGAGAAGTATGGGATAGTACAAATAGCATGAACTACCCTTACCACAGAACAGCTTTTCTTTCTTTCTTACGTTGCTCCATGTTTGCTGTATCCCCATTCCAAGCCCTGGTTAGGGCTGAGTAACGGTCCTCTTCAGGTTTGAAAGTTTGGAGTGGGTGGTTACATCTAGAGTTAGCCACTCCCCTCATCCTCTCCTCTTTCAGCTCTCAGCTGTGACCATGCTTTCCTCACAGAGACACAAGCTGGAACATGCCTGCCTGTCATGTGCTTCTGTTTCCATGACTTCACACTGTCAGCAAGAAACAGAGGCACATAACAGAATGCTGAGGGATTTGCAACTCCAGGAGACTGTACTGTACAAGAAAAGAATGAATTAATGTTCTTCAGCTTCTTCTCTGCTTCACTCTGCAGAGAGAGAACTAATAAAGTTAGGCAGTGAAAGCTCAGCCTGGATAGGAGGCAGAAGGAAGGAAGGAGGAGGGAGAAAGCAGCTGCATGTCTGTCAGTGAAACTTGGACTCAGAACAAGCTTGATGGGAGGGGGGAGTAGGGGGAGAGAAGCTGCCTGTGTGTGAAGAGACTCAACAGTCTGGATGGGAGGGGGGAGTGTGAGAAGAGCTGAAGCTCTGCTGATGTCTCGGGAGCATGCAGACTGTCAGTCATAAGAGTGGGGTGGATACCGACATCAGTGTCGGGATGACACTGCATGAGAGACCTCAGCCCCTCCTCAGTTATTTTCTTTGATTTCAGAAGAAAGGGTGTATATTTCAGAGGGCAGAAAATCATTTTTCATAGTAGCAGCTCACCAGGATTCAGATTATGCAAACAAAATGTAACCCATACTTCTCTTTTAAAATTATGATTTTGTGAAAAAAATGTGTACATGAAAGTAAGGTTAACAATATAACTTGATTACAAAATCTTCAGTTTTACTTAAATTAGTTGATGCAAAAATGAATACACCCCACAACAAAAACTACTACATCTAGCATTTTGTATGACCTCTATGATTTGTAAGGACAACACCAAGTCTAGGCATGAAATGAACAAGTTGGTGACATATTGCAACTTCTATTTTTTTTTCCATTCTTTAAGAACGACCTCTTTTAGAGCCTGGATGCTGGATGGAGAGTGATGCCCAACTTGTCTCTTCAGAATTCCCCATAGGTGTTCGATTGGGTTCAGATCAGGAGACATGCTTGGCCACTAATTCACTTTCACCTTGTTCTTCTTCAGAAATGCAACAGTGGCCTTAGATGTGTGTTTTGGATCATTGTCATGTTGGAAAAGTGCACGACGACCAAGGGCACGGAGTGATGATAGCATCTTCTCTCTCAATATAGAGCAGTACTTCTGTGAATTCATGATACCATCAATGAAATGCAGTTCTCCAACACCAGCAGCACTCATGCAGCCCCACAGAAGGACTCTGCCACCACGTTTCACTGTAGGCACTATGCATTTTTCTTTGTACTCCCCACCTTTGTGACAGTGCTGAAAGCTGAAAATTGGCCTGGGCAGGAAGGGGGTGAAAGTGTCTGGAATAGAGGTGGTTAAAAAGGGTATTTACTCAAGAGATAAAACTATAATTCTATAGGGAGATGGGGGGGTAGAGATAACACTATAATTATACCACTTTACAAAACTCTAGTTTGGCCACATCCAGAGTATACCGTCTACTTCTGGTCACCAATCCTCAGGAGGATGTGCTGCAGCTGGAGAGAGCCCATTCATACAGTTGTGTTCAAAATAATAGCAGTGTGTTGAAAAAAAGTGAATAAAGTTCAAAATCCTTCTACCAGCTTTTATTTCCATACACACAAATGCATTGGGAACACTACACATTCTATTCCAAATCAAAACATGAAGAAAAATATATAAAATTTGTGTTGTTCCTCTAAAAAAAATTGAAAAAAAGTGAATATTAGACTGTTCCAAAAAAATAGCAATGTTTGTATTCTTCTTTACAAACTCAAACATTCACTATATAAACTGAAAAATGTTTGAAGATTTTGCTTTCCTTTGAATCAATTAATATTTAGTTGTATAAGCACTGTTTCTGAGAACTGCTGTACATCTGTGTTGCATGGAGTCAACCAACATCGAGCGCCTGTGAACAGGTATTCCAGCCCAGGATGATTGGACTACATTCCACAGTTCTTCTCTATTTCTTGGTTTTGCCTCAGAAACTGAATTTTTGATACCACCCCACAAGTTTTCTATTGGATTAAGATCCGGGGATTGGGCTGGCCACTCCATAACGTCAATCTTGTTGGTCTGGAACCAAGATGTTGCACATTTACTGGTGTGTTTGGGGTCATTGTCTTGTTGGAACACCCATTTCAAGGGCATTTCCTCTTCAGCATAAGGCAGCATGACCTCTTCAAGTATTCTGATGTATTCAAACTGATCCATGATCCCTGGTATGCGATAAATAGGCCCAACACCGTAGTATGAGAAACATCCCCATATCATGATGCTTGTGCAGCCATGCTTCACTGTCTTCACAGTGTACTGTGGCTTGAATTCAGTGTTCGGGGGTCGTCTGACAAACTGTGTCCGGCCACTAGACCCAAAAAGAACAATCTTACTTTCATCAGTCCACAAAATGTTGCGCCATTTCTCTTTAGGCTAGTCAATGTGCTCTTTGGCAAATTGTAACCTCTTCAGCACGTCTTTTTTTCAACAGTGGGACTTTGCGGGGGCTTCTTGCAGATAGCTTGGCTTCACATAGGCATCTTCTAATTGTAACAGTACTCACAGGTAACTTTAGATCTTCTTTGATCTTCCTAAAGCTGATTGTTGGCTGAGTCCTTGCCATTTTGGCTATTCTATCCATTCAAATGGTAGTTTTTCGCTTTCTTCCATGTCTTTCAGGTTTTGGTTAACATTTTAAAACATTTGCGATCATTTTAGCTGAGCAGCCTTTCATTTTATGCACTTCTTTATATGTTTTCCCCTCTCCAATCAACTTTTTAATCAAGGTACACTGTTCTTCTGAACAATGTCTGGAATGATCCATTTTCCTCAGAATTTCAGAGAGAAATGCACTGTAACCAGCATGTACAACATTTGCTGCCTTCCTTCCTTAAATAAGGGCAATAATTGCCACCTGTTTTTCAAAGAATGAATGACCTCACTAATAGAACTCCACACTGCTAGTATTTTGAACATGCCCCTTTCAATTAGTGATTGAATTACACAGAATCAGCAGCATGCATGTCATGACTGTTGGGTCTGTTGGATTTCTATTACTCTACTACACCTGCTAGTAAATTATTTGCCATGTAGAAATATCATTTCTACCAAAAACAGTGATTGATCAGGTTAGTGATGTCTGACTGCTATTAGTTTGAACACAACTGTATATGTCATTTAACGTCCCTTTTGGAGCTTCCCTAGACAACTCATAGGAGGAAAGTACCCCAGCCAACAAAGGGCTCAGGCGGGAAATCCTCCTTTCTCTGGAACGAAAAGGAGGGTTTTTTTCGTCTGAGGCCTCTAAGCCCAAGGTCCATGGTCAGAATGTAGCTCCCTTACTGCAAGGAATGAGGAAACTCTTCCACTTCCTTAACATGGGGGGAATGTTTGCCTTTGCATCCACCTGGACCAAATGTATTTGTGTATGCAGGGGTGAGGAACATGGTGTCCAAGCGCTTGCTAGCTAGAATTTCTAAATCTACCTCCCCTTTATGCTGTCACATATTCCCCTGTCCCTGTGGTATGGGGGGATTCACCCCATTTTAGACATGTAAGTGCTGTATGACTTTATTAATGTAAAAATGTTCTGAATTAGGCAAATCAGTCCTTGCTTCCCTCTACCTTGAGATTTTCTGGAAGCAGTTGACATCAAGGATGCCTACATGTCTGTCCCATCTTCCTAACCCATCAACACTATCTGCATTTTGCTGTGCATTACCAGTTTGTTGGTCTTCAGGCACCTGAAGTCTTGCAGCTCAAAGAGAAGTGGATCTGATTCTGATTTGGGTAGAACTTTTTTGTCCAGCCCTTCCCAACATGTATATTCCAGAAATAGAAAATTGTCAGGTGGACTTCCTCAGTCATTGTCATCTGCGCTCCAGAAAATGGTCTTTCCACCCATCAAGATAGAGGGCACGCCAATATTCATCACATCCTCAAGCTGGCTCAGGAAGAGGTGGTTTGCAGACCTTGTCAGACTCCTTGAAGATTCTACATGGGCCCTCTCAGTTAATCCTGATCTTTTGATCAAGATCCGGTTTACCAACCTGATTCTCAGCTGCTGATTTTTAATGGTTTGGCTGTTGTAGCCCAGGTTCTGAGGGTCAGAATCCTTTTGGCTTTAGTCATTCCTCTTGAAAGCTAGGAAATTAAATTCTCAAAGTCTAACCTCAAAGTAAAGCCTATTCATTTTGTAAATTACAGGCAAGCAAATTTCATCCCAGGAGCTTCTCTGGGGGGGGGGGACAAAACATTTTTTCTTCCTTGGATGAAAAAAGGTGGATGTTCAGGCCTCAGCAGATGTCAAAAGGTTCTTCGGGCAGTGCTGTAGGCCTTATGTTTGCTGTAGCCCACCCCATAATTGGGCTTCTTTTGGACATCCCAATGCTACAAAATACTATGTTGTGTACTGTAATGTACTACTAAGAAAATATGATTTTTGTCTTACTTAAAAAAACCCGCATTTACAGTTTCTTTCATCTGCACATCTTTATTTTACTGAAACCCAGATCTAAACTAACAGAGGGATCTCTGAGTCTGCCATTCCTACCTTGCTGTAGGTAAGAGAGTCACTTCCAGGAACATTTATTATTAGCCGGCATTCAGAAAAGTATAGGTATTTCCAGAGTTTACTTTGGATCCCCACCCTGAACCTCCAAACTCAAACTGCACCAGAATCTAGCTCTCAGCACCCTAATAACTGAGGTTTCTGCCTTTTCTATCCTTTCTAAGGCCTTTAGACTTGACCCTCTTTACAAGAACCTTACTCAGGTTTCATTTTGCATCAGACCCCCCTTGTGGCACCCTGTGCTCCCCAAGGATCTTAATACAGTTCCTTGCAGAAACTACCCCAAAAACCATTGGAGACACTCCCTGAGAATTCCTAACCAACATGGTAGGCTTTTTTTGGTAACATAAAAGGAAGAGTCTCTAGTTCTGAGATATGCTAAGAGATCCACCTCATAATTCACAATTATAGCATTATTCTAACATCTTTATGTCCTGCTGCTAAGCATCCTAAGGGTATCCCTCTAAATTCTCTGAATATTCTCAGAACTATTAGAGCTTTCTGTACCTAAAAAAAAAAAATCTCTTCTTCTGAAAAACAGAGTTCTCTGTTTTTCCTTCAGCCCTCACATATGGCACTCTTTTGCTTGAAGCAGACATCTCCTTTTGCACCATTACACACTCACTCCACTGCTATTGACAGAGCACCCTGAGCCTTTAGGCTTAAAGGATAAGTTCACCTCTTGGGACATGTTACATGTTCCACCTTTATTTAGGTAACATGTTCCAGCTCTTGCCCCCTCTCCCCCGATCCTCCCTGTAACTGTGGGCGGGGGTTCTTATCCTCACACCTGCTGTCACTTTTTAAAAACAGTGTGGCTGTGCGGAGCTCTGCTCACACAGGCACATCATTCATTCACATGTTCCTGTGAATGAATACACTACAATTACTATCTTCCACTGCAGCAGACTTAGTCCACTTAGATGTCCTCCGGATTTCAAACAGAAAGCCCGTATGGAGGTATGGGCTGAAATCTGGAAGACATTTCTGCAGGAGCCCATGATTTACTCATCATGGGTGCTATGCCTTCCAGGCTCCTGCAGGACAATAAAATAAATGCACATTTTTTTCTGCAAAAATATGTGCACTGATTATTTTTCTGTAAAGGTGAACTTAACCTTTAAGCTTCTATTGACAAACTGTTAGTCGTTACCTGGTCTTCTGTTCTTACCTTCTTGTAACCAGGTACATGTTTTACCTTTTCATAGTGGAGGCTTCAGCTGCACGCACTACACTGATCCTTGGGTAAATTTTCACCACTGTTGCTGTTGTGCCTGAGGGACAGTTCCATTAATTAGTGGTTGCCTGCCTTGGTTTGGTGATATGAATAAGTTGCCTGTTTCATATACTGCCTGATTAGGATAAGTGGAATGGTGACTTGCCTGTAAATGCATATCTTGGAGTACAATACAGGACACCCTCTGTAGATTCTTGTTACTCTGCATTGCTTGCTACAAAACTGAGGACTCGCTGAGTGGGGTTTTATAGGGGAGGCGTCCCAGAGGGTGTCTCCTCAAAAACTTGCCAGTATCCAATCACCAGGAGATACAAGCCTATAACCTATGGTGTGTTAATTGGTTGACTGTGTCCTGTACTGCACTCAAATATATGAATTTTACAGATAAGTCAAATTTCCTCTTTTATCTGTATTCAAAACACCCTGTGCAGCAGTGAAATTCATACAGGCTGCATTTTCTATCACATATTACACTTCAGAGGTATGACTGGGTCACATTGTTCTGTATGATATTTATATGCTTGTTGCATGGCATTATTAATAAAATGTATAAAAAGGTACACATAGGCAGCTATTTTAAGAGCTGTATATATAAACAAAGCCTAGTAACACTGCAATATAATATATAATAATATTGACATTTGTAACCTAATTCTCTACAAAAATCCAGAGGCTGCTAAAGCAGTGGGAATTCTGAGCCCTGTGATTTCCAATAGTCTTATTAATTCAAAATATTTTTACTGACAGCCACCTTCTGTGAAATGAGACGAAGCAATCATTTTAAATGGTGTAGTCTAAATCATAAAAATTGGCGTTAGGTGCTTCGGAGTATTGTTAAGTTAGCAGCAATTAACAGGAAACCACAGAAAACTAATGCAAGGTTTTTTTATTAGTAGAAAATGTCAAAATAAAAATGGAGTTTGGCTTTCAACAAAAACAATTCACACAAGTTTTCATTATTTTAGTTTTTTTTTTTTTTTTTTTTTTTTAATGCTGCCCTTAAGTAAAATGATATTGAGACACAAATATGGCATTAAATAGCATCAGTTTATTGACTCCCCATAGTTACCAATGTCTGCTTTAAACAGGATAGAAAAACAGACTGTGCTCTCCACTGTGCAGCTTCTAAGGACGATGCAGAAAGCTGCCAATACCTGACCTGCCCTGGACCTGGGCAGAAGGCAGGTACCAAGGCTCCATGACATACCCAACTGCTTTCTGGTCTCATATCCAACCTTTCACTTTTAGTGTACACTGCAGACACTACTGTTCTCCATATGAAATCCTATAACACTGAAGATCTATGTTAGTGATGTGAAATAATGTTTAACAGAACATGTACAATGTGATTTAGATGTGATGGAAAGATAATCTAGAAACTGTGTTAAAAAACAGTGTGACAAACAGGTTTATATTATCAAATTTTTTTGTTTGTAAAATTGACTAAAGGTTTAAGAATACTAGACCATACCCTGCTTTGGAAAAAGCTATAAACATGTTGGCAATAAACTTTACCCTATACACTACTTATTGGTAGAATGCAGAGTATAAACAGCACTGCTCCCCTAAAGGTTCTGGCATACCAAATGGATTCATGCTGGGGTCATTATAGTGATGAAAAGTCTTATGCCAGTGTCTAAGAATCTTCATATATGCAAAATGATGCATGATTGAAGGAGATGATCTTATGAAAATCTACATAACTGCAGTGCTTAATGCCTATGTCTTCATGTGCAAATAATGAAATTTATTTGGTATGCAGTGCTTTGTACACGTGGTTTGCTGGCTTTACAGAAGGATTTACAGGAGGGATAACAATATTCCCAAGCAGTATTCTAGCTTGTTATATGAATCTCCTGGGGCCCTCTTATTCTTTTTAAGGTAATCAATCTGTCTAGAAATTTTAAAAATTAGATAAATTACTGTGATATCTCTATGCATAAAAGTCAATTCCTCTTACAGCATTGTTCCAGTGTATAGATGGATATTTACAAATGATAAACTATCCTCAGTGGCTGTTTTTGCTCACTCAAATGAACATTTCCAGGTAGTAGCAGGATTTTGCTACTATAGGCCATGTACACACAACAGTTCTTGGTGTGCTAGGTATGAGCCTAGTGTAACAGACCTCATATTTCCCATAAGGTAGTGCAAAAAGCAATTATATTGTGACAATTGTAGTGAACCATAACCAATAAGAAATCGGCATGTAACTGGTCTGACTACAGTAAGCTAGAGTCTTGTTGCAAGCAATACAGCAATTTGGTGTCATTACTATTATTGTGCTGCTTTACTAAATAAGTCCAATGCTGTAGTCATCATAGTCATAATGGCTTTATGTCTTGGTATGTCCTGTTTCATGGCTTGTTGCAGATAGCTAAATATTAACACTCTATGGTGCATACGTGACTACCATGGTGCATAACCACTGAGTGTATTCAGCTTTAAGAATCATTCTGTTTTTGGGTTGTGTTTTTCAGGCTGGAAATTCTCTACGATATTTGTTGAGGGACAGGAGTCTTTTACACCACTTGCTGAAGCAGTTCCAGGAACTCATTAAAACCTAATATCATGCTTGCCAACACTGATGTAATCAGACAAAATAGCCCTATTAGGGCCCCCCACATTCCACAACAGCACTTTAAATGCATTAAAAATAGCCAAAATCACTCATTATTTACTCTTTCTATAGCTTAAACTAAAGCTGGCTACTTGGATTTAAATTTGGCTGGTTCAGCAGGGACTGGTTGAAATTCGATCCAAGTATGGGCAGGCTGATTATACCCCAGGCAATCCTTCGATCAACTTGAGTACAACCAGCCTGTTGGATTTTTTTTTTTTTTACATTCTATTACTGCCAGCGGCTATAGCTGCTAGCAGTAACCATTGTGTTCTAACCTCCATGAAGGCACCCACCAGCAAAACACAGTAGTGCCGCGGGAAACATTCCCCCATCAACCTGTGGTGGAAGGAAACAAATTCGAGTAATCTATGGGCTGTTTAAGGCTAGATTCTGGGACACTTAAGATAGTAAGTACCCATGACAGGACTGATAAGTCAAAACAGAGTTACATATTTGTAGACTTACAAAAGCCTGTCTTGTATCGTACTATAAAATGATAAAAACAATCAAAAGAACTACCATGTACAGTTAGCTCCCACAAACATGGCAAAGCACAAAATTCTTTAACAAACGGTCTCCTTATTTCAATTCTTAGGCCTCTCTGTTTCTGCTGTAAATCTTACATATACTCTGGTATACTAGTGCATTTTTAATGAAAGAGAGGGCAAAAGATCGTCAGTAGCATTTAGTGGATCAAAACAGCAAATAATATAGGGCTAGTACCATCAAATGTAGTGGAAATTATAGCAAACTTGCAAGGTCTCTTTGTCAGACTGTTAACCTAATTGGTAAGGGTTTTCACTTTGGCTGATTATTTTAGGTTTTACCCCAATCACTCTTGTCATTCTTACACACAGCAGTGCTACTCTATGGCTATCACAGTACCACTCTTAGAATTCAGTGAAAAAAGGCAAGACTATAGTTATGCATCTTGTCTGATCTGTAAATAAGTTATCGAATATAGTAATAGGGTAGATAAATCTTCCCAACTTACAGCACTGGTCAAACCTTGCTTTTATATGAATATGCTAATATTTTTCTGGTCAAGGCAGAATCACACTATACTATACTCTCTTTATATGCCAAACACTCCAGGTTTGTCTTTATTACTTGGCAAACTTAGACCCATTGCTGATCAAAAGTATCACCTTCTGGAAGAGTTAGAAAAATATTTTCTGGGCCATTTAAATAATATTTGGTGCCATTTTGGTCATACTACTCAGTGATGTCATACATTTAAAAAAATTAAATAAATTTTATATTTGAAATAGATTTTCCCCTGTACAAAATGCATATCTTTCTCAAACTTTCACACTGCCTGCTTGAGTCAACACCCGTGTAGATCTAGCATGGCAACAGGTACTACTATTTGAGCCCCAAGTACATAGACATAGGTAAAAATAAAATATTGGGGATCTAGGATCTCTTAATACAGCAAGTAAAGTGCATTCTATAAAGATCTCTTTTTTGGCATGCCTCTTCACACCTTACCTCCATAACCCTAAAAATTGAAGTGCTCATGTATGGAGAAATTTCCCACGTGAAAACAAATTGGTGGAGGGGAGCTTGTGTACAAAAGTGTTCTATGTTGTCCGGCGCAATAGACCTCAACTGTAATTTTTCCATTGCACATTTAAAAATGTAGGAAACAATCTGATTGGTTTGCCATGGGCAATTAAGAACACTTTTTTCTATATATACACACACCAGACCCGCGATGTAGGAGGAAGTCAGTGATCCTGGGTGAAGGCTTTGTCTTCAGCATGTTTCTCAGGATAACCTTTCCCACCCTGTTGCTCATTTGGAACATATGTCCAATATGTTCACCTTGAAACATAAAATAGTGTAATTCACAAGAAAACAGGAAGGATTCCTAGAAAGTGTGCTCCAGTATTACTTGCAAGCAGTACACAAAAAAAGTAGAACCTTTTTTTCTGTTTTACAGAAAAGTAGAAAAGCTTAAATATAACTGAAAAAGGTTTAAGTGAGTCTATTTACAAACAGATATTGCAAAATGGTAAATTAGATATGATGCTAAAAAGGCACAGCTTTCCCTTCCTTAAATACACTGTAAACAGTTCAGAATCCATGCAAAACATGTTCACTTTACAAAAAAAAATTACCTTATTTAGACAAAAAAAGAGTACTTAAATATTCTCCATCAAAATAGAATTCTTTCAAAAATACTTTCCTATACTTTCCATTCATCCTTAGTCATTAAAGATTTTTTTTCAGTCTAATTTACAAAAATTACCATACAGTTTTGTTGATTCAGGTCCTTCACAATTTATACATATACAGCAATATACAATACAGCATAGACTGCGTAAAATTATTTGTAAAGCCAGCACAATATAGCTAATAAAAATCGAGATGGGGCATTTGTTTTAACATCTTATCACATTTCATTTGACTGAAATAAATGCCTGCTTTACACATCAGGGGTTCATGTGAAACTTGCTGCATGCTTACATGGCAAAGGGAGTGAGGACTATGCCTCCAATGGCACAGCACTGGCGCCAAATGCCATCTCTGCAGAAAACAAAGCAAAAAATAATAGAGGGCATTGCCTTCATCTTGCAGTATGACTGATAACATGGGACAACAAATGCCACAAAAAGTAAGTGATTATCCAACATCAAAGGTTCCTTGTTATTTTATACAACAGCTTTTTATTGTTTTCTCGTCAGCTTTCTCTTTGTTTTGTACAAGAAAAGAATATGTAATGCCCCATATTGATCGTACACGTTGTGTGCAAACCGAGGGTAACCATTTAAAAGTCTTCTTGTGTCCATGAACCCAAATGAAACAAAGCAAGAAACTCCATGGCATTTTTTTTCTAATTTCAATGTTAAAATATCAAAATGAATCAGTCATTGACTAGATATGGCTTTTTATCCATAGGAATAGGAGTAATTATCAAGTGTTTGGGGATGATGCTGGCTGCATTTTCAATGATTCCAGGCATGTTTTCTTCAGTCCCCAAACAGTGTGATTTCTTTATGTTATTCAGCTTAAAAGAGTTGATCTTCCTTGTCTTTAAAAGAATAAAAAAAAGTTTCTTATATCCAGCTTGTGATGGAACATTGAGGAAACTTAAGGCAAAGTTTTCCTGCAAGACTCTTCCAGTTACTTTCTATGAAAGTACAAAGGCTTGGCATTCCCCGCCTCTACCTTTGGTAACTGATCACTGATTATTTCCACAAGCATAGCAGGAAACTCCACTTTCAGCGCCTGAGATTCCCTAAAGGTATAGAAGCAGAACTCCAACAAGTCTCCAACCACCTGCAAAACAAAGAGAATTTTATATTATTAAATGGGTTGGATTTAACCATTTAGTGCCAAGGCATGCCTGTAAAAAGGGCTCCCACCTTTTTAAGTCTCTACAGTTGAGTACATTTCTATAACAACTGGGTATATGTCATTCAGAATGCTTGTATGTATCAAGTAATACAAATGAATCATATGAATGTTCATCTGGCGCCCTCCTTCCCCCAACCCCAATAGTTGGAAAGCAGCAGACTGACCAGATCAACTCAAGATTTCTTTAGACTGAAAGTTTACAAAGTGTTCCTTAACCAACATAGATATATGTGTGCTCTAGGTTTCTGGAATTGCATGGGACTGCTCTCTCAAGTTAACATGCCTGGAACACTTCCAGTGAAATCCCTACATAGGGCATTTATACAAGATGAACAAAATATAGTATGTCATATATAGTATAACCTCTCACATTGATGGAAGAGCTTCTCTACTCCAAGGCAAACGTGTGGTAAGACAAGTAAACTTGTTGGCTTACTATGGACAGTGAGCACAGTGACTTGCAGACAAAACTGATGAGCTTGAGTTCTCACGAACTCCAAGCAACCAGACAAAATACTGGTATGTGATCTCTTTAATCTGCAAAAAAAAGAGTGGCATTCTTCGTGATCCAGACTTTCCTACCAGGGAGCATAGCCAGGTTCAAAACCTCCCTACAGTTTGGCCAATGGCCTTGTCAGCAGCCCCTCAACCCCCCCCCCCCCATACTGTGATTGGACAAAAGATGGATCAACATGCTGATGAGGTCATTTATATGCTCCTCTCTCATTTAATCATGTTCTGTGTAAACAACTGTCCTGATTTGTCCCCCATGAATTTTTCCTTGCCAACTTTAATGTATATGTATATATGTAAACCCCTACCTTGTAAAACATGTTCGGTTTAAAATAGAAATGAAAGGCAAAACATTTAGTGTATAGATATAAAAAATATAAACACATTGTTTTCCCTTTTTTATAAGTGATCACATACCCTCTGTTCTCAGTTGCGTAAGAGCTGGGGGAGGAGAAACAGCAGCACACTGACCTTCCCCAGTGAATGACTGCAGGGGGTGTAAGGACAAGTCTGATCTTTGGAGGAGAGCAGGCTGAATTCCCAGCACAGCTAGAGAAGTGACCACGATGTGTTCTCCTGCTTAGTGTGGTCAATTTTTAATTAGGAAAGCAGAGGGACTGGCAGGAACACCAGGGACTTCACATAAAGGAAGCACTATAAAGAGAATAGTACATGGCACAGCAGGTACATATCAGGGATATGAAATGTTGGGTTGACATATTCTTTAACCACTTCAGGTCTGGACACTTTCACCCCCGACACTTTCACCCCCTTCCTGTCCAGGCCAAGTTTCAGTTTTTAGCGCTATCACACTTTGAATGACAATTGGGCGGTCATGCAACACTGTACCCATATGAATTTTCTAGCATTTTTTTGAGACAGATAAAAATTTATTTTGGTGGTATTTATTCACCACTGGGATTTTTATTTTTTTGCTACATAAATGAAAAGATCCAAATATTTTGAAAAAAAGTGTTTTTCTTATAAAATTTTGCAAATAAATAATCTTTCCTCATACATCTTGGTCAAAATTTATTCATCTATCTTTTTAGTAAAAAAAAAAAAACCCAAATTAGTTTATAACCAAAAATTATATTTTTTAAAAAAATTTTTTTTTACATTTTTATATTATTATTTGTGTTTTTTTTTAATATACCGTCACCCTAGTAGTACAGTGTCACCATGTGACATTGTACTACTTGTGGGGTGGTGATGAAGATTTTTTTGTCTTTTTTTTACACTAATTGCTTTTACACCCATAAAGGCTGTAAAAACAATCATTTCTCCTTCTCTCTGGCTGCATTCTTGCAGCCATTGAGAAATACTGTGAGAACTGTGATTGGTCACAGCTTGTCACATGGTACAAGGCTGTTGTGAATAGCCTTGTACCATGTGACCTCTATGATCATTCCCTGATTTCACACGTAGTAAGCAATGTCAGGAAGTGACATCTTGCTTGATTCATGTGATCACTGATTGGCCAATCAGGGATCACATGAAGTAGGACCTCACACAGAGGTCCCATACAGCAATCGATGTTCCCAGGGAGTGAGCACAGGCAGTTAATGCGGGGCTGTTTATAAACGTCAACCCGCTTCGGCACTGCTCCCGTCCAGCCATTTCTGTACATGGGTCGGACGGGAAGTGGTTAAGCATTGCTATGCAGGAGGTTACAGAAGGCCAACATCAGGCCAGGCTGCCTGTGGTCAGACTGGCCTCCAAGCTACAAGCCGGCTTCACTCAGCCCACATTTCCATTTATTACATTTTACTGTTGCCTTCCTACCATCTATTCCTTAGGAATCTGAAATGGTTCAATAAAGCATTTACTTTAAACACAGTGGGGTTGATTTTCTGAAGAAAAATGAGGTAAATCTGTGTTTACTTTGAATAACTAATCGTATACAAAAGAAAATAGAAAAAAATGGAATTCTTTCAGAGCACGAGGTTTGTTAAAGTGAGCATTGCTTCTATTCCTTTAATACATCAGCCCCAGTGTATATTCACATACTGTACAAAGCTTGAACAGAATTTACACTGAAAAGTTTACCTGCCCCAAACCCTTTTCCTTAATACACTGATAATATAGAGAGGTATAAAGAATATTTATGCTACGCACACAAGCAACATATCTTCACATAATGTGATTTGTATTCTACTCCTATGTAACACTGAGCTCCTGCTGTCTTCTAGGGTTCCTCTAGCTGTTCCAGTTCATTCACTTAATGCTTTGTCATGTATCCTTCGAGCTTCAAGATATTTTCTATCACCAGTGTGCCTCTAGCTTTGCCACAAGTGAGCACCATTTTAACAGTTCCCAAAGGAAGAGATATTCTAACAAGCTTACAGTTAGAGCCGCGGTAAACATAAAACTGACATTAGGTGGTTTGCTCTTAACTTTTAGCACTTTGTTGGTACATGTGTTAGTTTCAGAAAGTGTCTGAGTTTTTCCTTAAATTAAACTGTGTCGGGATACAGATGCCACGGCTATATTGTTTTACCGCCTGGAAGTTCTCAAACTTTCATCCCCATTTTCTCACTTTTTACTTTATGAGGCTGTGGCCTGGAACCAGTATACACGCTGGAAGATCCAACTTTATTAGCTATACAGTACTAGTTCCACTTACTGTCTAAATCACAACAAATCAACTGAGTTATAGAGAAGAACAGAATTACATTAACCACTTGCCTACCGGGCACTTATACCCCCTTCCTGCCCAGGCCAATTTTCAGCTTTCAGCACTGTTGCACTTTGAATGACAATTGCGCGGTCATGCAACACTGTACCAATATTACCTTTCTATAATTTTTTCACACAAATGGAGCTTTCTTTTGGTGGTATTTAATCACCACTGGGTGTTTTATTTTTTGCGCTATAAACAAAAAACAGCAAAAAATTTAAAACAAAAAGTTTTTCTTTGTTTCTATTATAAAATTTTGCAAACAGGTAATTTTTCTCCTTCACTGATGTGTGTTGATGAGGCAGCACTGATAGGCAGCACTGATGAGGTGGCATGGATAGGAAGCACTGATGAGGTGGCACGGATAGGCAGCACTGATATGAGGCACTGATAGGCAGCACTGATGGATACTGATAGGTGGCACTGATGGGCGGCACTGATGGGTGGCACTGCTGGGCACAGGTGGGTGGCACTGATGGGCACAAGTGGGTGGCACTGCTGGGCGCAGGAGGGTGGCACTGATTGGCACAGGTGGGTGGCACTGATGGGCACAGGTGGGTGGCACTGGTGGGCAGAGGTGGACAGCACTGCTGAGCACAGGCAGGTGGCACTGATGGGTACAGGTGGGTGACACTGTTGGGCACAGGTGGGTGGCACTGATGGGTACAGGTGGGCGGCACTGCTGGGCACTATCAGTGCCGATCACTTCTCTGACAATTGCTGGTTATCGGCAGTACTTTCCTCACACTGTGACAGTGTAAGGAAAGTGCAGCTGATAACCGGAAAATGTATTTACCCGTTGATCTGTTTACCATATCATGTGATCAGGTGTGTCTGTAGGACACAGCGATCACCCGCGGTGCCAGGTGCATGCCGCTAGGGGCGCACAGGGGGCGTGTTCTGGAATTACATCCATGGAACTAGACAACCACGCTGTAGTTGTCTTTCGGCTATAGCGTGGTAGGGAAGATGTTAATATATAATGTTTAATGAGGAAATATCACTTCTATAATTGAAAGGATAGAAAGGCAATGCCTTTCAGTCTTTCAAAAATAAAAAACCAACAAAAATACATTTGAATTCCCTTTATGTATAATCACAAGACTAAGATCTTTTTAAAAAAGCTGAGTCTTCAAGGAAAGGACATTTGGCCAATCAGCAGCTAACGCACATTCGCACTAACCATGTTTAATACATAAAATTCTGTCACGCAGCATGTACACATTTCCAACGCTTGTCCTCTAAGTAATACTTTGATGAAAGACAGGATAAACTCTCAGTCTACACATAGTTCTGAACTATACAATTAGTCCTAGCCATACTGCTCCATTCAATACAATACTATTATTGTCCTATAGGTGTCATTAAAGGGAAAGAAACAGAACTCAGTGGAAGCACACACAGCCTATTTCCGGAGCACGTCTTTTCCTTCGAAGAGTAACCTGAGGTAATGCTTTAAAAACTGATTTCTTTTTTCATTGAATTCCATCTCAAGAGAAGCATGGAGGCTGCCACGTCTGAATTCTCTTTCAGAAAACACTAGTTGCCTGTCTGTCACGCTGATCCTCTTACTTTAGTATCAGAGTCACTGACCTGAATAAAGTCCACAGGCCCGACCTTCCAACGTGTCTCTGATTTTTCAGATTTGCATACTCGTGGGTCAGTGACCTAAACAATACTGAAGTTGGTGGTTCAGCCAAGTAACCATTATTTTTCAAAACAGGTAATCAATGGCAGATTCCATATTTATCTCATTACAGATTTTACTTTAAGGTGAACCCGTGTTTTGCCCATGTAAGTGCCCATTCACATATATGCGGATTACATGAGGTTTAAACCGCATCCAAACTGCATGACGTGAAAAAACATTGCTTCCTATGGTGCCTGTTCACATGTGTCCAGTGCACTGGCGCTGCGGATTCAATACGGTTTTAAAAAGAGTCATGTCTGATTTCTGAGCAGTGCAGTGCGGTCCGGTTCAGGTGTGGATTACAGGCTATTGACTTCTATGGGAATGGTTTTTATATTTCAATATGTTTATTAAGGATTTTTCGAAACATTATACAGAAAGACAGGAAACACAACCCACCAACATGACGAGTTGCAGTGGTTTTTAAACTGCATATGTATGAACAGGGTAAGATCCTGAGTTAATCCTGTCCTGAACCTGATATAAACCTAACCTGACCTGAACCGCTGAACAACTACTGTATCAATTAGCTGTGAAACCAGAGCTTCAATCCTCACCACACGTGTGTGAATCAGCTCTAAGGGGTTTACTTCACTGCTGTGACATTTCTGTGATCAAGGCTACTTGCCGAAATGTGTAAGCGTGCTTCTATGTCACTCCTGTATCACTAATAAAACTTTCCAGAGGATTTTGGAGTTGCCGACACTTCCTGCTTTCTGTATCCTGTATCCAGTGTTTGGAGGACATCTTGGAGCCTGAGCACACGCATTGCTGAATCGGGTGTTTCCTGATGGAGAACTGCTTCTCTGTTATCACATTTGTTGTATCACTGCCTTCTTCCTCAATGGCACATGCTTTACCATCGCTTTACTCCCCTGCTGCTCTATTTGGCTTTCAAGAATGAGCGGAAATAGCTATTACTTCTAGCTATAGGGAGCATGTGACAGGACAGGTGCTTGGCGATTGCCCACTCAGGCGTGTAACTTGGTCACATGAGGGTGAGAAAAGAGGCTTTAGCCCTGTGTAAGGACTTACACATGCTTCCCCAGTTTGTATTACATGGCCAATGCATAGCTCACTTTAAGGGTACATACACAATCATGTGTTGTACATTCCTCATGCAGCAAGCACAGGTAGGACATTTTCTAAATATATGCTATTGCACTGACTAGGGACTGCATGAGGATTCTCCATATCAGAAACATACTTGGGGTTGGTGCTCATGTGTATGGTGTCCTTATACAGGTTACAAAATATCAGTTAACATGTTCTGGGGAAACTCCTATGCATCACTGAGCATGTTTTCACCAATGCTTCACAATAAATACATTCATGTACTTTGTTGTCATTGTAGGTATATACATAACATTAGCCTAGCAACTATGGCTTCATGTGTATGCTATTCTGGATTCCACACGATGATTATAGGTCTTCCATTGCCCAGCCTAGGTGTATTTCAGCTGCCTTGCATATAAATTACTTGGAACCAAATCATTTTTATATCTTTGTGTGAAGTGACAGAACGAAAAAACCCCATAAGATAAGGCAAGCAGTACATGGAACTTTTCTCAGATATGTTTGTCATTTGGATAGGGTTGCCACTTGCTGCAGCCGCAAATGCTGTAGGAACCAGATGGGTGGCTATGATACACATATCTGAGCCTCCTCAGGAGGTTGAGCTGTGTGTGATGGGGGAGGCATGGTGTGTCACATGGAGATACCATAGTGGCAGGGCACAGGTGTTGAAGATACCTACAACACCTATGGAGATACCTAAGACAAATTCCCTAGAGTCACAGGAAAGGAAAAGAAATGGCCAAATAGAAAAGGGTAGGCATGTAACTCAATGGCAGAGAGCAGATTGTGCAGCCTCCAAAGGCCACTTACAGAGACACAGATATACTAAAAGCAGAGAGCAGGATTCAAGATTATGAGATTTATTTACTAAAACTGGAGAGTGTAACATCAGCTGCAGCTGTGTATGGCAGCCAATCAACTTCTAACTTCAGCCTGACCAATTAAGCTTTGATGAAAAAACCTAGAAGATGATTGGTTTCTATGCAGAGGTGCACCAGATGTTGTACTCTCCAGTTTTAGTAAATCTCTCCCAAGACTACTAGGCCAACAGGAGACAATAGTGTTACAAGTGTACAAAATACATTAGTGATAAAAATGGAAGATGGAAAAAGGTCTTCCCAGAGAAGTTGTACAACCATGTACCGATTACTTGCAATGGTCTAGTTTCCAGAGATTCAGCTAGCACCGCCACTGCTTGCTTTTCTTTCCACAAAATCTTGGGAGACTGCAGCTAATAAATTGCAAGCTCCTAGAAAGTGACAACTTCTCTGGTCCCAATACTGCTTGAAAGCTGCAAAATTGGGGCACTCCACTGGAGTGGGACATTAAGAATTGAGGATGAAGATAGTGTCACCACTTATGCCGCACCAATCCACAAACACAGCTTGGGGCTTTATGTGTGCACGATTCCTTCGTTTATAAATTATGGAAAAGCAGGTGTGTTATCTGTCCTATAATTATACAGGATGTAATCACACACATTCATTTTGAAGGAAACTGTGTTTCTTGCAGTCACCAATAGTCATTCTTATGCAAGTTACGAAATGAAGGATGTCATTAGAGTGGACAACACATATTTTTCCCCATTTGTACAAGTCATTGCTTGTTGGGCTATATATCTCAATTTTCTAATTGCACAGAAAAGGCTGATGATATACTGTATTAATAAAGAGTAATAATAACAATTATTTGCACGTCAGCAGTAATAGAGATGCAAGAGTCATAGCACTTTTGTAAAATGAAATAATAACAGTGGGCTGCCTTTTACTCTTGCAATGATTTCCTGTATTGTTAGCTGATAAAGGTATCACTTTACAACACTTTTGTCATTCTTACAAAAATTCTTCATTCTCTCAAAGAGTATCTGGAAACCATGCACAGGAAAAGCACTACCCTCCTCACCACATCAGTCACTCATAACTAATTATTATCTCATCACAAATCTACGTCTCTCACGAACAGGAAATGTGAGTCACCCCCGCTTGATGTAAACACACAATATGCCAGGCAAGGTTTTTTTTTTTCCTTTATTGATTTGTTTGAAATATTACTTATTATTTTGATATCTTCTCCTCGTATTTATATGACAACAGTACAAAAGGTGCCTTTTCACAAAACTCAGCCAAGGGTGAAGGCAGTAATTTCTTTAAGTCTAGCTTCAATTCAGTCTGTTTCCCAACTGTTCGACAGGATTTCAGAAATAATAAGTGAAAAATACTGCATTTTCTCAAGGTCATTTGATGGCAGACATTTTGTCATATTTCCACACTACCTTTCTAGCAGGCCTAACATTCAAGCTTATAGGTGATGGTAGGTGATTGTAGGTGGCATTTGGTGGCTGGAATCATCATTATGCTACATAATCAACAATTTGCAAAGGTTAATCTCCTAGATTGTAAACTCTAATGAGCAGGGCCCTCATTTTTCCTCTTCCACATTGTATTGTAATTGTATTGTCTACCTTCATTTTGTAAAGCGCTGCGCAAACTGTTGGTGCTATTTAAATCCTATATAATAATAATCCTGGGATGGAGGCCTAAAATATATTAACATGAATCTAGACTAAAACTTTCTGGCTGCTTAGCAGTAAGCTTAGTTAAATATACAATGACAACATTTATAAGGATTTTTGTAGGCATGCTGGAGTAAATGCCGCCTAAATGTGTTCCAAAAAGCAGACTTAGCTACTCAAGCATCCAAATATCCCTGTTACACAGAATGCAATTTTTTTTATATAACAAAGTATTTCTTTTTTCAAATGAAATATACTTTTTTACTTAATTAAAGAAGAACTATGGTCTAAAATGAAACATAAATATGTAATACAGCCTGTAGTCAAGAAAGTGCTGTTGGTTTTAACAACTTGGCTCTGTAACATCACAAAAGTACCTTAGATAGGTCCAAAGGTGTACCATATATAGGTGCATTGGCCAGTGATGATGCTGAAGCTCAGTCAAACTAATATCCCCATTGTCACACTTGTGTCAGCTGTGTTCACTAGAACTACAGTGCAACACGATGACAACATTTTGGGCCAGGCTTTCATTGCAGTCAATGTTGCCCCTTGTTTTTCAACAGTAGACCATGCCTATCCACATAATTACTGAAGGGAATAATAGAATGCATGGTACAGATAGCACACTAGCAGAGCTCTAGTAATTCTAGTGCTCCCTAAAGCCAGCCATAGACGGTTCGGCAGGGACCGGCCAAGATTTGAACCATGTATGGGCAGGTTGAATATACCCAGGTTGATCGATTGATAAACTTGGATACAACCAGGCTGTGGGATGTTACATGTGATTATTGCTAGTGGCAATAATGACCGCTAGCAGTCCCAGCAGGGACAGCTCCCCTGTACCCCCCACGAGAGATCACAATGGCTCTGCAGGAGGGATTCCCCCAACAAAACTTGACTGTGTTGATCGCTCCATTTATAGCAGGCTTAAGCCTACCTAGCATCAGCTGCCTTGTATGCAAGGATATTAACACAATAATGTTTATATTTATGAGATAGGATAGGTAAACTTTTAGCAAATAATGACTTTTGAAAATCTACAATTTATAATGAAATTTACAGCCACTTACATAACAGACTTGTGCTGCGTTTAGTTGTACTTTAAGATGCTAATTGAAATTGACAACAACACTCTTACAACCTGTCTGGTCTGGGGATATGGGCACCCTAAGGACTCGTGCTCATGGCCACAATAGGGCTGCAGAGCTTGTAGAAGCATACAAAACCTATGGAAAATCTTCCCCTGGAGCCACAACTGCTGCATACAGCAGCCCATGAAAAGCTATTTCAGGATGCGAATGTACATGGGTATACAGTGGATATAAAAAGTCTACACACCCCTGTTAAAATGTCATGTTTCTTTGATTTAAAAAAATGAGACAAAGAGAAATCATTTCAGAACTTATCCCACCTTTAATGTGACCTATAAACTGTACAACTCAATTGAAAAACAAACTGAAATCTTTTGGGGGGGAAGTAAACATGAAAAACTAAAATAATGTGGTTGCATAAGTGTGCACACCCTCTTATAACTGAAGAAGTGGCTGTGTTCAGAATTAAGCAATCACATTCAAAATTATGTTAAATAATAGTCGGTACACACCTGCCATCATTTAATGTGGCTCTGATTAACCCAAATAAAGTTCAGCTGTTCTAGTAGGTCTTTCCTGATATTTTCTTAGTCGCATCCTACAGCAAAAGCCATGGTCCCCAAAGAACTTCCAAAGCATCAGAGGGATCTCATTGTTAAAAGGTATCAGTCAGGAGAAGGGTACAAAAAAGTTTCCAGGGCATTAGATATACCATGGAACACAGTGAAGACAGTCGTTATCAAGTGGAGAAAATATGGCGCAACAGTATCAATACCAAGAACTGGACGTTCCTTCCAAATTGATGAAAAGAGGAGAAGAAAACTGGTCTGGGAGGCTGCCAAGAGGCCTACAACAACATTAAACGAGCTGCAGGAATATCTGGCAAGTACTGGCTGTGTGGATTAGCTTGGCTAAAGTTTGCAAAAACACACCTGAAGTCTCCCAAAAACATGTGGAAAAATATGTTATGGTCTGATGAAACCAAAGTTGAACATTTTGGTCATAATGCCAAAAGATGTTTGGCACAAAAACACCACTGCCCATCACCAAAAGAACACCATACCCACAGTGAAGCATGGTGGTGGCAGGTTACATTAAAGGTGGAAAAAGTTCTGAAATAATTTATCTTTGTCTCATTTTTTTACATCATAGAAACCTGACATTTTCAAAGGGGTGTGTAGACTTTTTATATCCACTGTACACCTGTACATTCCTAAACACTTGGAGGGACATACAACCCTGAACACAGACACTTTGTGACCAGGGTTGTAAATCCATATGCAAATTTCTGCAAGTGCTGGCGTATACCTGAATGCAGTCATATCCTATAATCACATTCTATGGGCAGATATACACAGCAACCCTGTGCGACTGCTATAGAACAGGACACATTGCCTGCGGGTCTGGAATGCATGTGATTTTGTGAGTCTTCCCGACCCACACCAATGTTAACAAAGCTTAAAAGTGGGATTTCAGCCAAACCATTTTCTAGTATTAAATAAAGTAGGGATGGGTTGGAAAGACTGAAAGATTTTTATTGTTCTCTTAGAGACAAAACAGAAAGTTAGAGAAAATCATCCCAAAGTATGGGGAGAAATCTCACCATCACTTCTGGTGACAGCTGTAAAATGTTACATATTCCCTCACTTTTTTCCCATTAACACCAGTCATCAAGACAAACAAAGATAATTAATCTCCTCAATAAGCAAAGATACACACACCAATAAATACCCAAGGGAGGTTCTAAACTTTCCTCATTTGATCCAGAAAAAAAAACGTTTTGGCTGGAGTTTCACTTTAAGTAAAAGTATACCACTCTCCAAAACAATTTATTTTTGTGTGGACAATGAAAGTGAAGTAGTCATTATATCTCCTAAAGACTCCAGTGACAAGATTTGTCAAAGGCAGTTGTGTGTTTTGCTATTAAGAATTATTTCTACATCCTTTATTGTGAGAATTCACTGTGGGCACTTGACACCATCATTTGACTTTCTGATAGCTGCAGCCACTAGGTGGATTATCATTTTTAGTTGGTGTTAGCCTTTAGACAGATGGATGTGATGTATTATGATTAGGCCCTGTGCAGTGTAGTAAGGTGGAGATTGCTTGACGTCAACTGAATACTGAGCACCATACAGAGTCTAATCAATTGGTTCTAAATGATCTGTCCACAGTATGCATGGAGGTTAGCATCTATCACATCATATCCTATTTACACAAAATAAATATTTAGATCTAGCAGCCTGGTAATTCAGAAAGTAGCAAATTTGCGACCATTACAATGATTTCCAACAGGCAGTATAAATATCACTCCAATGCAGTTATGCAACACTCCAAAACTGACAAAACAGTTATCAGCGTACACAGTAAGAGCATGTCTTGCTGCGAACTGTACTTTATTACAAGTCGGTTCATACTCAGTAAACACACTGACTCACCTCAGTCAAACTGTACCACAACACTCATGCTTTGTAACCACAAAAATAAAAAATATGAATATAACCCAAGTGAGACTACCGTCAGGAGGAAGCCGAGGCCAAGGCTCATCCACCAGAAGTCTAAGTATGTCTGTTTAGTATATCCTTCTAAACCAATTTGATGTGATGACAATCGTCAGGACTCTTTCCTCCTCTGACTTGCACAGCAGTCGATGGAAGGTCTTCATTGGAGGAAAGGCATAAACCATCTAGAAATTAGTCCAAGGAATTACCAGAGCGTCATCTGTGAAGGCTAGAGAATCCCTGGGCTTAGCCACAAACTTGTCTGGTTTGTTGTTGAACCTGGAGGCCAGAATATCCACATCTGGTGTTTCCCACATTAGACAAAGATTCTGAAATATATTCTGGGGTGCAGAGACCATTCTCCCCAGTTTAGATGTTGATGGCTTAGGAAGTCCCCCTGACAACTGTCCACTCCTAGAACGTGCCTGTGCTTATTAGAGAATTAGAATTATGGGGCTAATGAGCTTCTGGGCCCCCCTTGATGATTTATGTAGGCCAGTGTTGTGGCATTGGTTTGACTGTATTCTTATTAGGTGACCTTTTAAAGGGAGGTGCCATGATGTAGAGATGATATGATGGTTCCAGAATATCGATGGGGAGTTTGATTTTTGATGGGTCTACAATTTTGTGGACCCACAAAATTGGCTTTACTGAGGGCAGATCAAGTCAGTCTAATCTGATTGAATTTTTTGACTATCACTAATGTTTTGGACCACAGTGGTGCTGTAGACATAGCTTATCTTGATTTCCACAAAGCATTTGATGTAGTTCCACCTAATGATCTAATAAAAACGTTTTACACAGTAGGCCTTAACCTTTGGGTGGTTTTTTGGATAAGCAGTTGGCTAAACAACAGATACCAGAGTGTAGTTGTAACTGTGGTTCGTTCGGAACAGAGGCCATTCAGTGGTGGAGTACCACAAGGTTCTGTACTAGGTCATATTCTACTTAATCTATTTGTAAGTGATATAATTAAAAGGTCAGGTGGATAAGGTATGTCTTTTTGCTGATGACACAAAAGGTGTGCAATAAGGTTGATATCTCTGGAGGTGTCTGTACGATGGAACATGATTTGGCATTGCTGGAAGATTGACCAACCTCAAAATAATGCACCTAGAGAAAAAGAATCCCTTGGTACAGTAAAGTATTGGGGGTACAGTGTTGGCCAGAGAGCTTTTGAGAAGGCTTGGTGGACCAAGGCTTGCAACAAAAGGACCCTGGTTATGAGGTCGACACCTAGGGAAAACAGATCCCTTTTTACCACGACAGTATACCACCACTTATCCCACGCTACCACTGTGCTATGTCCCTTTTTCCATCTGACCTTCCTCCAAACTACATATATGTTAAGAGTGGCTGCAAACAAATAGGAAGTGTTTCCACAATCTACAAGAACAGTGAATAAAATTACATTTTGTTGCACCTGCCTCTCTGTGTCAAATTATTTAATTAAACAATTATATATATTTATATAAATATATATACATATACACACAAATCAATGTATACCGTGCTCAATTTAGTGACTAAATTGCTTCAATACAATAAATAAACTTTACAATGTCCCAATATTAGATGAATTATCTACAATGATCTATATGGGATTGTATCCACTGTTTTAACCATCAGATTAAGTAAGGCACTGTTGTGTGTGTGTGTGTGTATGTATATATATATATATATATATATATATATGTAGCACATACGTTATATGGGTCTCTTAATATATATAGTACCCTCCAACAGAAGTATTAACATGAGATTGTAAGGTTTTAATTATTCACTAGATGGAGGATACGTGGCCCATGGGAGTTTTATGGGGTTGCATTAATTAACTTAACCACTGGATGGAGTAAGGCGGTTGTGTGTGTGTGTATATATATATATATAATTATATTGTACTCTCTGTAGTTCCTTAGTTGTTTTAAAGAGTTTTAATTGTATGTATGTAATTAGGATTTTAGAAAGGAAGTATAGATATGAGTTAAATTGAAGTACCTAAATACATTATTAATGGCTGGTTTACACAAAAACATGGTCTTCATAAATATGGCAGTCACCAGTATAAAACAAATGAGTGCGCACCTGGCCCGTACCCTTGCAGAAGTCACGTGACCATGGCGACAAGCGTTGGGCGGAGCCAGGTGACAAGTCCAAAACCCGGAAGTGACACAGGAGCCACGGCCCCGCAGACTCATTTTACAGCATTATTGTTTTATGTATATGTAAGTGCATTACTTATTTATTAAAGCTTGGTTTTTAATATGCTACATGATGGAGACATCCTTCTTTGTATGAGCTTGATTGCAGACCGGGGGACAATTTCTTAATGGGCCATAAACCCAGAAATTTGAGTTCAACTTTTGGCACATGCAGCATTGGCTGAAATGGGAACTTCGTGGAGGAAAGCCTGTGATCTTCCCCAGGGTGGGAAAAAGTGATTTTAGACCTGATTCATCCAGATCTCATCTAATGGTGATCGCATATGTGAACAATGGTGGGACACACTATATATGTCAAGTTTGAAGCACGGATGGTGATACTGGTTGGAATACTACAGGATGAAAACAGCAATGTATTCACTGAATTGAGCACGGTATGTATTGATTTGTCTGTAGATAGATAGATAGAGATAGATATTATTTAATTAAATAATTGGACACAGAGAGGCAGGCGCAACAAAATTTAATTTTATTCACTGTTCTTGTAGATCCCTTTTTACGAGTAGAGGTAAAAGTCGTAAGAGTGGGACTTAAGATATTTCTTATGGGGTAGGATTACCTTTCCCCCAGTTACATCCTTGATTGACTTGTCAAGGGATTCCCCAAAGAGGCATTCAAAATCAAATAGTGAAAAGCATACCTTATGGTGCTGCTCCAAGCTATGGATGGAAAGAAAAGGATCTTCCCACCAGCAAGTGAGAAGAGGGGAGCATGAGTCTGAGTGATTCCAGTGTCAGTTAATACACGTGAAGGGATGGACGCTGCTTCAACAGACCCCAGTCCAATGTTGAGGAATGGCCTCAGCCGCGGTTCTGGCCACGCCCTCATGGCCAGAATGGTGGCTGAGACCATTCAAAATCAAATATCATGCATACAAGGCATATATTACAAGCATGTTCAGAAAACCAAGCTTTTTAGTCAAAAAATTCTGCCAGGTATGCACGGAGAAAACAGATTCTTGAGACGTGATGAATTACATTCTCAAGAGCATCAACAAGCATCAGCTGTAATTATTCTAAGATAGCAGGGTCTTCAAAGACAAGTTCCTGGTCTGTGTTAATGAGTATCAACCAGTTAACAATAGTCTGGCCAATTAACATGATGGCAAATGCAGGCTGCAGGGCTGGACCTGCAAAAGCAAATAAGGCCTTTAAAAGAGATTCAAAACACCTATCAACAGAGGGAACATCCTCAACAGGAACTGTAAGGTGTTTATTGAGAACTGAAATGGATAAGATCCACTACTGCAATAGACTATTTTTTTGCAATATCCTTTTCCACAGCATGCATATCAGAAAGAGCCTAGGAGGAGTAAAAACCTTTTCAGGGTTGAGCAAACCCTCAAACTGCACAATAATTCTGTGTGTGTACAGGAATATCCATAGTGGTCTATTTTGTCTGCAGAGAATAAGGTGCCATTAGGCAAAGACTAATGCGCACCACATCAATTTCTGTGCCATAGCTTGTACCTTATAAGATACAGGGGAAAGAAAATCCTCAGCTGCTTCCATCACACAATGAATGTTCTGAATACTTTCCTCCATGTCTTCAAGTACAGAAATTCTCCTTTTGATTCCTGAACAAAGTCAGGGGGAAAGAGGACTTGCAGCACTTTGGGCCACTGGAAACAAGGTTCTAGAAGTGCTGAGAGCTTTTCTAAGACTTCAGACATAGTGGCAGAGAATTCCGCTTTTGTCAAACAGGCCACATGGTTTGTGCTTGAGAGGGAGCTAGAGTCAGATAAGGGGAGCATTGTCATTATAGGACATTAATCTGGGACAAGGGAACAGCTATCACATTGAGTGGCATTTTGTTTTTCCTTCAGGCCTTTATTAAATGCATGTTATTCTGGCCTCTGGTAACTGATCTAGAAACTTCAAGGCAGTTCATGTCAATAGGCAGCCAGACATTGACAGAAGTTTCAAGTGAAAAAAAAAAAGGTCCATAACTCAAGGATACAATCAAAAGACTAGAGCCTCCCGGAGTGAGCAGGGTTATATGGGTACACTCTAGGGGGGGTCCTAGCAAAACTTGGTCTATGAATACAAGTCCTCTACTATATGATTAGGATAGGGTATTTTTATCCATAGTCAATGAATGGTCTATGTGCCCCATAAAGGTTACAGATTTCCTTCTGGAGTCTGCTATATTGTATTTGATAAAATGACACAGCATGAAAAATAGATCATAAATGAAATGGTAATGATAAAGAAAAGTATTAACTGGACACATCTGCTTATAAAGAAACAAATGTAAGTATAATACAATGAATTATAACGCATAGTATAGCATAAATCTAAAATGTGTTTGACAGTAATTGTGCAATTAAAACATGAAAAAGAAAACCATCATGTCAGAAAATCAGACTGCAACTTATATCAACTAAACAGGTGTCTGTGGGTTGAGCAATAATATTGTGTTCATTCCTCCATCTCTGATATTGTCTGCTCTGTGGTTTCCTCTCTGATATTTTGCCTATTTTAAGATAGTATGAGTGGTTATGCTTCTTTTAAGTATGTATGAACCCTGAGCACAATATTAAAAAAAAAAAAAACACGACTACAAGGACCCCAGTGCATTATTTTAGAATGAATTCCACTTTGTAAAATACTGCTCTTCCAACAAGCTCATGTGCTGTTTCGAGCATATAGAAAGAGTACTCCATGGCCTGTGTGTCACTCTGTTATAAGACAACAGGCCAGGAAACAGCAAAGTGATACTGCTCTGAGCACCACAGAAATTGTAACACTGCATTATACGATTAGATAATGTGAATAGATAGAATAATAATGTGCATTTCTGTGCAACCAGTACCAAGTTGTAGCAAGAATCCCAAGGATTATCATATATCTAGCTGGCCATTGTTTTTAACAAGACATCTGCCAATGTTAATGTGTTTGTTAACTCATATTTTAGGCCTGTCTGCATAATGATGTGAATGTAAATTTCTGCTTAAAAAAAGAAAAACATTTTACTGCTCTTTGTACACTTTTGAATTTCTTCTGGCTACACTTGTGACCTTTCAGTTGAGTTCCAAATTACAATTTCCTTTCAGCGTACTGACGCAACATGGCAAAAACAAGCAGGCTTTTCCTATGGCATTGATCAGTGTCTACAGTACAGTAATTTATAGCAACCAACCAAAATCCAAATTATGCCAATGTGATCTGAGTAAATGGTAGCCATGGATAGGTCACTACGCATATTATCACTGCATAAACATGTCAGATATTAGTTGGTTAGTATTGTTATCCAGAGAAATAGAAGGAAAATGATTCACTATGGAAGCACAGTAAATAATTTTAGGTAATTGTTTTGTAGCTGTATAATGGAGCTGATAGAGGGGAGATAGTAAATATCTACAGGGCGTCTGACTACACTTAAGGTGTGATTCTTATCATTATCACTTGTGTACAAAATCTTGTTAGCACTCATAGGGGATCATTATGGAACCTACTTTTACATCTGGTGTGTTAATTGTTGTTATTTCAATATTTTGACAATTATTAAAAACACTCAAAACCGTTACTCTGCTACATTTATTAAAAGTATAATAGGTAATTCTACAGATGTGTAGAGGAGGGAAGAGAATTACCAGTCAGTAAATAAAAGGGCATGAAACGGAAAGAGCTTGCAAACTTTGCAAGAGAATAACAATATTCACTGCATATTGAATAGATCTTATCATAGCCATCCACGCCTTTATGGTTACCTCACTTTATATTTATATTCTTATAGCAATTATATTTATCTCTGGTGGATAACTGGGCAGCCCCTAAAAGACCTCCATATCTAGCCACTGTTTTGGTGAGGGGTAAGAGCTTATTCTATTATATAGTCTGTATCCATGGTAATTGGCCCCCTGGTTCAGCATTACCTATGTTTTTTTTGTATTTGAATCTTCTTTGGATTTTAGTGTATTGTATGTATAATTGCTGTAGAGTTTTCCTACCAAAAGGGGGCCTGGCAGCAATAATACCCCCCCCCTTTTGAGGGTTTTGCTGCTCACCTTTTATTGGCTTAACAGTGAGGGGAGGGATTTGGAGCACCCATGTGATTCCCACTACACACATATAGATGGACACGAGCAATTGTCGGCTCCAGCTCTGAGGAAGGGGACACGTCCCCAAAATGCATCAGGTGCCGACATCACCAACAGTTGGGAATTGACCACCGGTTGTTGTATACATGCACTATTTCGTCTGCCATTTGTGAGTATGAAATTGGCTTTTACATTTCTCTCAATAAATCTTGGATAATGTGCTAGGTGTTTGTGCCCCTTGTGTACTTTTTTCAGTTTACCTCACTTTATATCCAGTCATATGGCCTCTCACATATTTTCAATCTTATGGCAATACAAATCACTATAAACCACATTAACCAATTAGAATGATTTTAAAAAAGAAACAAGTTGGTATGCCTTTACTACTCCTAATAAATTGGACTGTCTTACAACTTTGTTGCCTAATGAATCATTTTCACTTTATTTATCATATTTAAAGCATTACTAAATCCAGCAGAGCATTGGATAAAGCTTGTAGGAGGAGTTTTCATTCTCCCCTGATTGTCCGATGAGGCTGCAGGATCCTGACCCTCTGTCTGGACAGTGCTGATTGGCCCTGTGCTGATCACATATTCTCTCCCAAGAAAAAAAAAGCTCTATAGCAATACACACCAACTGAGCTGGTTAACGTGCCCCCTCGGATTTGTTCTATCAGAAGATGGATTTTTGACAGTTGTAGGAAGGTAAGGATCAGAGAAGAGGAAGGCAGAGAATCCTCCTAAGGGAGGATTACCCCTTAGGCTCCAAAGTGAGTATAACAAGCATTCTTTACTGCATATACAGATTGATTTTACTGTTGTGGGTTTAGTAACACTTTAGTGCCTTTTGATGACTTGATACCTATTGGTATTTAATGCCTTTTGATAACTTTAATCTTGTGTAATGAGGATCCTCCTCAGGAATCACCAGGCTGTAAAGGAAGGATGAGAATAACAGTCCTGGAACATGCTTCTTAAACAAATTAGCATTGGTAGCTGCCATATTTCTATCCTGATGAGTTATGTTTTTGACCCTTTGTGAATAGTACTCTTTTTAAGTATGTGTGAACTTATTGTATTTAATAAGACAAAGAGTATAGTGCAGGAACACATACAGGCATTTACTGATCTGATTACTGGATCTGACTGCACTTTACAGTGAGTGTGTGCTTTGTACATACAGGCCAATGCAATAAGACCCTTTCACAAGGTCAGTCTGTCTGTTTTTCAGGTGGACCTGATCAGAAGGTCCATTCATTCCTATGGACTGGCAGGTGTTAACAGACTTGTGTCTATTTACACCTGTCTACCTCTGGGTCCAGATCGGAGGGAAGTCAGGTGTAAACAGACAGTGGACTCCATTTACTCCCTGCCACCCATAGAGCAAAGGGCTCTGTCCTTATCCACTCTGAAGAAATGAGTGGACACAGATGTGTCATCTGCCTGTTCTGATCTGGTCAGCGGGGGATCTGTGAGCTGATGCCCTGTTGACTGAAACAGAATCTGCCCTGTGTGACAGGGGCCTAAGTTGACTTTAATTCCCCCCTCCCCAGCTGCATCTTTACCTTTTTACCTTACTGCTGCTCTATTCAGCTAAGATAGTAAGCAAAGTAAAGCCTGAGTAAACTCCAAGTCACTCCAGTTGCTGCTTACACATGGTTAAGGACTATCCCTGCTACCATGTGACAGAACTAGGCCAATCACCTAGCACCAGCACTGTTATATGATGTGTCACATGCTCCTCCATACCTGGAAGTACTTAGTAATTTTATTTGTTCCCACTGGTTGAAAGGAGCAGCAGGAAATAAAGGAAAGGTGTGTATGTCCTGCTGGAACATGACAGCAAATCCCTGAACATGAAAATCACAGGTTTGCTTAACAGATCATCCTAATTATCTTTAAGTCTGTTAAATCTTTTTTTTTGTACCACAAGTAGCACTCGTAATGATCAGCAGCACTTATTATTGTTCCCCAGTGAAACCGTATATGACCTAATTCACAGCAATGACCAAACAGACTGGAATCTGCCTAAGCATGGTTAATCCAATGCAAGACAAAACAGACTAGGATATAACAATTTAAATCTATACATCTATTAAAATACAGTTGATATGATTCTAACATTTTACATACTTGTGGCATATTTTCCCTACACACACACAATTATACACACAGTATCTACAGTTTGGTCAATGTTTATATAATCTGTTGGTCAGTGCAATTTATGCTGGTTGCTAAATTATTGAGACTACCGCAAGATCATTCTCTATCTCTTTCAGCATTGCCATGCCTGGTTTGGTCTTTATATCTGATTTTGCCAGTGTTAGACCAAGCCAGTCAAGGGGGGCTAAGGTGGCAGAAATTAAAAATCTGGCTCTGGTACAATATTGTTTGGCAGAATTCTCATCTGACAGTGGGCAGGCATGGCATAACAAAGCTACTGAATGATACTAGCCTTAGAGAAGAAAAACAGAGGCCAGGAATTCTATGGATCAGTAGTACTAACAATCACAACATTCACATGTGCAATATGTAGATTCCTAGCTTTGACATTGGCATCAGGCAAGGAAGATGTGCTTTAAAGCAAGATCTATGACTGCCAAGGGAATCATGTTTTCGGCCTCCCACTGTGCTTCTTGGGAAAGGGGAGCAGAAAATACTCCAGAAAAATAATTCCATATGTACATTCTTTAAACAAAACCAAGCTGTTATGCTATGGCCTGTCCTTAGATGCACTCATCTCACCCTATGATCGCGTATGAAACATAAATAATGAACGCACGCTGGAGACAGAGGTATTCTCGCATGCCAGCAGCAATATAACAAACCTCAGTACAGTCCAAAGCTGAGCTCGACATCAAATAAAGTGACCACATATTGCTTCAACAAGATGGACACAGATCACTTCTGTCTCTTCCAAGATATAGATTACTAAGCCTTTTTTAAACCTCATAAAAGTGAAACTACACTGAAGTACGAAAAGGTTTAGGAACATGTACAAGGAAATAAAAGGTCTTAGCACATGAATTTTACTTGGCAGCTGCTAGGAAAAGCAAGCAGTTAAGGTAGCACAGTCAAAACATTATAATCCGCCACATTCTAAATTTAGCTAGTTTCCTTTTTTTAATATTCAGCAGAGTAATGTGAAATATAGCCAAATAAAAGACCATAGAATAATTCACAGTGTCAGACACCTATCTCATATGCAATTAATCTGATGTAGCTTGTATTGATTTGCAGCAGTAAACTTCAATCTATTGGAGGTAGGATGCTACGGGATAAAAGACGCATGAACTTCTTGAGCACAATTCTAAGTGACTGCAATAATGGTTGTGAGCTCAACCCTCAATCAAACAGTTTGCCCAAAGAGATCTTAGAATGACAGGATCTCCAGCCTGGTGAAAAAGTTTTACATCCAACAATACTAAATTACATTGATTCTTGTTATTAGCAGTGATTTTTGAAAAATCAACTGCTACCAGGTCCAAAGTCCCAGTGGCCCAGATATGAGTCTTTTGATTCAAGGATACGTGTTTCTTCCTGTATTTACATGATCTAAATATTGTCATTTCATGGGGGTTTTTTTGGCTTGAAGACATTATTACTGCTGTTTTGGGACACTCCAATGAGTTAATGTGTTGCATAGGCTCAAAAAAAATTTAGCTTTGTTAAATTGTAAAAATCAGACTTTGCATCTTATAATGTTTTCTACACCTAGATAAATTCTGCACTTAGCTCTCACACTGGTACTAGGATAGAAGTGGCAACCATATATACAAAATCATCTATACACATCAATCCTGTTGAGATGTCACATCACATGTATAAAACATGGTTAGCAACACAATCAAAAGTAGATTTTGTAGCTTAAATGCCCCAGAAAACTAGAATTGTCTTAAATAAGGGGAAGACCACAGAAGTAGTACACTGCATAATAAGAGTCATGAAAAATGAAACAAAAATGAAACAAAATGAATAACAGCTTAAATGTTAATATCTATAATTAAATTACCATCTTAGCAAGTAATGTATCTGTGACTGTCACCAACACTTCTTTACAGAGCACTTTCTTAGCCAATGACAGTGGGTGTGGTGAAGTTACATGCTTTATGTCACCGGTTAAGCATGCTTATGTCATCTGTAGAATGTGTGAGAAGCCCCAAGGGGAATTGGGAAATTAGTGTTTTTCGTTTAATAAATGCATATTATGGCACTTGGGTTTCATTTAGTTATAATATTTTATTGGGGTCTGTATAACATTACACTTTTTAATTCCAAGTCAGGATTTTTAACTGGTAAGACAAAATGTATGTGCCATGATGTAAATGTTATTATTATTAAAAGCATGTGATTGACCAGTGCAGTGACCTCTTCTCAATGTCAAGGCAGGAGACAACTATGCAAAGCGTAAAGTAACATAGAAATTGTGCAAAATACTTGCCATCTGCTACTGAGCTCTAAAATGTTGGAGTTTGTTGGAGGTTGTATATTTTATTTCATTTTGTTAAGTTGTCCTAGGCATTACAATACATACTTGGAGGCCAACTAGCTCTTCTGCCAAAATGGTCCTTGAAATGTGCGTGAGTGCTGACATTTGCTAGGGACACTTTATTGTGGCAAGGAATAAAGTGACACACACAATCTTCATAAAGTACACAATAATAGTTTGGCAAGTGTAGTGTTTTTAGTGAATACTGTATTTGCTGGCGTATAAGGCGACTGGGTGTATAAGATGACCCCTAATTTTCCAGTTAAAACATAGGTTTTGGACTATACTCGCTGTATAAGACTACCCCCTTCCAAGGCAACACCATTTAAAAACATCAGATTTGAATAAGCATCAGATTTGATTAAATATACACCCACTAATCTGTCAGCCCATAGGATGTGCGGTAATACTGTATGTACGGTAGGTTTGGCTACATACAGTATACCGCGCCGAAGCTACCGTACATACAGTATTACCGCACATCCAGCGGGCTGACAGATTAGGGACTTTCATTTTGAGCCAGCTTGGCCCAAACGAACAAAAGATTCACATTGTATACCCCACATATAAGATAACGCCCGATTTTTGGGGAATGTTTTTAAGTATAAAAAGTCGTCTTATACGCCGGAAAAAGGATATATGTATTTTGTATTGATGTCAAGGCAACAGAAATATACTTGGGTAAATTCACTAACATACATGCATGCTTCATTTTATGTGATCATTTTCTCATTCACAAACATAAATATTACATAGGTGTTTGACTGGTATGTTTTTAACATTAAATGAATATTTAAATATAAACTATTTAAGGGACATTCTTCATTTTCAATATATGATTGTGGATTTAGTTTAAGTAACTCAGACCATTGGACTAATACTTACATCATGAACGGAGTCTAAAAGTTTCGTTAAATGGAAATATCGCTGCCAGCTCTGTCCAGCACTGTGTGGACTCTTCATTAATATTTTCCTCAGTTCTTTAATGTAATTCACTCTCATTTCTTCAAAAGCAGCTTGGCATTTAAGTCCATCTTTAGGAACTAGGATGAAAAAAAATACAAGAATGGATTTTTGAGCAAAGGAATTATGCACCTGATGATGTAATACGTATTCAGAACTGATATCATACCACAGCTAATGAAAATATGACCTTGCTATATAGTTATTACTGTAATATTAAATATCTTCTAATTCCAGATATGGAATGGTGCTGTATTATTGGTTATTATTTAGCAATACCGGGACAAACACAGTGAAGCTGCTAGTCATTTAAATTTAAAGTAAATGTAATTTCTAAGAACAGATACCACAAGATGCCTACTATTACCTGATCCTCATATATGGTTTCATTCTCTTGTTCAGAAAATTGGACAAAAATACCACTTTCAAAGCGATGGTATGATAATCTGATCATTAGTACACAGCTTTCGTCCAAAATTATTCAAAGGGACAAACACGAAAATGTTTTCATACAATACCAGATCGTATGTTTTTTGTTTAATCAGTACAGTATTCATCCGAAAAAAATCAGAAGAGCAAGATCAGGAATGCTCAGAAACGAAGAAATACAATACAAGGCAACACATTACATCCCTGCAGAAATTGTATTCTGTCATACAACTATTTTTTTAACTTTACAAACCTCTTCATTTTCGATGTGAGACTAAAATACAGACGATTATTTGTCCGATATACTCATTGTGTGTATCAGGCTTTAGTCTTGCCAACTACCATTCCTAGATCAAATAAGTGTCTCAGTGGCTCATAGGGGCATTCTTGATGGACAGGGCAATGACATTTGAAAGTTTAGAGAGGCCATGCTTTGCAGAGAGACAAACAGATGTATGCTTTCTGGATAGTAAAAGTAAAAACAGACATATTTGGCGTCTGCGCTTACACATGGCTTCTATACATGTAAAAGACTAACAGACTTGTTTTAAGACATGTTACGTGGTATGATATTCTAGTTATAAAAGCCTATGAACACAGACAGGTGCATAAATAAAGGATCCTGGTAAGCCATGGATACTGGCAGTTGATTTTTTTTCACCCTTTGAGGCATAGAAACTTGCATAACGACAACATTAATTGTTTAATAAGAGTGCAATCTTTCTGAGTTCACACTACATACACTATTTTGCCAAAAGTATTGAGACACCCCTTTAAATCATTGGATTCAGGTGTTCCAATCACCTGCATGACCACAGGTGTAAAAAATCAAGCATATAGGCATGCAGACTGCTTCTACAAACATTTGTGAAAGAATGAGATGCTCTCAGGAGCTCAGTGAATTCAAGTGTGGTACCGTGATAGTTTGTCACCGCGATGCGGTCAAAGAACCCTGCAGGGACCTACCTGTGAAAAGGGGGGTCTCGGCGGAGGAGCGGGAGCTCAAGAGCGAAGGTTGCAAGGTGAGCCACATGGAGAAGAGAACAGAGCATCGGGTGTCCTCTGCAGTGGGACAGTGGTGGCTACTGTCCGGAGCAGAGGGTTGACTGGAGGAAGCGGAGGCGGCCACGTGACATCCTGCAGAGAAGCACTGGGAGAAGGAGAAGCCGGCCGGCGTTCCCAGGCAAAGGGAAACGCTGGTTCTCCCCCTGACTACACGGGGCCTGTACCACCAGGGACTGGAGCCAGTGGGGTGAATCTCCCCCGAAGGAAAAAAGAAAAGTAGCAGTATAAACGGAGGGGCTGTTTGCAGCTCGCAGCCCACAGAAGGAAGAGCCTGAAGCCACCTCACATAAAAAGAGAAGACGGCAGGAGGGTGAGTGAGGCAAGGCATAATATACTGCATGAAATGAACTGACATATAAGGTGAAAGTAAGGGGGGAGATCGCCCAGGGGTTCTAAAAGAAAAAGAGGACAAAGTGATACAGTACAGGTCCCCAGAAGAGATAGAACCTAACAGAGGGGAATTTAAAGTGAATATACAGGACAGTAAAATAATTAATCACCTCAAGAGCTTGGATTAGTGAACTAAATCTTTGACGGCATGAAAAATAAAGTGGCCAAAGGAGGTGGACCCAAGAGTTCCCAAACAGGTACAATAAACAAATATATGCCCTCACAGGGGAATCTGATCCCAGAAAGACAACAAGGACTAAGTGAAAGGAGTGTGTTGGAAATCAGTATGGAAGAAAGTCCTAGACTATCCCTGGAAATGGCTAATAGTAGTCCAAAAAGTGGCAATAATACAGAAAGATCTGGGGCAAATGATAGCAAGAGTGGAAGAAACAGAGGGAAAAGTGGAAGAACAGGCCCAAACTATTTTGAAACTAGAAAAGCGGACGATAGAAATGAGAAAAGAACTAAGAAAGTTGCTATATATGATAGAGGATCAAGAAAATAGGGATATGAGATGTAATCTAAGGATAATAGGAGTACCAGAGATTTCACAAGGTGAAGACCTAAGGGGAATAATATGTAAAATCCTGAATACTATAATGGACAGATTGGTATCAGAGACGCTTAAATTGGACAGTGTGTATAGAATAGGAAAGCTCCAACAAGAAGGGGGTAAAGAAAAATCAAGAGATATAATTGTGCGATTCCACAATCTTGGGGATAAAGAAGAGATATGGAAGAAAATAAAAGGAAGAGCATTGATTAAGTATAGAGAAATAAATATTCAGATTTTTTCAGACCTAGCGGTAGAGACACTAGCAAGAAGGAGATCTCTGAAACCATTATTACAGCAGATGAAGAAGCAAAATGTGCAATATAGTAGGGGCTTCCCGGCGTGTTTGATTGGATGGAAAAACAGACGGACAGCAAGACTAAGATTCCCTGAAGATATGAGAGACCTTTGTCAGAGACTTGAATTAGAGAAAATGGTGATACCTGGGTAGGAAGAGGAGGAAGGAGAGATAGGGGCTACGGGAAAAGAAAATTGGCAAGTAGTTGGAAGGAAGAATAGAGAATAGAGAGGGTTTTTTTTTCTCTTCCTCTCCTCTTCTTTATTTAGCCCCAGTCCTTCCATATAGAAGGATCATCGAAGACACATGAGATCTAGTGAGTGACAGCGCACGGAGGAGGATAGGTGACTGGTAAACCATCCGTGATCGAAGTACCACCTTAAACTTGAATCAAGGGTGGTATAGGGACCAAGAATGATTTGTAGGCAAAAAGGTAGTCTAAGGGATGGGGAGGGTGGGGGGAGGAGAGGGAAGGGGGAAGGGAGGGTGGGGGCGAGGATAAAGGGATAAGGGGGATACTCAGCAAAAAGAAAGGAGATAAAAGAATTAGGGAGAATCCTGGGGAAAGAAAGAATGGAAAATATATATAGTAATGGAGGAGGTTCATTTTATGACTTATAATGTTAAAGGGCTAAATAGTTGGGAGAAAAGATTTAAGATACTTAGAGAAATACAAAAAAGATTTATTGAGGTAGTGTTTATACAGGAAACTCATCTAATACAAGAAACAAATGTGAAATTAAATTCTAAGCACTACCCATTATGGTACTATGCAGACTCCCCAATTAAACGTGCTAAAGGGGTGGCAATTGGGTTTGCAAAAAATGTAAGGTTCTGTTTGAAAGATAAAATGGAGGATCTGGAGGGGAGATTTTTATTTTTAAAGGGGAAATTGCAAGAGGTAGAATGTACATTGGCAAATATATATTGCCCCAATAAAAAATCAGAGGCCTATCTAAAGAACATACTGAAGAAGCTATTAGATTTTAAAAAAGGTAAACTAATTGTGGCAGGATATTTTAACTGTTGCATGGAACCACAGCTTGACTCGACGTCTCATGTGTTGAGAGAGGGTAACAAACATTTGAAAGAATTAAGGAAAACGATACAATATTGTCAGTCAGTTGATAGTTGGAGAATTAAAAATCTAAGGGACATAGATTATACATTTTATTCTCACGCACATGAGACATATTCAAGATTGGATTATATATTGCTAGATCATAGACTTATAGGGGTTTATTTACTAAAGCTGGAGAGTGCAAAATCAGACTCACTTCTGCATAGAAACCAATCAGCTTCCAGGTTTCATTGCCAAAGCTTCATTGAACAAGCTGAGGTTGGAAGCTGATTGGTTTCTATGCAGAAGGGAGTCTGATTTTGGACGAAAGCAAGGATAGAAACTACAACGCTATCCGATCATGCACCTGTCACAATAAGGTTAAAATGGGGAAGAGAACAAAAAAAGGTAAATACGTGGAGAGTAAATGAGGCACTTCTTCAGGATCCGGAGACGGAACAGATAATTAAAAGAGAAATAGAATTATATTTCGAAAGAAATAAGACTGAGGAGGTGTCGGTGGCGACTGTATGGGAAGCCCACAAGGCATATATTAGAGGAATCTTAATAGCGATTGGGGTAAAAAAGAAAAAGGAAAGGAAAGAGAGAATTAATACACTTAATAGAGAATTATTTAAATTAGAACGGGTGCATAAAAAGAATATAACAAAAAAGAATAAGCAGAAGGTATTGGAAAAACGAGAAGAACTAAACAAATTAATGAAGGAAGAAAAAAGGAGAGTGTTTAATAAGATAAGTAGTGAAAGATACCGGTGGGGAGATAGGCCAGGAAAATTCCTAATGAGAACTCAAAGAAAAAAGAAAGGTAGGAATTATACAGAGAAAATAAGAGATAATAAAGGAGAACTAAAATATTCTACCAAAAATATCACAAAAGTGTTTAAAGAATATTATAGTAGATTATATAATATCAATCCCCAAAAGTCCATAAGAGATGAGGAAGAAAGAAGTAAAAAAAAGCAGATATACCAGAAGAGGCGGGGTTACTGAAATTGAGAGAGGAGCGGTTAATATCCCCAGAGAGAGCAATAACAGAAGAAATCTATAGTGCACTGAAGAGTAGTATGGCAGGGAAAAGTCCAGGACCAGATAGGTATACTGTGAGATACTATAAGAAATGTAAAGACCAACTGATACCTAAATTAACTACATACATGAACGCATTGGGAGGGGAGATGGAAATGAGGGAGGGATCCCTCCAGGCCCATATCACAATAATACCAAAAGAAGGGAAAGATAGCACACAGTGTTCTAGTTATAGGCCGATATCCCTATTAAACATAGATACTAAATTATATGCAAAAGTGCTGGCAAGTAGGTTGAAGTAGCTAATGCCAGAGTGGATCCATATGGATCAAGTGGGGTTTGTCCCCGGGAGAGAGGGTAGGGATAATGGATTAAGATCAATAATGCTCATACAAAAAAGTAAAAGAGAAAAATTCCCTGCATTGTTACTGTCTGTAGACGCTGAAAAAGCATTTGATAGAGTAGACTGGGGGTATATGTTGGATACACTGAAAGTCCTGGGGGTGGGCCCTAGAATGAGAATATGGATAGGGAAATTGTACAGTCAACCATCAGCTGCAATAAAGGTTAACAGGGAAATAGAGAGTTTTAAGATGCATAATGGGACACGTCAGGGATGCCCTTTGTCTCTGCTGCTGTTTGTCCTGTCCTTAGAATGCATTTTAGAGAAAATAAGGAAAAACACAGATATTAAGGGAATTAGGATTGGTGAGACAGAGCATAAAGTTGCAGCGTATGCCGACAACGTTCTTCTATGTAGGTAACCCAAGGATAACATTACCCAATTTAATGAAAACATTGAAGGAATATGGGGAGTGGTCTAACTTGAAAATTAACCCAACTAAAACAGAAATCTTGAATATAAATCTTCCAAGAAGACAGAGAGAGGCTTTGCAAAGGGAATTTTCTTTCTCTTAGAAGGAAAAAGAATTAAAATATTTAGGAATAAAATTGGCTGTCTCCTTGAAGAATCTATACAAAGTAAATTATATTCCATTATTAAACGAAATTAAAGATGAAATGAGAAAATTTGGGATAGGTGGTATATCGTGGATAGGACAAATAAATTTCATTAAAATGGTAATCATCCCAAAAATTTTATATAAATTCCAGATGATCCCAATAAAGCTGCCAAGACTCTATTTTAGGATAATGAAAAAAATTATGCTAAAGTTCATATGGAGAAATAAAAAACCTAGAATAAGTTATGAAGTTCTAACTAGAGACAAAGAAAACGGGGGTTTAGGTGTACCTGATTTTTATAAGATATTATAATGCAGTATTGATAGCACAAATTTTTGATTGGACACATAACTCACAGGGGAAAAGTTGGATAAATATAGAAAACACTTTAAGTAAAACACAGTTGTTTAGTATAATATGGTTGCCACTTCACTTTCGTGGACTGATAGAAAGTACAAGTGTATTAACAAGAATTGTTTTGAGAGCTTGGGACACAATGCACGGACAGATGGGATGGGAATTTAACTCTATGTTAATGCCTATTGTAAACACAGTTTTTCCACCTGGGAATGAAAAGATTGCAGGGAGATGGATAAGCAAGGGAGATGCCCAATTAAGAGACCTAATGAAAGGCGAGGAAATCTGCCTCTTAGTAGAATTGAAGAAGAAGAGGGAGTTGTTTATTAAAGTAGATGAGTGGAGGTATCTACAAATAAAACATTTCATAGAAAAACTCCCTAGGCCCCTAAGGAAGAAAGAACAATGGAACCCAATTGAAAATTTGTTTAGTACACGGGGAGATGGGAAACATGGAACTTCAAAGATATATAAAATTCTTACAAAGTTAACAACAAGAACGGTACCGGCATATATGGAGAGATGGGAGAGAGAATTAGGAATAAAAATAAAGGAGGATAAACAAAAAAAGAAAGGTAATGTGAGTATGAAAGAGGAAAAGATTTGTAAAGGTGTTTATATGAAGCTGTGAGATTTACTCCTAAGTATTTTATATCTCTATCTTTCCATTTAAAGGGAAATTCCTTTTGTATTTTTTCTTTTTCATTTTTTGAAATATTTATATTTAGAATCTCCGTTTTTGTTGGATTTATCTTTAAATTTGACAATTCTCCATACTCCTTCAATAGCTTCATTAGGTTTGGCAGTGTCATCCTGGGGTTTCTCACGTAGAACAGCAAGTCGTCAGCAAAAGCGGCGACTTTATGTTCCGTGTCCCCTATCTGAATTCCCTTTATATCTCTATTTAGCCGTATTGTTGACAGAAGTGGTTCCAGTAATACAACATACAACAATGGGGACAGTGGACATCCCTGTCTTGTACCGTTTGACATCTCAATGGGTTCTGACCTCTCCCCGTTCACCACAACAACTGCAGAGGGGTATCTATACAACTTTCCTATCCACTCTCTCATCTTGGGCCCAATTCCCATGACTTCCAACGTATCCATCATGAATCTCCAATTCACTCTATCAAACGCTTTTTCAGCGTCTATAGAGAGTAGAATCACCGGTTCTTTTCCCTTTTTACTTTTTTGGATCAGCATCAATGATCGTAGCCCATTATCTCTACCCTCCCTCCCGGGAACGAAGCCCACCTGGTCCTGATGTATCCATTCCGGCATTAGCTCTTTCAATCTATTTGCCAAGACCTTTGCGTATAGCTTAGTGTCAGTGTTTAATAATGAGATAGGTCTATAGTTCGAACACTGTGTAGCATCTTTTCCCTCTTTTTGGATAAGCACCATTTGAGCTTGTAGCGATTCTTTTCTTATTTCCATCTCTCCACCTAATGCATTCATATATTTTCTAAGTTTTGGTACTAAGATTTCACTATATTTTTTATAATATCTCACAGTATAACCATCTGGACCTGGACTTTTCCCAGACACTGTACCCTTCAGAGCTAATTTTATTTCCTCTTGTGAGATATCTGCATCCAGGGAGTTCATTTGGACTTCGCTTAATTTTAGTAACCCAGCCTTCTCTATATATTTCTTTCTCTTATGGTTCTTCTCACTTTCTATATTTTCAGATTCCCGCAGGGGATTTATATTATACAGATCTCTATAATATTCCATAAAAACTTTGGTGATTTCTCTATTTGAGTGTTTCAGGTTCCCCTTAACGTCTTTTATTTTTTCTATATAATTTCTATTTTTCTTTTTCCTTAGGGCCCTCATCAAGTATTTTCCCGGTCTTTCTCCCCATCTATATCTCTCACTCAAAACCCTATTATATGCTTTTCTCCTCTCCTCTTCTATTACACCTTCCAATTCTTCTTTCTTTTTTTTTAACTTCAACTCTATTTCTTTTATTATTCTATTCTTGTGTTGTTGTTCTAGCTTACTTATTTCTTCTAAGAGTCTGCTCATTTTCTCTCTTCTTTCTTTTTTCTTTCTTGCCCCAATCGCTATCAATATTCCTCTTATGTATGCCTTATGAGATTCCCACACTGTAGCTATGGACACATCACCTGTCTCATTTTCCTGGAAATACCGTTCAATCTCTTCCCCTATTTTCTGGGCTATTTCGTTATCTACTAATAGTGTCTCATTAAGTTTCCATCCCAGCCCTCTTGTTTTCCCCTTCCCCCATTCCAATTTCATTCTGACTGGGGCATGATCCGATAAAGAGATTGTCTCTATTTCAATTTGAACTAGGTGGTCGATTAATTGATGTTCTATTAATATGTGGTCTAATCTTGAGTACCTCTTATGCATGTTTGAAAAAAAGGTATAATCTCTATCTTGCATGTGTGTAATTCTCCAGGCGTCTACTAATTGGCTTATATGTAGTTCTTTCTTCAAGAGTTTCAGAGCCCTACTTCCTTCTCTCTGTGCATGGGAGGTAGCATCTTTTTGTGGATCCATACAAAAATTAAAATCCCCTGCGAGAATCAAACAGCCTTTTTTAAAGTCCGTCAACTTCCTCAGCACTTTTTTCAGATATATCTCTGGACTTTTATTAGGACAATAAATATTGGCCAATGTACATTCGATCTCCTGTAGTTTTCCCTTTAAGAACAAGAATCTCCCCTCTGGGTCTGTCATTCTATCGTCCAGCTCAAACCTAGTATTCTTTGCCATACCTATTGCAACACCCTTCGCTCTCTTAACCGGGGAATCAGCATAATACCATGTTGGGTGATTTCTGGATCTCAGCCTAACGTTCGATTCTATCTCAAGATGTGTCTCCTGTAGGAATACTACTGAGGCTGCTCTATGATGTAATTCTTTAAACAGTCTAAATCTTTTCCCAGGGGAGTTCAACCCATTTACGTTATATGTTATAAACTGAATCTCTTCCATCTTCCATAAATCTTCTCTTCCCCTTCTTCTCCCTTCTCACTTGCTTTTGTATTTTTTTGCAGGAAAAATACCCCCCCTCCCCACTTACCCACCCCCCCCAACTTCCCCCTCCCCCCCACCCCCTTCCCCCCCCCTCTTTTTAGGCCCATCTTTTGCCTATTGATCATTTATGGAAGAAACTTCCACTTTTGATCTAGTCCTTGGGCTAAAAACTCTGGGCATGGACGACCTTCCCCTTGTCCGACCTCCTCATAGCTCCCCTGGTCCCTCCTAGGTTCATCTCCAGCACCGTAAGGCAGGGGCAGTAGGGTGAGGGCTGACCAGTGTAGAGGAAAGACCAAAAAAAAAAACAAAAAAAAAAAAAAACCAGCCTTATCTTCCCTCCACCACCTCTCTCCCCCTCCCCCTCTCCCCCCGCCCCCTCCCCCCCACAAGTTGCCAATCCTCTTTTCTCTTCATTCTAAATTCCCATTGATCTTCTTCCCAGCCTGGAATCTCCATTCTTTGTATTTTTAAACTGTCACAAAAATGTTTCAGATCTTCTGGGAACCTGAGGTGCGCCGTAACCCCGTTTTTCCATCCTATTAAACATTCAGGAGACCCCCATCTGTATTGCACATTATATTCTTTTAACCTTTCCAATAGGGGCCTCAAAGTTCTCCTTCTCCACAGAGTCTCTGGGGCCAAGTCCGCATATATCTGTATGTCGCCACCTTCATACTTAATAGCTGGTTTCCCTTTGATCTTCTTCCAAATTAAACTATATTTCACTGATTAATGAGATTAGAGAGCAGCTAAAAATATTGCAAGAGGGAACCCCGACATTGATAGGTCGTATTAACCTAGTAAAAATGATAATAGTACCAAAAATCATGTATAGATATCAAATGATACCAATTAAACTCCCAGAGACCTTTTTTAAGTTAATTAAGAAACTGATAACAAAATACATATGGAGGAATAAAAAACCAAGATTGTCATATGAGTTGTTGAGTAGGAGGAAAGAAAGAGGTGGTTTAGGGCTTCCAGATTTTAAAAGATACTATAAAGCTGTAATATTGGCTAGAACTATAGACTGGATACAGAACTATAAAAAAAGTTGGGTGAGGATAGAGAATGAACTTAGTGGAATAGATTTGGGTAAAGTGATATGGATACCAACACAGTATAGGGGCCTAAATGATAATGTAAATACATACACTTTGAATGTTTTAAAAATTTGGGATAACTTACACAAAAGTTTGAAATGGTCTTTTAATTCAACACTAATTTCACTAAAAAACACGGAGTTTTTCCCCCCTGGTAGAGAAGAAATAGGAGGTAGGTGGTTTAAAAAGGAAGAGGTTCAATTAAGAGATATTTTGGTGGGGGATAAAATAGGATCATTTGAGGAATTGAAAAAAAAAGAGGGTGAGATTTTCACTAAATTAGACAAGTGGCGGTATTTTCAATTGAAGAGTTTTGTTGGAAGCTTGCCAAAACCTTTAAGGACAAGAGACAATTGGAACTTGTTTGAAAAGGTTTTGGGCACACAAGGTGACGGGAAACACGGGATTGCTAAGGTATATAAAATACTCACAGAACTAGATATAAATACAAAGCCAACATATATAATAAAATGGGAAACTGACATGGGAAGTGTGATAGATGAGGAGAAGCAGAGGAGAATATATAGATTAACCCACGAAAACATCTCTATGAGAGAAGTAGAGATGAACTATAAGTGTTTGACAAGATGGCACATTACACCAATTGTTGAAAATAAGATGTGCAAAGAGAGTTCACCGTGGTGCTGGAGGGGATGTGGTGAAATGGGTACAACATATCACATATGGTGGGGTTGCCCAAAAATTCAGTTATACTGGAAGACAATAACCCACTTGATAAGGAAAATAACAGAAATAGATATTGGATTAGACCCAGAAGTGTGTATTTTACATAACATGGACATATCAGTCAATAAATATAAAAAATCAGGGATATGGTGCTACATTAATGCTGCAAAAGCTCTGATACCCAGGTTTTGGAAGCAAATAGAAGTACCGAGGGTAGAAGACTGGGTAGAAGAAGTTGAGCAGATTAAAAAGATGGAAAGGTTGTGCCATGTCCAGGAAGATAGGATGGAGATTTATAATAGGAAATGGGAGAATTGGGAAAAAGCTAAGTTATATACGAAATATAGGAAAGATTAAAGAAAATAATAGGAAAACTGCACTTGCTGAGATAAAATGATGCAGAGAAAAGGAAAAGTAGGAAGATGGGATTTGGGAGAGGGTGGTGGAGGGGGGGGAGAAATTTGGAATAAAGTAAATAAAGTAGAAATGTTGGATACTATGGTGTATAGATATATTTATATGTTTGTATATCATGATGTTGAAAAGTATTTAAAATGAAAATCAATAAATATTTAAATTATAAAAAAAAAGAAAGAGGAAAAGATGAACTATAAATGTTTGGCGAGGTGGTATATGACACCAAATATAGTACACAAACAAGATAGGGAGAAATCACCTTTATGTTGGAGGGGGTGTGGGGAACAGGGCACAGTAGGTCACATCTGGTGGGAATGTCACAAAATTCAAAAATATTGGAAGTAGTTCACTTGACACAAGAAATAACCGGGATAAAAACATTAAAGGAGCCAGGGGTATGTCTCTTACATGGAACAAAGTTAATGGTTTAAAGGTATAAAAATTCTGGGTTATTACAATATATTAATGCAGGAAAGGGTCTGATTACTAAATTCTGGATGGAACAGGAAGCACCAAGAATATTGGACTGGATTAAAAAGGTATATCAGATATATAGGATGGAAGAACTATACCATATAGAGGAGGATAAAGTGGAGTGTTTTCGTGAGAAATGGAAAAAGTGGGAGGAGTGTAAGAAGGTTAAATTAATTGAAATTGTATAGGAAAGAAAAATTATATGAATACCCCAGGACTCCAAAAGAAAGAGAAAAGATGCTGAGAGGTGGGGGTGGGGGGGAGGGAGGGGGAAGCAAGGTGTGGGATAGGGAGGGGGGAAGGGGGAGTTTGTATTTTTGTATGTGGGGTGAAAATAATGGAATAAGATATGTTGAAATTTTAACTAATGGAAGAGATAAATTGTAAATACTTAATCAAATATTAATGTAAAAAAAAATTGCTAAAGACCTTCAAACTTCATGTGGCCTTTAGATTAGCACAACAGTGCGTAGAGACCTTCATGGAATGGGTTTCCATGGTTGAGCAGCTGCATCAAAGGCTTATATCACCAAGTGCAATGCAAAGCGTCGGATGCAGTGGCGCAAAGCACAACGCCACTGGACTCAACAGCAGTGGAGAAGTGTTCTCTGGACATGGACATGTCTGGGTTTGGCGGTTGCCAGGAAAACGGTACTTGCCTGACTGCATTGTGCCAAGTGTAAAGTTTGGTGGAGGGGTGATTATGGTGTTGGGTTGTATTTCAGGGCTGGGCTTGGCACCTTAGTTCCAGTTAAGGGAACTCTTGAGGAGTCAGCATACCTAGACATTTTGGACAATTTCATGCTCCCAACTTTGTGGGAACAGATTGAGGATGGCCCCTTCCTGTTCCAACATGACTGCGCACCAGTGCACCACGAGAGGTCCATAAAGCCATGGATGAGCATGTTTGGGGTGGAGGAACTTGATTGGCCTGCACAGAGTCCTGACCTTAACCCAATAAAACACATTTGGGATGAATTAGAGCGGAGACTGAAAGCCAGACCTTCTCATCCAACATCAGTGCCTGACCTCACAAATGTGCTTCTGAAAGAATGGTTAAACATTCACATAGACACACTCCTAAACCTTGTGGACAGCCTTCCCAGAAGAGCTGAAGCTGTGATAGCTTAAAAGGGTGGGCCAACTCAATACTGAACCTACAGACTAAGACTGGGATGTCATTAAAGTTCATGTGTATGTAAAGGCAGACGTCCCAATACATTTGGCAATATAGTGTATGTTCTTATTGTAAACTAATTATAAATATTAGCACTAATGTAACAGCAGTTACATTAGTGATAACATCCATGCTAGCATATTACATTCTATAAAGGAAAGCCGTCCTAGTTCTGGCCTTATCTTGGGAGAAGCAGCTGTAAACAAATAAAAATGATTCAAGGTTATTGTAACCTATCTCTGAAATGGCTGGGAATGCTTACCACTGCCCAAAAACATTACAAACATCAGTTAGATTGAACAATGATCACCTAAAGTGATATTAAAGCCTATTTTTGTAATTAAAATGAAAAAGATGTTATGTTTACCTAAATACCATTGCACAGAGCTGTCCCTTACCTCCTCTTCTGGAGTCACCTGTCGGCACTTTAAGAACTCTTCTTATGAGTGCCTCATAGCAAACCATGTGATATGGTGGCACCCATGTGGGCGTGCTTCCAAGCTAGGCGGTGTGCATCCTTAAGCACACAAAGCATGCTCGGCCACGACCCCACTCACCCCCACTCCTTTCGCACAGGATTCAATTGACAGCAGCAGGAGCCAATAGCTCCCACTGCTCTCAGAGTCTTCTGTGAGAGCAGGAAGTAAAAAGAGAAGAGCTGCAGCCGGGCACAGCACTGGATTGATAGAGGACTAAGAATAAGTGTTTAGGGACAGGTAGGGGGGAAACTAGTATTGGAGTTTTTTTTAACTTTTATGCATAGGTAAGAAAATGTTTATTTTCGACTATGAAGTACATTTGAAAAACAGAAATTTGCAAATACACAATTATTTTAACTGCTGTTCTCAAAATATACTGATCATTATATAGGTACAACCAGGATTGATGCTGAACTGAGAGGGTGCAAAAAAAAAAAAAAGACTACAGTTTTGCAAAATGTTATCAACTTTATACTGGCCCTAATGACAGTCATACCTAGTATGGAAATTACATAGTTAGTCCGGCTGAAAAAAGACAAAAGTCCATCCAGTTCAATCATAAAAAAAAGTTATAATCGTATACCCACAGTTGATCCAGAGGAAGGCAAAATAACCCAGCAAAGCATGATCCAATTTGCTCCTGCAGGGGAAAAAATTCCTTCCTGATCCCCCAAGAGGAAATTGGATATTCCCTGGATCAACTTTACCTTTAAATGTTATAACCAGTTATATTCTGTGTATCTAGGAAAGAATCCAGGCCTTTTTTAAAGCAATCCACTGAGCTGGCCATAACCAACTCTTGGTTGGAAGTGTTAAGCAATGCTTTCCTGGTAATTACATAAATTACATATATATATATATACTACTAGGTAAATTGTCAATTACCAAGGCAACACTTCTTATGAGACACTTATGGAAAGAGTCCACTTCTCTTTCCCTTTAAAGGACCTAGCTATACACTCTGTTACAGCAAATACACTGCAGCAGTTCGAATACTAGACTGACTCCAAACAGAATAAAGAAAAAACAAAAAACAAAACACTGAATAGTATACATAAGAAATTTAGGTATTATAAGGGTTATAGAGTTGGATGCCAATGATGATTAATGAACACAATGCTAATAGGAAACACCCTCAAACAAATGTTGCTGTGATATTTTACAAATATTAGTTAAAAAAAAAAAAGTAAAATAGAAATAAGCTACAAACAAAATGAAAAAACTGAAAATACAAAATTCTGGAGGGCTGCCCAGATTCTCAGACTGGGTTTCTTAAACACAGACGTACTCTCAGCCTGGATATTTTCCAATTCCCTAGGGATCAGAAAGTATATTAAATGTATTAGACAATTATAAGAGAGGATGTAAGGCTATGTCACCTTTGCAGTGCTGTATTTACCAAATGGCACATGTGGACCAATGCATCAGGTAGCAAGTTAGTGTTTATTCTTTCCTTTCATAGTTTTTATTTTTACTCTTGAAATTTATGATATTTGTATGTTAACTCATCATTACAACTGAAATGGAAGAGTGTGAAGGCTATTGGGAGTCGCATGACTATCTACAGGTTAGGTAACAAAGATATTCTCTACATAATCGTTAAGTAGAAAATTCCAGACAGTGGCTGCTATCTACAAACTAGGCAGTGTGCAGTGGCACATACAGATATTCATTTACTCAACTAATCTTGTAACATGGTTTGGGGCAAAAGAGGTGGAGCCTGCGCGTAGTGTGAGATCATGCTATCTGCCTAGGGTATCACAAACACACAGATTTGTATCTTCCTTGACAGAGAAACCAACACCTACATTCTCAATTGCTGTGCAGATTCTCTTGATACACACAAACACATTTCATTTATAGTGGGTAAAATAAGTTTTGCACATGTCACCATTTTTCTCAGTAAAAAGGTGCTATTGACATGAAATTTTGACCACATGTCAGTAACAACCTATACAATCTATACATACACAGAAACCAAAACAAGTAAGTTCAGAAATTAAATTATGTGTAATAAAATGGAATGACACAGGGAAAAAGTATTGAACATGCTAACTGAAATGTATTTAATACTTCGTACAAAATCCTTTGTTGGTTATGACAACTTCAAGATGCCTCCTTGTATGGAAAAACTAGTAGCATGCTTTGCTCAGGTGTGATTTTGGTGCATTTTTCCACACAGTCTTCAAATCTTGAAGGTTCTGTGGACCTCTTCTATGAACTCTGATCTTTAGTTATTTCCATAGATTTTCTATTGGATTCAAGTCAGGTAATTGGCTGGGCCATTCTAGGAGCTTTATTTTCTTTCTTTGAAACTAATTGAAAGTTTCCATGGCTTTGTGTTTGGGACCATTGTCTTGCTGAAATGTCCACCCTTGTTTCATCTTCATCATCCTGGTAGAAGGCAGCAGATTGTTATCAAGAATGTCTTGGTACATTTTTCCATGCATCCTTCCTTTAATTATATGAAATTTACCAGTACCATATGCTGCAAAAAAGCCCCACACCATGCTGTTCCCACCTCCAAACGTCACTGTTGGCGTGGTGTTTTTGGGTAGATGTGCAGTGGTGCCATTTGACCTCCAAACATAGTGTGTATTATGGCATCCAAAGAGTTCAATTTTGGTCTCATCTAACCCGATTATATTCTCCCAGTATGCCACAAGCTTGTCTAAATGTTGTGCAGCAAACTTTAAACGAGCTTCAACATGCTTTTTCTTTAGCAATAGAGTCTTGAGTGGTGAGTGCGCATGCAGGCCATGGCGGTTGAGTGCATTACTTATTGTTTTCTTTGAAACAATTGTACCTGCTATTTCCAGGTCTTTCTGAAGCTCTCCACAAGTGGCCCTTAGCTCTTGGACAACTCTTCTGATAATTCTTTTCACTCCTGTCAGAAATCTTGTTAGGAGCACCTGGTTGTGGCTGGTTTATGGTGAAATGATGTTCTTTCCACTTCCGGATTATGACCCCAACAGTGCTCACTGGAACATTCAGAAGTTTAGAAATCCTTCTGTAAAGAATACCATCTTTATGTTGTGCAACAATAAGGTTGCGAGAGAGCACTTTGCTTTTACGCATTATGAGATGTTTCTAGTGTAATACCTTGATAACAAGACACTTTTTTATAGGCCATCAGTTGAGACTGAACCAGCTGTTATTAATTTGAAATGACAAGGGGTAGGATTGCTTTCTAATTATTGATAGATTCCAGCTGTGTCTTGGCTTTCCATGCCTTTTTGCACCTCCCTTTCTTCAAGTGTTATTCCATTTTATTAGACATAACAATTTCTGAACTTATTTGTTTTGGTCTCTTTGTATGTATGAATTGCATGGGTTGTTACCAACATGTGGTGAACATTTCATGTCAATAGCGACTTTAGAAATATACAGTGCCTTGAAAAAGTAGGCATACCCCTTGAAATTTTACACATTTTGTCATGTTACAACCACGAACGTAAATGTATTTTATTGGAATTTTATGTGATAGACCAACACAAAGTGGCACATAATTGTGAAGTGGAAGGAAAATGATAAAAGGTTTTCCAAATTTTTTTACAAATAAATATCTGAAAAGTTTGGCATGAATTTGTATTCAGCCCCCCTGAGTCAATACTTTGTAGAACCACCTTTCGCTGCAATTACAGCTGCAAGTCTTTTTGGGGATGTCTCTACCAGCTATGTACATCAAGAGAGTGAAAATTTTGCCCAATCTTCTTTGCAAAAAAGTTCACATGATCTGTCAGATTTGATGGACAGCGTCTGTGAACAGCAATTTTCAAGTCTTGCCATAGATTCTCAATTGGATTTAGGTCTGGACTTTGACTGGGCCATTTTAACACATGAATATGCTTTGATCTAAACCATTCCATTGTAGCTCTGGTTGTATGTTTAGGGTCATTGCCCTGCTGAAAGGTGAACCTCTGCCCCAGTCTCAAGTCTTTTGCAGATTCTAGCAGGTGTTCTTCTAAGATTGCCCTGTATTTGGCTCCATCCATCTTCCTAATAACTCTGAACAGCTTCCCTGTCCCTGCTGAAGAAAAGCATCCCCACAACATGATGCTGCCACAACCATGTTTCACGGTGGGGATGATGTGTTCAGGGTGATGTGCAGTGTTAGTTTTCTGCCACACATAGCGTTTTGCTTTTAGGCCAAAAAGTAAAATTGTGGTCTCATCTGACCAGAGCACCTTCTTCCACATGTTTGCTGTGTCCCCCACATGGTTTCTCGCAAACTGCAAACAAGACTTCATACGGCTTTCTTTCAACAATGGCTTTCTTCTTGCCACTCTTCCATAAAGGCCAGATTTGTGGAATGCATGACTAATAGATGTCCTGTGGGCAGATTCTCCCACCTGAGCTGTGGATCTCTACAGCTCCTTCAGAGTTACCATGGGGCTCTTGGCTGCTTCTCTGAATAATGCTCTCCTTGCCCGGCCTGTCAGTTTAGGTGGACGACCATGGCATGGTAGGTTTGCAGTTGTGCCATACTCTTTCCATTTTTTCATATGAAGGATTGAACAATGCTTCGTGAGACATTCAAAGCTTGGGATATTTTTTATAATCTAACCCTGCTTTAAACTTCTCCACAACTTTATCCCTGACCTGTCTGGTGTGTTCCTTGGCCTTCATGATGCTGTTTGTTCACTAATGTTCTCTAACAAACCTTTGTGGGCTTCACAGAACAGCCATATGTATACTGAGATTAAATTACACACAAGCTGACTCGGTATTTACTAATTAGGTGACTTCTGAAGGTTCCACTAGATTTTAGTTAGGGATATCAAGAGTAAAGGGGGCTGAATACAATTGCACACCACACTTTTCAGATATTTTTTTGTAAAAAAGTTTGAAAACCATTTATCATTTTCCTTCCACTTCACAATTGCCACTTTGTGTTAGTCTATCACATAAAATCCCAATAAATTACATTTACGTTTTTTGGTTGTAATATGAAAAATGTGGAAAATTTCAAGGGGTATGAATACTTTTTCAAGGCACTATATTTACCTAGAAAAATGGTGATGTGTCCAGCACTTATTTTACCCGACGTATCATGTCAATTCATGTATTAACATCTTACAAAATAACAAAATCATATATTTATTCTATCTATCCGACTAGCTATCTATGTAATAACATTAAGATCCCGAATAACAAAACTATGTATAAGTTTCATACTTCCTGATATTTTAATAGGATCAATGGAACTCGAAGTTGCTTTTTTTCATTGTTTAAGTTAAAAAAAAAAAACATTAAAACTTGACTTTTAACTGCTTGATTTTAAATTCATTTTTGACATACTGTATGTTTAGCATCCTATTGTGTGTTTTAAAGCGTGATAATACACATGCATTTTCCTTCATTTATACCATTACAACAAAAAGACCATAGACTATGCACAGCCATTCACTACCATTAAAGCAAATGTTTTTACACTGAAACATAAATCTGTCAGCATACTAAAATATTATAGCAAATTATGCTACAGACTGTCATTTATACTTCTAATAAAATACATATAACTGTATGTCTATTTGTCTCTTCAGTTGAAAACTAAGCTCATGTGTACCCAGTATTATGCAGGCACATCAGCTTCTGAATCTCTTTGCAATAGAGTAGCACCACTGCTCACTGTGACATAGTACAGAGTTTGTACCTAAAAGACTTTATTTTGGGGGGCCCTGTGAGGTAGTCAGTTAATTGTTAGGGTGCATGTGCACAGCAATTTTTGTCAAAGCAATTAGTGATCACTTGATACATACAGAGATCCAAAGAGTGCAGCATGTAGAAGTGATTATGATAATTGATAACAATAGACAATGCTTCTAAAGTGTGCAATGGATTGCTACTGCATTAAACTGCATGTATAGCAATTCCCAGAATTTAATTGTGAGCAATTTTAGTAGCGTGATTTCACTAGCAAAAATCACTCATGTCCGTCCAGCCTTGAAGTCACTAGAATAGGGGGGATGAGTGCCTTCTTAGCCGCTAATAGAATGAGTGATTACACATATATTGCTAATAGTTCCCTTTTAACACACAAGGCCAGTCAGTTGCTGGTATTGATACAAATTGCCATATCTTTCAGATAGACACATCTATCCAAAAGATATAAAGGCCACAAAAGTTGCTTTGAACAAGTCCCACTTAACTTTGCCCTTTTCATCTCACCCACATACCTCACAAAAAAATCACTCATTAGTTTTCTCATTTTAAGCAACAAAAGATTGTTTTGCTGCTTAAATACCTTCTTAATTGTTTGACGCAATACAAATTGTATATTGCTGTGGAATTGCAGAATGTTACCAGAACAGATATAGACATTAAGTGTGGATACACATATGCAAACAGAAAACCTCAGAATTTTAGAGTAAAATTATTAACCCTTGTGGAGTTTGAATTAAAGTGATATTAAAGCCTTTTTTAATCTGTTTCTCCTGCTGAGGTGAAGATTTACAATATATGCTGTAAAAATATCTTCCACCTGATTCAGTTGGTCTCTTCAGTGCTAGCCCAGCTTTCCCTTTTCAGGGTGGCTCCTGTCCCTCGCAGAGTCCTATGGATCCACCCTTGCGTATGAAGTCTCAGTAAAGACTAGAGCCTAAATGTCCTACACTGTGCGTACCAACATAAACACGCAGCCCAGTATAGCAAGCCACTCCTCCACTCCTGCCTCCTCCAACTTAAAACCTAATAGATGGACAGCTACCGACCCTTGTGATCTGGTACCCAGTAAGCAGGCTTTCCAACAAGAAAATTGGGGAAACTGAGCTGAAGGATTTATAGCCGACACCAATGAGGAATGAAAAACAAGTGCTTGGGCACATATGTGAACTAAATTTTGCACCAGGGAAGATTTACCTAGTTAATGAGAATGTATTTATTTAAAAAAGTGGATGTTCACTAGTACTTTAAATAACCTGAAAATATGAATACTGTTTTGTTTTTAGTATGCAGGAGTATGAAAGGTATAAATAAATTCTGAATATTTACAATGGGTAGTATAAGGAAAATGTGTTCAGAGCTTGCTGGGTACTTCTCTACTCTAATTTCCAAATAGTCAGAAACAGCTGAAATTGCTTTTATATAGTACTATTATGGCCCATATGGGTGTAATAAAACAGGTACAATAACATAACCATGCATAGGACAGCAATTAGTTTGAATTTACCTGTGCTTAGCAGCAGCAAAACTTTCATTACGGTGTATTCCTCAAAGGTTATCTGCAAACGGTTAAACTCAAAACTTATCTGCTGCATACTTTGGCAAAGCTCATACATTGCAGAATGGCGCATCCTTTCTCTGCAAAGCAAAACACAGCATGTAAGTAAACAAATCTACAGTGTAATGCAAAATCGATATTAAATACGGAGTTTTGCATAAGTATTCACTCCTTTGGACTTTTACTGCATTCAGTTGTCTTAAAACCTGGAATTTGGATTTTTTTTCTAATTGAGTTACACTGGTTCAACAGCTTCAGTGAAGCTTTGGCTATGCATTTGATAGAAGGTTAACCAATGCCCAACTTCAAGTCTCTTCCAGTTGAAACAGGTTTTCTTCTATAGTTTGCCTGTATTTAGCACCATACATCTTGCCCCGAATTCTGAAAATGTTCTCAAGACAATACCAATGACCCCCCTGCCACCTACCACCAACGCTAAGCTTAACAGTGGGGATGGTGTTTTCATGGTGATGAGCTGTATTGTCTTCCAGTTATACGCAACAGTTTCTGCTGTCCCGTGGGTGGTTACTCCCAACTTGTAGCTCCTTCAGAGTAACCAATAACGAACTCTATTTAACTATTTATGTGTTGTCTGAAGGAAAATTGTTTCACCAGAGCTTATTTTATCCCTGGTTCACACCAATCCGTTTTTTAGTGCTTTTTGCAGCCATGCACTACAGGGGACATGTTTACATCTATGCTTTTTTGAGCTGCCGCATTTTTGGAAAGGGTCAGGCTTGGTTCACACCTATGCTTTTTGCTTCTGATCCATTTTCTAATGCCTTTTGCATTGTGATTTGCTTTTTTACATGCAAGTTTTTACCGTGTTTTGTGGGGGTTTTTTCAGCTTTTTTTTGTTAAAGTGGAAAATGTTTTGTTTCCTGGGCAGAAAAAAATGCAAAACTCAGCAAAAACGCACTACATGCGTTTCAGCAGCTTCTTCATTGGAATGTAGCAAGAACGCTGCTTTTTGCATTTAAAAATGTCTATGACCCTTTCCAAAAACACAGCAGCTCAAAAAAGCATAGATGTGAACATGTCCCATATGAAACCATGTTAAATGGACTGTAGTGCGTTTCTGCAAAAAACACACTGGTGTGAACCAGGGGTCAGAGCAGACAATAGAGTTCAATGGTGAAGCTGCTGCGTTTTTGCTGCATTTTGAGTTTCTTTTTCTGCCCAGCAACAAATATTTTTCCACTTTTTAAAAAAAAAGCTGAAAAAAACGCAGTAAAAATGCGGAAAAAACTTGAGTATAAAAATCAAAGCACATTGCAAAAAGCAGTAAAAAACAGATCAAAAGCAAAAAGCATAGGCATGAACCCAGCCTAAGACTGGGTCCACACTAATGCAGTGCAGGACATCGCATGTAAATAGCACAGGATTCGCACCACATTCCAGTGCGAATCACATTTGATGTCTGTGCGGTGTGACTTAAGTCATACATTTTGTGTGACTCAAATCACATCCGCACCAAAAATATGCAAGACCCTTTTTTTTACCAGCACTTGAATTGCATCGCATGGGTGTTCTCACTCATGCAATGCAATTTCTGGCAATCGCACTGCATTTTGCAATCTGTTTCGGGTGTCATTATTTTAACATTGACACCTGCACCAGACTGCATGAACACCATGCGACTGCAATTTCCTGCACCGCATTAGTGTGAACCTCCAGTCTAAAAGTTTCATAAGAAAGAGAAGATTGCTAATGAAATAAAGGCTTTTCATTTTTAATAGTTTGTGCAGGGATCTGCAACCTTTTACTGTCTGAATTTGTAAATGCCTGTAAATAGATTATGTATGCATTTTCTGCCCCCAGTTATTGGCTTGGGAAACCCAGAAAGGAGGAAGAGGAGAAAGAGGGAAGTCTCAGCCACATGTACTGTTCCTGCTCCAAGCCAAAAGGAAATTATGCAGACACTACTAGGGAGGGACTGAATAGATAGACTGACTCTGAGTTCAAGTGGCACACCACAGTTCCTGCTTTAGGTACATCTAGTGCTCTCCTTTCCCCAGACTGACTATGCTGCTATCCAAATGTGTTTCTGTCTTCATCCTGAGTGGGGGCACTCTAATACAGGAGGAGTGTTACTGGCCAGATCACCAGGTGAAAACAGAAGGAAAAAGCCTAAAAAAACGAATGCAGCCACCAGAACTATTGCTTAGTAAGCTGCAATATATCACAGTTTTGGGTTTAATACCAATTTAAGCATATACAGTTAGGTCCATATATATTTGGACACAGGCACAATTTAATTGTTTCAGGTATTTACTAAGACATATTCAAGCTATAGTTATATAATGAACATGGGCTGAAAGTGCACACTCTCAGGTTTAATTTGCGGGTATGTACATCCAAATTGGAGGAAGGGTTTAGGAATTACAGCTCTTAAGAGTAGCCATCCCCCCTTTTTTCAAGGGACCAAAAGTAAGGAATCAAAAGCTGTTTCATGGGCAGATATAGGCTACTTCTTCATTATTTATTCATGAATTAAGCAGGTAAAAGGTCTGGAGTTGATTCTAAGTGTGGTGTTTGCATTTGGAATCTATCATGTGTTCAAAAGAGCTGTCCTTGCAAGTGGAATAGGCCATTGCAAAGCTTCAAAAACTAAACAAATCCATCAGAGAGGTAGCAGCAACATTAGGAATGGCCAAATCAACAGTTTGGTACATTCTGAGGAAAGAAGAATGCACTGGTGGGCTCAGCAACATAAAAAGGCATGGACATCCATGGAAGACAACAGTGGTGGATGATCGCAGGATTCTCTCTATGGTAAAGAAAAACCCATTCCCAACATCCAGACAAGTGAAGGACACTCTCCAGGAGGTGGGCGTATCATTGTCAAAGTCTACAATCAAGGGAAGACTTCAGGAGAGGAAATACAGAGGGTTCACCACAAGGTGCAAACCATTCATAAGCCTGAAGAATAGAAAAGCCAGATTAGACTTTGCCAAAAAACATCTAAAAAAGCCAGACCAGTTCTGGAAAAGCATTCTTTGGACGGATGAAACTAAGATTAATCTGTACCAGAATGAGGGGAAGAAATAAGTGTGGAGAAGGCTTGAAACAGCACATGATACAAAGCACACAACGTCATCTGTAAAACATGTTGTAGGCAGTTTGATGGCATGGGCAGGGCATACATGGCTTCCAGTGGCACTGGGTCACTGGTGTTGATAATGTGACAGAAGACAGAAGCAGCCAGATGAATTCTACAATGTTTAGAGATATACTGTCAGCCCAGATTCAGCCAAATGCAGCAAAGTTGATTGGACGGCGCTTCACAGTACAGATGGACAATGATCCAAAACACACTGCATGTCAGAGCCTGGGATCGAACCTGGGCCTTCTGCAGTGAGAGGCAATGTTTCTTCTCACTGAGCTACCTGGGATGCTGGACAACACTCTGCCTGATCTATTGGACAATCCTGCCTTGTCCCTTGTTTTCTGTTGAACCTTGAACTCCTTGCTCCTCCCATGAACTTCCTCTGCATTTCGTCTCTGCCAGATTATTGTGCCTTCCCAGCCAATACCCTGCTTATCGTTTCTGCTGCCGTCTACATCTTCGCTACCGACCTTTGGCTTGCTACTGACTACGATTTTGCCTCATCCTCATCTGCTACCATTTGTGACCGCCCCTTGGCTTGTGACTGACTCCGCTTCTGTTTGATCCCTAACCTGCTTGATCCGCTATTGGATTCCAGCTTGCTCATACCCTGGTGGGGTGATCCTGAGATCTGCGACCTGGTATTAACACGCAGCCAAATCCATCTCCACCACTAGGAGCTCTGGTGAAAACTGGTTAATACTTAGGAAATAAGGTGAGCCTACGCTATTTCCCAGGGTGACCCGCTGGTGTACCAATCCTGCTGGTTTCAGGTAAGCCTTTCACTGTTATAGCAACTGGTCTCTGAACCTGACCCAGACCGTGACACTGCAAAAACAACCCAGGAGCTTTTGAAATAAAAGAAGTGGAATATTCTGCAATGGCCAAGTCAATCATCTGATCTCAACCCAATTGAGCATGCATTTCACTTGCTGAAGGCAAAACTAAAGGCAGAAAGATCAATATCAATTGCAATATCAACAATAGTGAATTGTGACTATAACACTAAACATATATATAAAAATATACATATAAATAACATGCATAATGGATAATCCTAAAGTGATAGTGCCTTAATGGGTGCCATGGTGTAAACCCATAATGCACCTCTATATTGCTGTGTGCACTCTATACTTATAGTGCAAAAACATATACAGATGTGCACGTGCTTATAATAAACAAATAAAATGTTAATTAAAGTCTTTCAAAATAAATGTGCAAGTAAATTTTCTGTTCCTTCTTTCCGAGTGCTAGATGGTCTCCCTATATGCTCACCTCTATATTTGCCTGAATGAATCCAGGCAAATACGCTTTTTATCCTTCCAGGATAGATGAAATGGGATGATAACCTTGCTCTAGCCGTCCCAGAAGGTGGACATGCATAAAGATGTATCCTCCTGTTATTTCCTTTGTCTCCCTGTGTATCAATGAGTACACTGATCAGCTCTCTTGGGATCTCCCAATTCCCCTCCTGGAGTTGTTTCCTCGTTCACTCCTCCTAATGCCAGCTCGTGGGGTGTTTGGTCAAAAAGAAAAAGCAGACCATAGTGTCTTATCCTTGTACACAAAATGGATTTATTTCTGCCAATTTAAGGTATTGCTCGATGGCATACAGCTCATATGTGATCCAAACAAGCATAGATGGCAATCAACAGGTAAAAAGAAACCACTCTGCAGCTGCCCCTGCAGTGCTGTCTGTCTGCGCTTGTGCTCGGATCAACTCGCTTCTCCAGTGCAATGTCGTGACGTCAGAGCCCCTCCCCTACGCGTTGCGTCACAGGGTAACGTTGCGTCGCAGGGGCAGCTGCAGAATGGTTTCTTTTTACCTGTTGATTGCCATCTATGCTTGTTTGGATCACATATGAGCTGTATGCCATCGAGCAATACCTTAAATTGGCAGAAATAAATCCATTTTGTGTACAAGGATAAGACACTATGGTCTGCTTTTTCTTTTTGACCAAACACCCCACGAGCTGGCATTAGGAGGAGTGAACGAGGAAACAACTCCAGGAGGGGAATTGGGAGATCCCAAGAGAGCTGATCAGTGTACTCATTGATACACAGGGAGACAAAGGAAATAACAGGAGGATACATCTTTATGCATGTCCACCTTCTGGGACGGCTAGAGCAAGGTTATCATCCCATTTCATCTATCCTGGAAGGATAAAAAGCGTATTTGCCTGGATTCATTCAGGCAAATATAGAGGTGAGCATATAGGGAGACCATCTAGCACTCGGAAAGAAGGAACAGAAAATTTACTTGCACATTTATTTTGAAAGACTTTAACATTTTATTTGTTTATTATAAGCACGTGCACATCTGTATATGTTTTTGCACTATAAGTATAGAGTGCACACAGCAATATAGAGGTGCATTATGGGTTCACACCATGGCACCCATTAAGGCACTATCACTTTAGGATTATCCATTATGCATGTTATTTATATGTATATTTTTATATATATGTTTAGTGTTATAGTCACAATTCACTATTGTTGATATTGCAATTGATATTGATATTTACTTTAGAAGTATAAATTGAATATATAAATATAGAGGAGCGCGGCGCAATCCATCCTTTACCATTCATACACACTAGCAAGTGAGTCAGTGTAAGTGCCAGCGCACCCCATACACTTTAAGATTTCATTATATGTTTATTGAACACCTCGATTCATAATAGCTCACAAGTATTCACTATAAATCAAGGCAGAAAGACCCACAAACAAAGAACAACTGAAGACAGCTGCAGTTAGAGCCTGGCAAAGCATCAGAAAGGAGGAAACCCAGTCTTTGGTAATGTCCATGGGTTCCAGACTTCAGGCAGTCATTGCCGGTAAAGGATTCTCAACAAAATATTAAAAATGACCATTTTATTTATGATTATATTCATTTGTCCAATTACATTTGAGCCCCTGAAAATGGAGGGATTGTGTATAAAAATGGTTGCAGTTCCTTAAATTTATACTTGATATTTATGTTCAGCCCCTTGAATTAAAGCTAAAAGTCTACACTTCAAATTCATTTGGATTGTTTCATTTTAATTTATTCTGGTGGCATACAGACCCAAAAATATGAAAATTGTACCTGTGTCCAAATACATATGGACCTAACTGTATATAGTAACAATACACAAAACCTTTTAGCATGTGCAGTGCCACACTCCCAGCATAAAAAATTATAGCAACCTTTCTTTTCAACAAATTGTCACTTTAAAGGAAAACAGTTACAAGAGAATTTTAAATGCTTTCATTGCTAATGCCCTTTTAAATCGACTAGTCACTGAGCTTTCATGCTGTCTTTCTAGCTTCGATGAATTCCAATTTACTGAACTTGAATGCATGCTTGTTTAAAGGTAATTGGCTAAGGTAGTATTAAACCAAGAGGCAGCCAATCAAACAGAATTTTCAGAAAGAGCTCCATTATGGCAGCCCTTGTATTTATCTCATGACAGGGTATTTTTAAGACAGGGCAGTGAAATATTAATATTTTCAATATTATTCACTACTTGTACAAATCCATGTAGGTTTAGTTGGTACTGTTCAAGTGCTGAGATGCACAATCCATCGCATATCACCCTTGTTGAGAAATGTGATTCACTCTATGTACACTGCAACCTGGAAACATAGCAAACACAAATAATGTGATGATATGGTTGTGTATGCACAATTGATCTGCTGGTATGTGTATATCCTTTAGTAAATCATGCCCATTTTCTTGAGAGGGCGTAAAAGAAGATTTCTTCTGTTCTCTCCAGATTAAGTAAAAATAAATTGGCACCCAGTCTGTGACATGCACAGCATAGGATGTAAAACCATTCTTTTAAGGGTCCATTGTATATGGATACCTTAACAGAAAAATAAACATACTGTTGCACACATTTAAGCCAGCTGTAGTCTAAAATTGGAGAATTGTAGGTCTCAGCATGCCTGTCCACAGGTAAGCACCAAACAAGCACAGGTAGGTCACAGTATGTTGGCACCAGCCCTAATATTTACAAATGATATTGACCCTCATTTTGCAAAAGAGTTGATGATATGAGTTTCATTGGCAGGTCGACTGTACTGCAGACTATAAAACAAAGCTGTGTTTACTCTTGGTACACTGCTCTCATATTTTTATTATGAAGAACTACAGTCATAAAATCTATATTGACCTGCTGAAAGTTCAGTGAATTAACTTGTCTGGTTTCTAAAGCAACAGAGGGCAAAAAAAAGGCTTCCAACTGCAAGAGACAAACAGACATCACCGCAAACCACATGAAGATTCTTCATTTAACTCTGATAAAAAGAATATCAGGAAGCAACTCTTCACATCAGCAATAAACAGTCACAATGTTTACTTCAGTCTTCCCAATATGTACAGTACATCAGAGTTTCTGTGCATGTTTGTCTATCGTTTATAGTATCCATTCTGTAGTGTATTACTGGAAACAAACTGCAGATGCTCTCTCACATTATTGGATCTACAAACTCATGGAGACCTGGGGGTAAGGTTTTTATGTGGCCAAACAACAATGCCAGGCAGATGAAACAGGTGTTTGTTACAAATCCTATTTACAATTCCAGATGGAAACAAACAATTATACTACACCAAGGACTTGTGATGAAATTTGCAATAACACATAACACTATTTATCAGTTGGCACTGTGGCATGATTATATTTTTATGTAGCACCTTTTGTCCCTATATTTGTGTACCTAAAATGTTTATTGTCACAACTGTCACATTAGAAGTACACAAGTCTTGTCAGCATTCAGACACAGCTTATTGGGTCATTGCACCCTTATCTGACATGCCTGCCATAGAAAAAGGCTGGATAAACCCTGCACAGGACTTTCACATCTACTAGTAGTAACTTACCCAAAGTCCATGTAGTCTCACTTCTCCTCATATGCTATTACTAAATTCCTATGTAGTATCCCCTTCCTTCACAAGGTTTCACGGCAGCCACTGATGTCACATATGTCGGCTGTAGAGCGGGCCCGGCGTGCCAGTGCCAACATTACATCTTACAGCCTGACAGTCATTTCCAAACACTTGGATACATTGGAACTTTCATCTGTGGACACTTCTTATGCATAAGGATGTTTACCATGATGTAAGTGAGATATTATTTCATCTTTCAATAAAATCTTTTTTTAGCATATCTCTGTGTCCTGTTTGCTCTTATCTCATTTGCAACGGGTGGATCACTCCTGATCACAAAAGGTGATGTAGGAATTATTGACTGAAGGGACTTACATGGTTGTGCATGTCATATTATGATCAATATGCGCATGATATATACTTTTCTTTATCCATTTGCTATGAATTAAAGTATACACTCACCACTTTTTAGCTACACCTTGCTAGTACCGAGTTAGACCCCCTATTGCCTTCAGAACTGCCTTAATTCTTGCCTTTTGTTTCTCCACATTTTTGTGTCATACCAATACAAACAAAAGAAACAAACATGAGAATGCCTAACGATTTGTAACTCCAACAATTTTCTGGGCAAAGTAGTTTATTATCTGACAGAAATGCAGAGGTGCCAATATTTTTGGCCATGACAGTATTTTTTAAAAATAAACAGTCCCCTAGCAGTTTCAGAAAATAAAAATCAGCTCTCAATGCAATACTGCCCCCCCCCAGCACTGTCACCCCCCCCCCCCGAGTAATTCCTTGTTATTACTAGATGTCCTCAATCTTCAGGGTTAAAAGATGGGAGAGTTAGTAGCTGAGCTTCAATGCACTTATTACCCAACTGTAACTCTATAACTCTATTAATCCATTATTCTTCTGAGAGGACTGCACCTTAAATGGTTGACAAGAAAAATAGGAGTCAGAGTGGTTGGATATGGTCTAGACCACAGGTGTCAAACTGGCGACCCTCCAGCTGTTGCCAAACTACAAGTCCCATGAGGCATAACAAGATTGACAGTTACAAGCATGACTCCCAAAGGCAGAGGCATGGTGGGACTTGTGGTTTTACAACAGCTGGAGGCCCGCCAGTTTGACACCCCTGGTCTAGACAGTAACCCGTTTTGCTTAACACTAGGAGAAGGGGGTAGGACGTAAGTCTTGATTTGCTGTCTGTGCTTTTTTAAGTGGATTCTCCTTTTTAAACATTTAAAAGTAAAATTCCTGCCTACAAGTAGCCATGTAAGTCTACAATCTCTGTAAAATCTCCGATAGTTTTACATACAATTATGTAGGGCAAAACCTGGCTGAATCATAAAAGTAAAAATGCCATTTATTTTTGCCTCTGATTACTTGGGTGAAAATTCTGGCAAAAATTACACAGTGAACCATTATTATGATGATTCTCCTGAATGTAGGTAAGCACATCATAATAGACTATAATTATATTAACCATAGTAAATTGTTTCCCCTAAGGAAAAACACTATAACCTTTCTAAAAATCAATGTAGCAAGGAAGACCTGTCAATGTGTGATTTCCAAATGCACAGAATTGATGCACAAACTAATTTACAAGTCAATAACTAAGTCAATGAGATATTAGACCTAAACAGGTAAGCACACACGAAGCTTATTCTGAAATAAAAAAAAAAGCCATTTAGCTGCCATGCAGCTTGTGCGAATGTATCCTGCTTACCGTTACTATAGAAATCAGAATACCAAGAAGAATTACAGGCTTTATAAGCAAAAGGTCAGCAAGAGGTGGCTGTAGTCTTACGGAACATTATGCAATGCTAATCCTGAATTTCTCAAGCTGCAAACAAATTAGCATCTGAAAACAGACAAGTAAATGCTGAATATCACATTTACTGTGCCTGAATATCACCTTGCAGAGCTAATATAGCTGGTTCATCTTGCTTTGCACTTTGTTTATGTTTGCTGCCTGTTTATGCTGTCATGTAGTTTCTTACTGACACTTTTGTATCTCAATCTTTTCCTTTGTAAAAAGGTCAGTTGTACAATTATGTTGTGTCTTCATACCTGCCCAAACAGGCTTTATAAGCAAATAACAAAGGGGAATTGTTAGTTACATCTAATATATGTGTTTCAGCCAGGTATATATTCACTAGTCTAATGCTTGCCATACATGCATTTTTACCCTCTTTTGATCAACTGTTATTTGAACATGCAATCAAAAGTGCTTGTCTAAAAAAAAGCAATCTAACACCAACTCTGATTGTCTAACTGGATTGAACTGGTTGAACTGGGCTATAATTTGACAGCAACAACAAAGGTTATTGAAAAAAATCAATCAAAACCAGGAAAAAACAAAACAGAAATTGTGTTGAAAGCGATCGAATATAGCCTCCAAGTTTGATAGACGCAATTTCAATCCCATCTCCTTGCGCTCATTCCTCACCTAAATGTCCACAAACTGGAACCTGTATTGGTTTTCTCCAGTTCATGGAAACTTTCACATACACATTGACAGTACATCAACCTCTTTTGTGGGGAAAAGGACATAATTCTTCAACAGAGATTTAGAAAAACATGCAGAAAAAACTCAGGCCAAATGCTATTGCCTTCAGTTTATGCTGATTGTTGCATGTATGTCAAATCCTATATTGCATCTTTAACACTAGAGAAGAATGGATTAACTTTGTTGCAAGCAAAAATCTTGCAACCCATGGTGACCTTAAAGTTGGCCTTAGAAGGGAGTCCTTGTCATATGATGAGAATGATTTTGGCACAACTGTGCCACAACCTTATTAACCTCCCTGGCGGAATTCCCAAGTGTAGCTCAGGGTAAAGTTTCAGTACCAGAAGCGGTAACCCCGAGCTACACTTCGGCCTATCATGCGGTGCTGCTCCAGGATCTGTTCTGCTTTTACCTTGTCCTGCGTTCCCGTGAAGTCCCTCCTGCAGTGTCCCCTGTATTGTCCTCCGGCGGATGCCGGCATCTGTCTTCTGGGTTCCGTCCCCTGTGACGTCGGGACGTACGGGGGACGGAACTGGCGGGAAATTTGAAAATGACAAAAAGTGACATTCACTAAATTCACTAAAATAACATAGTAAAACATTACTGTTGCACAGTGCTTTGTCCTGTGCCCTGCCTGCATTTGTACTGTTCTTTCTGCATGGAAACTGAGAAACGTCCATGGCGTTCAAAAAGCGTCCCTTTAGGTCAAAATTGGTTTTAGACCAGCTAGAGAACAGCGATAGTAAATTAGAACCACTTGTAGAATTGAGTGACAATGATTTGTGGGGAAATTCGTCATCAGACACTGAAAACGATTTTGCGACTTTGCTCAGTGATGTGCGAACTTGGCGCTATATTTCAAATTTCAGTGTTTTTGGTTTGATTATATTATTGAATTAAATTTATTATTATCATATTATTATTTTTTATGATTATTTATTAAATTATAATTTATGATTTCGTGTTTCAAATTTTATCATACCCAGGATGTTTACTAGACTCTTTTTCGGACAGATTTCAGTGAGTTATTCCTAAAAATTACAGGCCTACAATAAAAAAAATACATATTTCCATGCAAAAAAATGTACCGCTTTGAGCACAGAAATATGGACATAATCAGACCGCTAGGGAGGTTAATGTAACAGAGTATTTCGGTGATAGATATCTCACATTATGTTCTTAAGTATGGAAAGTCTTAGCTAATTTGCTGTCATTCTCAATGGGAAGCCTGCTGATCAAGCATTACAGTGGTCCATGTGATCAACTTATTGACCAAATGAAGTGAAATACTGATACACTGAAAATGTGGTCGTATGGACCAGGCAATATACATGTTCATGATACAGTATGTGACCAACTTAATATTAAAATATATCAAAAACGTACATGACATGCTAAGCAATAACTGCCACCATTCATGCATAATTAGCGGTTAGTCAAAATTCAAGGAACATAAATGGTTTGGAAAGCGAGTTCTTTCAGACAAGCCATCCTATGCACTATTTGAATGTTGTGCCATTGTCTATTCACTGGGTTTGATTTACTAAAGACAAATAGGTTGTTCACTTACAAAAATAATCTTTCCTTAGTTTAGTGAACATAACAAAAGTTCACTTTGCAAAGAATTCCCAGTCACATGCAAGGAAAATAAATTCAGCCGAGTTTCACCTCATTCACTAAACTACAGGAAAATCCCCTTGCAAAGTGAAAATTTTCTTGCAAAGTAAACAGCATGATTTCCTTTAGTAAATCATCACTACTGCACAAAGCAGTAATGTTTAAAAAATCATCTAATAATCAAGAGGAAAAATGCAGAAATTGCAATGGGTAATTGGTAAACAGTGTAAGTAACATTCAGTTTTATATCACACCTTAAAGAGGACCTTTACAAATAAAATATTTATATAACATATAAAAAAGATGCAGTATTTCAACTGTGTGCAGAGAAATACTTTAAAATATTGAGTAGTCGGCTGTCAATGCATGCAATGTGATTAATGCAGACCTCTAAAAATTACTGTTTTAAATTTCCCACCACTGTTAAGTAGGCAAAATGTGTAAAATCGTTACCCGTGTTATGTTCTAGCATAAATACCCCATTCCTATCCAATGTATGCTTCTATGGAATTGGAGAATTCCTAATCAATAAAACCTCCCAATGCTGAAATAGATCCTGATATGCTGGTCATGTGATGTGTGATGTCAGTATTCTCTCCCTTACCCGGTAATAGATCTCTTGGTCTTTGAAAACTCACAAGTTATGGCAAAGGTAAACTAGGAAGCAGCTTTCTACAGCCTGTAGATATTTAACTATGTTGGCTCCAGAACACCAATGCAAACAAAGGGTGAACCAAAAAGTGTCAATAGTTAATCTGAAATTATTTAATTATATGAAAAGGAAACCAGATTATATTCACAAATAGTGTTTTTCTCATGATCTTGAACTACTAAACTATGAAGATAGATAAAACAAATTACAACATTTGTTCTTTCCCTCATAGGGACAGAAAGGTTCATACAAGTTCATCTCTGTAATGATTATACCATGTTTTATTTCCGCTCATTCTCCATAGACCCTATGACTCAATCTAGTACAGTCAATTGCTTTGAATATTAGGAAGTTATTTTAGGAAGACACAAACCACATTCAACCACGCAGTTGTCAGAACCTTTCTATGCATCCATATGTCTGTGGTGAAAATGCCATGTGCAATCTAAAGTAAATGTAAGAGGCACTGGCTATTGTTAGTCACAATCCAACAGAGCAAAATGTGATGCTGTAAAGGGAAGAAAAGATTAATTTTCCCATCAATGCTAAATAACACATGTACTGCAGTACGAAAAAAAAGGGGAAAAGTACAATCACTGTAATCAGTTCACAATGGGAAATGAAACACTGCATTACATTTTGTTTGGAGGCTGGAAGAAATAACTGTCATAAGAAATTCTTTTTGTTCAAAAATAATTATTTAAACTACACTAAATATGATGATTGCCTTTACTGCAAAGATGGGATATTTGGATTGCTTCTTAAAACATGCGCTATGATCCACAGTGCTTGCAAACATTTAGTGATTCTAAAGGCTATTTTTTTTTTTCAAATAACAAACATGTCTATACTTTCTTGCTCTGTGCAGTTATTTTGCACAGAACAGCCCAGATCCTCCTCTTCTCAGGTCTCTCGCTGGTGCTCGTGGTCCTCCCTCCTGTCCATTCACACACGGAGCCGTGGCTTGGACCCACCCCCCTCTCTCTTCACATTGGCTAACTGGCTGTAATTGACAACAGTGGGAGCCAATGGCTCCTGCTTCTATCTCAGCCAATGAGGAGAGAGATAGCCGAGAGTCCAGTGCACATCGCTGGACCGAAGGGGGCTTAGGTGATTAGGGGAGGGGGGCTGGGGGGGATGCTGCACAGAAAAGGTTTTTTATCTTCATGCATAGAATCACACTCCTCCTCTTTACATCACAGTCCCTAAACTTTACATCACAGTCTGCTCCTTTGCATAACAATTCCCCATTGTTACATCACAGTCCCCCATCTTTACATCACAGTCCTTCCCCTTTGCATGGTAATCCCCCAACTTTACATTAAAAGTCTCTCCCCTTTACATTGTAGTCCCCCATTTTACTCTGCATGCCCCCCTTTACATTGCCCGCCTTAACATTACAGCCCCTCTATTCCTTTATCAGTGTGATCATTCCTCCCCTTCTAGTCCTACCAGTCCTTCCAGAGTGCAGGAGGGAGCTTCTCAACTTCTCCTGTTAACAAAGGGGTGATGTGCCAAATAGGAAAGGGACTGCGAAGGAAACAGTACCATTAATCCATCCTTAAACATCTGTTAAACTCAGGTAAGGTTTGCATTCCATGTATGTGGAAACAGCAGCCTGCCCCTACTGTTGCACAATGACTCGTGAAGGTGAATGATATCGAGCAAACGGAGGACCTGACCTCTGCCCTCCGAGACAGATCTGAGTAACACAAAACCAGGTGGTTCCATTGGAATCTGTTTCATTTCTGTGATGAATACCTCCAATATACATGACTATTTCTATGCCATTTCTACTGTATACTGAGCCAAAAGCCTAGTGCTTGCCACCAAACTCCCTTGGTGGAAACCCCCCCTTTCCCCCCCCCACTATTCTTCCTCCCTAGTACCCCACCCTCATCCCCTTTTCCCTCTACATTTCACCTCCCTCCCATATATATATATATATATATATATATATATATATATATATAAATAAACCTGGTGTGTGCAGACTCAGGCTGGTCCTGCTATTGAGGACTTTTTAATACCTTCCCACCTTAGGTTGGGTTACTAAGACTAACTTGGCTCTTTCCCTGGCAGCCGTGCCAAGGATTGTAAAGATGAAACTTATTGTTATGGTTCTGTCTTTTAGAGCTTCCTTGGCAGAAACTCAATATGTACAATAATTTGCCCCACTTCAGTTGTGGCGTTGTTCTTTTTATTTGTGTATGGTTGCTTCCTTAATCGACCGCCTTTTGAATTTGTTTTGTGCATGCCAGAAATGCCTACTCTACCTGATATTTGAAGTCTATGATCTATTGTACTCTGTAACAAAGATTTAAATAAATACATTTAAAAAAAAGAAAGAAAGGGGGTGATTGTTAACATGAAAAGCAAGGAAGCTCCCGCTCTCCATCCAGATCGATCGCTCCTTCTATCCTCTGCCCTTCTGTGAAGTTGACAACAGTGGCAGAAGGAAAAGAGGACACACAGGCAGCTAAATATTGTGGCTGTTGTGGTCTGGACAGGACTGTCACTCAGTCCAGGTCCGAACCGCAATCTGCCAATTAGTGATGCCTGCACTTCACAAATTTATATGGGCTGTTAATGTTCTAATACTTACTTTAATAACATAGGAATTTTTAATTACCTGTAAATTCCTTTCCTTGGAGTACAGAACAGGACACGAGACTGACATTCATAGACCATGGGTTAGTTGTTGCTACTTTCAGGTAATTAGACACTGACAAAACACTTTTGCTAGAGCCACTCCAAGAGTATATCCATATAACCCCTTCCACTCCATTAGGCTCTAGTGTTTTAGCAAGCGATAAGGAGTGATCAAGACAGAGGGAAGGGTATTCTACACAGTACATACTCTGGTGATTCCTTGAACTCCAGTCCAACTGGTTTATGTCTTCCCTGTGATGAAGATCCTTCCTTGACTCGCGCAACGCAAGATGGAGGAGGAAAGGGTCATGGTGATTCTGACTACACTAAATTGTCCCAGAAAAGATGTGGTACACAAACGTACTCAGACTTCTATGTACAAGCCCTGGCCTCTTCCAAACAGAACAGGCTTACTGGTTCAAGGTCCCTGATCTATCCTGTTTCTCAGTCACTGGCTTTAACTGCATGGCTGTTCAAATCCTAAAGGATAGAGGTATCTCTGATTTGGTTATTCCCAACCTACTTAAGCAAATCCAACCCCCACAAAATGCAAGGACAGAAAGCTTAACCCTGGGGGATACTCTATCACTTGTATTTTGGCTTTCTTTAGACTGGTGCTTTGGATGTTAGCAGACCCTTTACAAGCCCTTCAGCATAAGGTCATCCAGGTAACATGTGACATAAATGAGCTGGGTTCATAGAAGAGCCAGAAGGCAGGCAAGCACATTTGTGAACTTTTGAGGAGAGCCCAACGGATAGTGCCATAAACTGGAAGTGCTGGTCTCCTACTGCAAAACAGAGAGCATTGGTGTTGTGAGAAAATGGGAATATATAGATTGATATTGTGTAGATTCTATCTGGACTTTTGAAACAAGAAGAAACCTGTTTAATGATTTTATGTCCAGTATTGGGTGGATGCCCAAATTGGTTTTGGGACTTTAAACATTATTGAATATAAACCTTGAAACCTTCTGAAAGAACTGGTCTAACCAGTCCTTGTGCCTGAAGTTAGTGCAGCTCTTAAATAGGCCTTTCTGTGGTCAGAAGCTGGCAGATTGGAAGGTAAAATGCGTGGAGCTCTTAAATAGGCCTTTCTGTGGTCAGAAGCTGGCAGATTGGAAGGTAAAATGCGTGGATGGGGCAGGGATAGAAACTTTTTTTTGTACCCATTTGAAATTACAGATTGTGCCCAGATCTCTGGAATGTCCTGGATCTACACTGACATAAATACTAACAGAAGTCCCCCACCTACTACAAGGAGTGAGGGCACCCCATCATTTTGAAGATGGCTTCTGGGAATGCTTTTTAGAGGAAATGTTTAGCCTTGGGGTTAAAGCATGGTGGGAAATAAACTATGCTTCTGAGTACAGGTAGAAGCCATAGGGGTAGGATAAATGGACTTCTTCTTGTGAGTAGAATTACTTTAACCCAATAACTTCCTTGATAAATTTATTGAGGGGTTCTCCAGAGAGGCGTTCACTGTCAAAAAAGATTGGATTGGCTCTTGGGGGTTCAAGGCGGAATTTTTTTCCCCTGCTGGAGCAAATTGCATCATGTTTTACAGGTGTTTTTTTGCCTTCTCTAGATCAATTGTGGGTATAGGATTGCGTAAATGAGGGATTTCTATTTGTGTGTGTATTTTATCTTTGTGGGTTGAACTGTATAGACTTGCGTCTTTTTTTTCAACCAGTCTAACTATGTAACAAAATTTTATTCAGCAGACCAAGCTTTTGACCACAAAATTCTGCATATATGCACAAATATAAGAGAGATTTTTGAGACTTGTTGAATGACATTTTCAAGAGTATCAGCACAAAACAACAGAACTAAAGCCATCAGTTTTAATTATTCTATGAGAGCAGGGCCTTCAACATGTCTTGACCATTTAGCAATAGTCTGGCAAATAGATATAGCAGTAATTGCCAGCTACAGGGCTGGACCTGCAAGAGCAAATAAGGTCTTTAAGGCTTCAAAACACCTATCAAAATAATCTTTAAAGGAGGGAAAATCCTCAACAGGAACTGTAAGGTGCTTATTGAGAACTGAAATGGCAGGATGCACTACCTGAATACACCACACATTTTAAAATCATTTTCCATAAGAATATATTGACAAGCTTAGAAGTGAAAACCTAGCCAATCCTCATAAAGTGCTCATAAATCTGTATGGGAAAGTGTTTTTAGACTTAGCCACTTGCCCTCTGGAAGATTTACCACCTTCATGAGCAGGCCACTTTTTGCACTGCGATACTTTAGCTGACAATTGCGCAGTCATGCATCGTTGTACATAAATTAAATTTATATAAATTTTCCCTATAAATAGAGCTTTCTTTTGGTGGTATTTGATTACCTCTGGATTTTTTATTTTTTACTCAATAAACCAAAAAATATCAACAATTTTGAAAGAAAAAAACCCCAATATTTTTTACTTTCTGCTATAAAATACATCCAATAAAAAACTGAAAAATCAAATTTCTTTATAAATGTAGGCCATTATGTATTCTGCTACATATTTGTGGTAAAAAAAATCCCAATATGCATATTTTGATTGGTTTTCGCAAAAGTTATAGCAACTACAAACTATGGTATATATACAGTCATGGCCGAAATTGTTGGCACCCTTGATATTTTTCCTGAAAATCAAGTATTTCACACAAAAAAGGTATTGCATTAACACATGTTTTGCTATACACATGTTTATTCCCTTTGTATGTATTGGAACAAATATAAAACAGAGGCAGAAAAGCAAATATGACATAATGTCACACAAAACCCCAAAAATGGGCTGGACAAAAGTATTGGCACCCTTAACTTAATATTTGGTTGCACACCCTTTGGAAAACATAACTGAAATCAGTCGCTTCCTATAACCATCAATAAGCTTCTGACACCTCTCACCCGGAATTTTGGACCACTCTTCCTTTGCAAACAGCTCCAGGTCTCTCTTATTGGAAGGACACCTTTTCCCAACAGCAATTTTAAGATCTCTCCACAGGTGTTCAATGGGATTTAGATCTGGGCTCATTGCTGGCCACTTCAGAACTCTCCAGCGCTTCTTTGCCATCCATTTCTGAGTGCTTTTTGACGTATGTTTGGGGTCATTGTCCTGCTGGAAGACCCAGGATCTTGGACGCAAACCCAGCTTTCTGACACTGGGCCCTACAGTGCGACCCAAAATCCTTTGGTAATCCTCAGATTTCATGATGCCTTGCACACAGTCAAGGCACCCAGTGCCAGAGGCAGCAAAACAACCCCAAAACATCATTGAACCTCCACCATATTTTACCGTAGGTACTGTGTTTTGTTCTTTGTAGGCCTCATTCCGTTTTCGGTAAACAGTAGAATGATGTGCTTTACCGAAAAGCTCTATCTTGGTCTCATCTGTCCACAAGACGTTTTCCCAGAAGGCTTTTGGCTTACTCAAGTACATTTTGGCAAACTGTAGTCTTGCTTTTTTATGTCTCTGTGTCAGCAGTGGGGTCCTCCTGGGTCTCCTGCCATAGCGTTTCATTTCATTTAAATGTCGACGGATAGTTCGCGCTGACACTGATGCTCCCTGAGCCTGCAGGACAGCTTGAATGTCTTTGGAACATGTTTGGGGCTGCTTATCCACCATCCGGACTATTCTGCGTTGCAATCTTTCATCAATTTTCCTCATCCGTCCACGACCAGGGAGATTAGCTACAGTGCCATGGGTTGCAAACTTCTTGATAATGTTGCGCACTGTGGACAAAGGCAAATCTAGTTCTCTGGAGATGGACTTGTAACCTTGAGATTGTTGATATTTTGCCACAATTTTGGTTCTCAGGTCCTCAGACAGTTCTCGTCTCCTCTTTCTGTTGTCCATGCTTAGTGTGGCACAGACAGACACACAATGCAAAGGTTAAGTGAACGTCTCTCCTTTTTATCTGCTTTCAGGTGTGATTTCTATATTGCCCACACCTGTTACTTGCCCCAGGTGAGTTTACAGGAGCATCACATGCTTGTAACATTCTTATTTATCCGCAGTTGTGAAAGGGTGCCAATACTTTTGTCCAGCCCATTTTTGGAGGTTTGTGTGACATTATGTCGAATTTGCTTTCTTTCCTCCCTTTTTTTGTTTTGTCCCAATACACACAAAGGGAATAAACATGTGTATAGCAAAACATGTGTTAATGCAATACGTTTCGTGAGAAATACATGATTTCCTGGAGAAATATCAAGGGTGCCAACAATTTCGGCCATGACTGTACTTGAATTTTTTACTTTTTACACTAGTAATGGCAGTGACCAGTGACTTATAGCGGGACTTTGATATTGCAGTGGAAAATCTGACACTGACACTTTGTGGGAACCAGTGACACTAATACAGTGCTAAAAATATACACTGCCACTGCATTATGTCACTGGCTGGAAACGTGTTAAACATCTATGGCGATCAAAGGGTTAACTTTGTGCCTAACCAGTGTTTTTGTGTACACAGTGTGGTGATTTTACTGGGCAATGTGCTTCAAAAAATCCAGTAGATTGCCGCTGACAGTACACAGCTCTGCCTTGTTTACATAGGCAGAGCTGTATCCTGTCACTCTCCTCGCCGATGAAGGTGAGCCAGCGATCGTCCATTTGCGGGCACTCATTGATTGGCTTCTGCTGTGATTAGTCACACCCTACACCAGGAAGTGTAGTCACACATATATATATATATATATATATATATATGTGTGTGATTTAGCACAGAACGGCCACCCTGTAGCAGTACATCTGCTATAGGGCAGTCAGCAAGTGGTTAGCCAATCTATTATTACCCACAGGGGTCTGTTTTGGCTGTCAAGAATCAGGTACTGTTAGGCAAGCACTATTTTTAAATCAATTATTGAATTCACAGTGGAAAGCATTTGGAGCAAAGCCATAGCTTGTACCTCATAAGTGTCAGGGAAGGGAAAATCTCCTTATGTCTCCGATACCAATTCTCTATCCTCAATACCTACCTACATATCTTTAAGTAAAAGAAGTTCCGCTTCTAATATTCCTGAACCAGGTCAGGGGTAAAATAGGACGTGCAATGTTTTTGGCCTTTGGAAACCAAAGGTTCTAGAGGTGCTAAAACATTTATAAATAGTTACAACAGAATGGCAGAGACATCTACTTTTGTCAGAAAAGCTACATGGTGTGAGCTTAAGAGGGAGCCAAAGTTAGATGAGGAGAGCAGCATCAGAATAGGACATTTCACATAGGACAAGGGAACAGCTAACACCCTGAGCGGTGTTCTGTGTTTCCTGTATTTATATATTTCAGGTACTCATATAGCGCCGTCAATTTACACAGCGCTTTACATATATATTGTACATTCACATCAGTCCCTAACCCTCAAGGGGTGTACAATCTAAGGTCCCTAATTCACATTCATATACAGTCAGGTCCATAAATATTGGGACATCGACACAATTCTAACATTTTTGGCTCTATACACCACCACAATGGATTTGAAATGAAACAAACAAGATGTGCTTTACCTGCAGACTGTCAGCTTTAATTTGAGGGTATTTACATCCAAATCAGGTGAACTGTGTAGGAATTACAACAGTTTGCATATGTGCCTCTCACTTGTTAAGGGACCAAAAGTAATGGGACAATTGGGTTCTCAGCTGTTCCATGGCCAGGTGTGTGTTATTCCCTCATTATCCCAATTACAATCAGCAGATACAAGGTCCAGAGTTCATTTCAAGTGTGCTATTTACATTTGGAATCTGTTGCTGTAAACTCTCAAGGTGAGATCCAAAGAGCTGTCACTATCAGTGAAGTAAGCCATCATTAGGCTGAAAAAACAAAACAAACCCATCAGAGAGATAGTAAAAACATTAGGCGTGGCCAAAACAACTGTTTGGAACATTCTTAAAAAGAAGGAACGCACCGGTGAGCTCAGCAACACCAAAAGACCCGGAAGACCACGGAAAACAACTGTGGTGGATGACCGAAGAATTCTTTCCCTGGTGAGGGAAACACCCTTCACAACAGTTGGCCAGATCAAGAACACTCTTCAGGAGGTAGGTGTATGTGTGTCAAAGACAACAATCAAGAGAAGACTTCACCAGAGTGAATACAGAGGGTTCACCACAAGATGTAAACCATTGGTGAGCCTCAAAAACAGGAAGGCCAGATTAGAGTTTGCCAAACGACATCTAAAAAAGCCTTCACAGTTCTGGAACAACATCCTATGGACAGATGAGACCAAGATCAACTTGTACCAGAGTGATGGGAAGAGAAGAGTATGGAGAAGGAAAGGAACTGCTTATGATCCTAAGCATACCACCTCATCAGTGAAGCATGGTGGTGGTAGTGTCATGGCGTGGGCATGTATGGCTGCCAATGGAACTGCTTCTCTTGTATTTATTGATGATGTGACTGCTGACAAAAGCAGCAGGATGAATTCTGAAGTGTTTCGGGCAATATTATCTGCTCCTATTCAGCCAAATGTTTCAGAACTCATTGGACGCTGCTTCACAGTGCAGATGGACAATAACCCAAAGCATACTGCAAAAGCAACCAAAGAGTTTTTTAAGGGAAAGAAGTGGAATGTTATGCAATGGTCAAGTCAATCACCTGACCTGAATCTGATTGAGCATGCATTTCACTTGCTGAAGACAAAACTGAAGGGAAAATGCCCCAAGAACAAGCAGGAACTGAAGACAGTTGCAGTAGAGGCCTGGCAGAGCATCACCAGGGATGAAACCCAGCATCTGGTGATGTCTATGCATTCCAGACTTCAGGCTGTAATTGACTGCAACCAAGGATTTGCAACCAAGTATTAAAAAGTGAAAGTTTGATTTATGATTATTATTCTGTCCCATTACTTTTGGTCCCTTAAAAAGTGGGAGGCACATATGCAAACGGTTGTAATTCCTACACCGTTCACCTGATTTGGATGTAAATACCCTCAAATTAAAGCTGACAGTCTGCCGTCAAAGCACATCTTGTTTGTTTTATTTCAATTCATTGTGGTGGTGTATAGAGCCAAAAATGTTAGAATTGTGTTGATGTCCCAATATTTATGGACCTGACTGTACAAGGGCCAATTTTAGACAGGATCCAATTAACCTACTAGCATGTCTTTGGAGTGTCGGAGGAAACCGGAGTACCCGGAGGAAACCCACGCAGGCAAAGGGAGAACATGCAAACTCAAGGCAGGAGGTGCCGTGGCTGGGATTCAAACCAACGACCCTAGTACTGCCAGGTGGAAGTGCTAACCATTTAGCCACTGTGCTGCCCATAGCCACTATGCTGCCCATCTTCAGGACACATGCTTTTAGGTCCTTTTGACCCAGCTCCCTTGTGTCTGTGATCCATCATTGCTAATGAGGGGTTTCCCAGTAGGGTACTCACATTTAAGGCACAAGGACTCCTGTAGAGTTCCTGTGGCTGTGACTCTGTAGAAGAGGACTGCAGTAATGAAACAACCAAAAGGTAGCAACATATAACCTCTGGTTTATGAACTCTAGTCCTGTACTCTACGATTAAAATAACAGTTTTTTGCTAGTTGTATCTTTATATGATTCTATACCCTATATAGAGTTTGCATATTGAGAATCACTGGAAAAGTTCATACCATTGGAAAAGAAGAAGCTACACCTGAAAAGAGATTGGGTCCAGGTAGACCACAAGTGTGAAGGGTGCTGGAACATTATTTGCATAACATCAAAACGTTTGTGAGAAGAAATTTGACTCCTGGGGTCGGTTGAGCAGCATCTATCCCTTTACTTGTATTGGCTGACAATGGAATCACTCGGACTCATGCTCCCCTTTTCTCACTTGCCGGTGGGGTGATCCTTTTCCTTCCATCCATAGCTTGGAGCTAACGTATACTTTTCACTATCCACTGTGTTTATGTTTTGTTTATTGATTTCCTTTTTCATTTGGCCTTTATTTTAAAACAAAGGAGTATATATTTTATGGCATTAATTGCAGTGTATGATTAACCACTTCTCTACTGAGCATTTTCACCCCCTTCCTGCCTAGGTCAATTTTCACCTTTCAGCACTGTCGCACTTTGAATGACAATTGTGTGGTCATGCAACACTGTACCCAAATAAAATTTTTATAATTTTTTTTGAGACATATAGAGCTTTCTTTTGGTGGCATTTAATCACCACTTGTTTTTTTTTTTTTTGCTAAACAAATGAAAAAATATAAACATTGTGAAAAAAACATTTGTTTTTCTTACACAATTTGCCAAACAGTTAATTGTTCTCCTTCATTGATGTGCGCCGACGAGGCTGCACTGATGGGAACTGATATGCAGCACTGATGGGTACCAATGAGGAGGCACTGATGAGGCTGCACAGATAGTCGCTGACTGGCGGCACTGATGGACACTGACTGGCAGCACTGATGGACACTGTTGGGACTAGACTGATGGACACTTCTGGGGCTGCACTGATGTCCTCTGATGTGTAAATACACTTGCCGATTACTGGCTCTCCTCTCTCCTCATGCTGTGACAGCGTGAGGAAAGTGCAGCCGATAACCAGCACCTGTATTTACATTGTGATCAGCTGTGTCATTGTAAGTGTACAATCCAAACGCACACGTTCCTGCATTAAAAATGGCTGTGTGTATAAGTGGATGCTGCAGCGACAGTCGGCTGGAACCAAACAGAATCAGCAAGGGAGAATGTCACCAGCACACTGAGGATCACCAATATGGGTCCAAAAATGTTAATGACCGTTCACATAGTTACCGCAAGGCAATGTTTCAGAGTCTCACAGGACCCCTTCATCAGGCATGTGGTCACTCCGAGATCCTGTGAGACTCTGAAACATTGCATTGCTGTAACTATGTGATTGTTCATTGAAATTTTTGGATCCATATTGGTGATCCTCGGTGTGCTGGTGACATTCTTCCCAGCTGTGTCATTGGACACAGCTAATCACGTAATAAAAGGGCACTGTGATGGGTCCTTTTGCCATGTCATGTGATCATCTGTGTCCTAAGGACACAGCAATCACAGAGCTCACCGGGTACATGCTGGAGGTGCAGTTCTGGAGGATGTCATAAAATTCCCTCCCAGAACTAGATGACCGTGCTGTAGCCGTCATTCAGCTATAGCCTGGTCATCAAGTGGTTAATAATGCAGCCTATTCTGTTATTTGTATTGCCCTTATCAAGGTTTACTTTTGATATTATTGAACATTTGCAGCTGGATGGGAATTTTATAGTTGAAGAGTATGTAAACTAATATTTATATTACAATAAATTTCATTCTGTCCATTAGAAAGCAATACAACCAAACCTCGGTAGGTTACTTTTGCTTCTGTGTAGCAAGTAGTATAGCGAAGTCAATTGAAACAATGGGCTTAACTGAGTGAAATTAATCTTCTAGGGGCCACATAGTGTCTACTGTGGGTCACACTTATTTCCACAAAAAGAATATAGCACTTTTTATAATTGACATTACAATATCAACTGCAATTTACATTTTATCTCAGAGAAAGGGAGAATTAAAATTGCCTAATGTATTCAGCTGTAAAATAGTTGTATAACCTTTATCAACTGGGCCTTGTTGAATTTAAAAGAGAACTATGGCTCCCATTGAAAAAATAAGTGCCGCAACACTTAATTATAAGTGCATCTGCACTCACAGCTTTCTCTTAGTTCCCCTACAAAATCTCACAAACACCTTTTTAGTTTGCCAGTGAACTCCATCTCATGCAGCTTGTGAAGATGTGGCAATGATGCTGCACTGCTACTGAATTCAGAAAAGATCTGACACCTATGTAGATTGTGCCTGCTTAAACTACATTGGTAGAATAAAATGTAGCAGGTGGAATGGCTACCAGCATTGTCACTGACAATACACAAATTGTAGGTTGTCAATCAGCAGCTGGCCACACCTGGTCCTGCCCACTGTTTTCTGGATTGGCATTATTACCTTTGTGCTGAAACCCTCCAAGTGTCAGCTGCAGTGTCTGGGAAGGAGCATGTAAAGATTTGGTTCAGGGAAGAAAAAAGAAGTTTCTGTTTACTTTAGGGGACTTGTGCATCACATAGTAATTGGATGTAGTACTTGTTTCAACTGTCATAAGGAGAATTTAGTTGTACTTTAAATCCATAAAGCAGCCAAAGGATACAAACATAAGAGAGGTCCACACATGTCCCAAAAGTTACTGGTATGATATGACTGTTCTATCCTGTCTGTAAAGGCTCAAGCATGTGTACATCAACAGAATATAGACAATTTTTATAGTATTGGAAATGGACCTGTAAAAGATTAAAATCCTTGCTATACACCTGTCAAATGACAAAGCCACCAAGATTAGTAAAAGCTCTAGAACTTGCCAGTTGAATAGCAAAGTAGCGGCTATGCACCAAAAGGGGTGGGGCCTTAGATCTGACTAGGAGAGCGGTCAGAACCCTGTGTAAAGCTTGTTACTGAAATCCCAGAAAATGCCATAGGGACACAGGAGTTGCTTTGAAAAATACCACAGTACCCCAGGTACTACATGTAATTGCAATTTGTATTCTGGCATGCATTCATTATCAACAAGTGTATTTTTAAATGGATCTAATGTAAATACCTAATATCTACCCCTGTAAAGGCGCACTTGCACTGGTAGAGAAACAGCACTGAGAGCCACTCAGGCGTGCTGCAGTGCTCATGCACTAAGGCCCTATTCACACTGAACACAAGTGTTTGTGATCTCGGACAGAATCACCGCGATTCTGGCTGAGATCCCAAAACGCTATGCACAAATGACAAATTGCACCATGCCTGTTCTGGTGCCCTTCATTTTCATTGGCACCAAAATGTGGGGCAGTTCTGCTGCGCTTTTCGAACAAAAAATTGCACTGCACACCGCGTCACGTGAAGCTTGTCGCTTAAAAAGGAGCTTCGCGCATTGTGGTTTGCTGCAATTGCAACATGATTTATTGTGCAACAATCATGGCAGAACTACGCAGTGTTTCTGTACCATTGAAAATGAATGGCATCAGAACAGGCATGGTGAGATTTGTTGCTTGTACAGAGCATTTTGGGATTGCGGGCAGGATTGCGGCGATTCTTCCTGAGATCACAAATGCTCAAGTGTGAACAGGGCCAGGGAACAGGGAATAGATGGAGAGAATGGAGTAACAAAGATGTAAGTGCATCAGTTTGCTACTTTACTGGCCAGTCATAGGCTGAGGGAGGGACAAAACCTATTTGTTTTTCTTAACTGCAGTAGGGAAAAATTAGGTCTCAAGGCTGGCTTTGCTGTGTGGCACAGTTGTGTAAGTCTTTGTAATGAATGGACAGAAGAATAAATGCTCTGGAAGGTAAAACAGCTCTGATATATACAGTATGTTTTATCTGTGTTTTCAGCTGTTTGTCCAAAGTTAATTTTTTATTTGCCTAAAGAGTTTTGGAGAGTTTGTGAGTGTGCCACAAAGGCCACAAAGCAAAAACATATTTTAAAAATTAACAAGAATGATAATAACATTTAAAATACAGCTAACAAACCCAAATGCACTGACATTCTGAGCAGCCTACAGCAATAGGCTTTTCACATTTCCAGTAAATGAATGGGATTTAATACATACAAGTTAACTTGTGGGAAAACCAATTTCAATCACTAGAGACATTTCCCCTCACTCTTTCTTACACGTTAAATATTTGTACTAAAGAGCATCCCACTCAGGGGAAAGAGAAATGAAAATAGTGAATAAGCAATAAAATGTCTTTGCCGCTCACATAAATGGAAAAATAAAGATCTGCACTGAAGGAATATTTTAGCTCAGCAAGATTACTTCATACAGAAAAGAGAAAAATTAACTTGACTATATTGGCTTAAAAAGATAAATGCCTATCCACTCTTCTAAGGAACTCTAAGAAATGGAAAATAATGTTCTTTAAGGACACCTTTTCAAGTGTGAGGATTTGGTGAAGGCTAGGTGCTTTAAAAAGCAACGATGAAACAAAGCACTTATAAAATAAGAGCTGAAAGTAGTAGTGGTATGTAAATCTTTCAAAATGACTGATTTAGATTTTTTTTTTATTCCCGGAATTCTCATGCAGAATACCCTGAAAAGGATGAATAGGATCTTCCACACTAGAGAAAATCACAATCACCATAATCTTGATTTTGCTTACACATACAAAGCAAGCTTCATATAATGTTAATGTTCAAGTGTGTGCCTGGGTGTCCCCAAACATGTCAAAGGGTGTGGCAAGAGCAGTGCTGGCTGAGGCCACAAACTAACCATGATAGCACCAGATTGGTTTAAGTGGCGTCTTATCATTAGCATGTCTACACTTCTGACATAGTGCATAGACACCTACTCCAATCTTCTGAATGTCGGTGGGTAAATCCTTGATTCTCCAGCTTTGAGCGGTGATACCCACTTAACGTGACCTCTGGTACCCCTGTAGTTATATAGTTGGCAAGGTGGAATAAAAAAAAAAACAGTCCATCTAGCTCAACGTATGTGTGTATGTGTGTGTATGCCTCTACCACTTCTCATATCCCTGTATATTGTGTTCAATAAAATCCCCATCTAAACGTTTTTTAAACATAATGACAGTTCCTGCTTAAACCACCGACTGTGGAAAGGAGTCCCACGCCCTTACTGCTATAACACTGAAGAACCGCCTCTCATCTGACTTCATTGAGTGGCCACGTGTCTTCTTGAATGATGTGAAACTGAATAGTTTACTCCTAATGTTGGAATCGCCATTAAGATATTTGTATACCGCTATCATATCCCTTTCTCAGGTGTCCCTTCTTCAGGAAGAATAGGTTTATTGTTTGTAATCATTCCTCATAACAGAGACCCTCCAATACCCTTATTAGTCTTGTTGTCATTCTCTGGACTCTCTCAAGAAGCGGTCGAACCAGAGTTTAGTAAAGTGGCAGAATTATTGTTTTATCTCTTGAAAAGATACCTTTTTTAATACATGCTAATATTCTGGCCTTGCTTGCTGCAGCATGGCATTGCAAGCTATTGCTGAGTCTGTCATAAACTAGGGCCCCCAGATCTTTTTTAATCCTCGATTCCCCCAGAGGTTCTCCCCTTAGTGTGCAGCTTGCATTCACATTTTCAGCTCCCAAGTGCATTTCTCTATGTTGAACCTCATTTGCCATTTGCTTGCCCACCCCTCTATTTTATCAAGGTCTTCCTGTAAACTTGTTATATCCTGTTGTGAATGTATTGCTCTGCTTAACTTTGTATCATCAGCAAACACTGAGATTTAACTACTTATCGCAACCTCAATATCATTTATGAGCAAGGTAAACTAAATTGATCAGAGGATGGAGGCCTGGGGAACCCCACTTATAACTCCAGACCATTCAGAAGATATGTTATTTATCACCACCCATTGGATGCGCCCCTGTAACCAGTTTTCTCTCCAGGTACATATACTATCATCAATGCCAAAATATACCAAAATCTGTGGATTAAGCGTTTGTGAGGTACCGTGCCAAATGCTTTGGCGAACTCTACATACACTACATCCACAGGCGTTTCTTTATCCATATTACAGCTTACTTCCTCACAGAATGTTAATAGGTTGGTCTGGCAAGAATGATAAATCAGTGCTGGTTACTATTAATGATACTATTCTTATCAGCTAATTTTTGGCTATGGTTCAAAAGTTTTCAAACTACTGATGTTAGGCTGACTGGCCTGTAGTTTCCAGGTATGTATCTTGGCCCATTCCTGAATATTGGTACCACAATAGCTTTTTGCCAATTCGCTGGTACCATTCTGGCCAGTAAGCTTTCCTTAAAGATTAGAAATAACGGTCTAGCAATGATCTGGCTAACTTCTTAAAGGACTCCCAGGTGTAATCCATCTGGTCCTGGTGATTTGCTCACATTAAGTTTTCTTAGTCTTTTTTGAACACTGGCTTCTGTTAGCCACAACGGTACCCTCTTTGCTGTGTTATTAACAATACTATTACTATGTCTATTATGCCCCTCCTTTTTCACAGTAAAAAATGAGCAGAACATATTTAATACAATTCCCTTCTTTTTTTCACTAGTAACCTACATCCCTTGATCATTCTTTATGGGGCCAATATGCTCTGACTTTTTTTATTATTAATATATCTATATTTTCTTGAGGGGGGATTCTTTTTACTCTCTTCCACTATGTGTCTCTTGTGGTCTATTTTTGCTGCCTTGATTGTGCTCTTACATGTCTTACTACATTATTTTTAATGCTGGGATGTTGAAGGTGTCCCCTCGACCTTGTATTTTTAAAAGGACAGCTTTCTCTCTTTAATGTGCTTTTTTGTGCACAAATTCAACCACCCAGGTTTAGCCTTGGTTCTTTTATATAGTGAAGAAAATAAGTATTTGATCCCCTGCTGATTTTGAATGTTTGCCCAGTCACAAAGAAATGATCAGTCTAAAAATCGAAAGGTAGGTGTTTTGTAACACTAAGAGACAGAATAGCAGGGGTGGAGCCTGAACATGGCGGCACAGGAGAGAGTGTAGCTTAGCACTCTCCGTGAGCCTTCCCCCCCGCTTACCTCCCTATGAAGCCTCGTTAGAGGGACCAGCTGCACTGAAGGCAGTGACTCACCTGCATGAGAGAGTCGGAGAGAGCCGGCAGAGTATCGGGAGGGTGCTGCGTGAGAGACACCTCAGGGTCTTCCCTCCTACGCTTCTACAGCGGGGGCTGCAGAGGAGTGGGGTTGCCTAGGAGACGACCGGTCGGCCTGGAACTGGGGGAGAGCCGGGAGAGAGACGCCTCGTGGTCTCAGCTGGTGTCTGGCGTCTTGCAGCGGCGGCTTCGGAGGAGGAACAGGGTTGCCAGGGAGACGTCAGTGGGTCAGCTGGGACATTGGAGAGTCGCTGACACTGACTCCGACACTGACTCCGACACGTGAGGAGCTCTGGGAGCCCCGAGAAAGAGAGGGAATGTCCGGCATCTCAGCAAGTGGGTAAACCAGCTGAGGGTAACAGACATACTGTCCCTCAATAGATATAACATTCATATGAATATACCATCTCCTTGCCTCCTATATCCAACCTAACTCCACCCTAATTCCACACCAATTCCATCATCTCCATATCAGTTATAATTTTACAGCTCCACAAGCATATAATATCATGCTCATTCTTATAAAACAGCTAAACATCTTAACCCCCACTCTACTCCTTTCTCTATTTTACTACTAACTTGCATACTAACTCTAATCGAAGGGGGCCTGTAATGTAAAGGGAGGATAAGCTGCATGAACTACGAGAGACCCCTAGGAATCCCTTCAAGAGGAGACAAGCGGATTTAAACACAGAGGAGGACTGTTTCTGAAGTGAAGTTCCAACGCGGTGGGTGAGTGAGGACCGTGGGTTTATCCTGCAGGTCCTCTTTTACACTGCATATACATTGGTTTTGTATATTAGACTTTTATATATTCTGAATTCCTGCACTAGATTGTGAGGTGCCTGGAAAAAGAACTGTGACTAAATACTCAACCAGAAAATAAAAGAAATAGGGGATTCCTGGGACAGGTCTGAAGATTGGAGGAGTAAAAGATCAGGAGTTCCAGGAAATAAGAGTTAAAAATTCCCAAACTACGGCATGAAAGGTAAAAATATCAAAGGGAGTGGGTCTAAGAACACCCAAACGGGTACGATTAAGAAGTATGTGTTACAAGGAAATGTTACCCCAGAAAGAACCCAGGGAATAAGTGAAAAAAGTGAATCGGAAATAAGTCTGGATAACAGCCCAAGACTTTCCCTAGGCCCAGTTTACAATAGTCATATGGAAGGTATGGAACCAAGAGAGCTGGAAAGAGATATGCAACTACCTAATAAAAAAGAAATGGCGGAGATGTTTAAAGGTTTGGAAAATTCAATAAAGCAAGAGGTGGGGATGATTCGGGAAGATCTGAGACAATTACTAACTAGGGTGGAGGAAATGGAGGAGAAGGTACAAGCCCAAGCTCAGACCATCCCAAAATTAGAGAAATGGATAATTGAAGATAGAAAAGAACATAAGAGAATGCTTTATAGGATGGAAGAACAAGAAAATAGAGAAAGGAAAAATAATATCAGAGTTAGAGGAGTACCGGAATTGACACAGGGGGAAGATCTAAAAGAACTATCTGGTAAAATCTTGAACTTTATAATGGATAAATCGGATGAGGAGATGTTTAAACTGGATGAAGTATACAGGATTGGGAAGTACCAACAAGGAAATGGGGTAGAAAAACCAAGAGACATAATTGTTAAATTTCACAACTATGGAGATAGAGAAAAGATATGGAAAAAGATCAAAGGAAGATCAAATATTAATAGAATAGTTTTTTGTAAGCCACCAGGAGTTAACTTACTCTATTATTAGTGTTAATTGTGTGCTTAAGTGAATATTTATTAAATATTAGATCGCTAGGCACTAATTACACCCTCTCTAGGTGTATAAATATAAACTATGAATTCTTGTACTGTACCGCGCTCCAATATTATCAACCTTTGTGATTGACCTTTTTTGATTGTGTGAATTTCTTAATATACCACCTATAATCCAATCATTACTTACTTCTATGGTGCCTAAATATACAATTAACATAAATTCATTTATAAATGTGAATTAAAAAATTATATGTGATTATAACAAATATTAATAAAAAATTAATGAAAAATTGGAATGTCAATTCTATGTGAATAAAATTAATAAAAAATTAATAAAACATTAATAAAAAATGGGAATGTCAATTATTTTCTTTGAATTTGAGATGGTGTTGTTATTCAATTTAGTTAATCTGATGAGTCTGTGTTCGCAGCTTGAACCTCTCCCTCCTGTCTCCTCTCCTCTCTCCTCAGCTCAGCCTTCTCAATTGTGCTTTCTTCACTGGCTGCTTTGTTTATTCCTCCATATACGGAACATGCAGAGAAGGGAAAAGAAACATAGTGTCTTATCCGGGATATAAGTGATTTATTGCTCTTTGATCTCCCACTCACATTGTGTAAATATAAATAGAGCTTTGCATACAATGTATCCAGATCGTGCTTCAGACAGCCTGGCTGGTGTGTTTGCTTTCAGTAAATATACTCGCCCTTCCTCTGTGGATGTGTGATAACGTCACCGCCCCTCCCCTACGCGTTACGCTACAGGGACTCGTAGCTTCCTCTGGGGGATGTGGATTTCACATCCCCCAGAGGAAGCTACGAGTCCCTGTAGCGTAACGCATAGGGGAGGGGCGGTGACGTTATCACGCATCCACAGAGGAAGGGCGAGTATATTTACTGAAAGCAAACACACCAGCCAGGCTGTCTGAAGCACGATCTGGATACATTGTATGCAAAGCTCTATTTACATTTACACAATGTGAGTGGGAGATCAAAGAGCAATAAATCACTTATATCCCGGATAAGACACTATGTTTCTTTTCCCTTCTGTGCATGTTCCGTATATGGAGGAATAAACAAAGCAGCCAGTGAAGAAAGCACAATTGAGAAGGCTGAGCTGAGGAGAGAGGAGAGGAGACAGGAGGGAGAGGTTCAAGCTGCGAACACAGACTCATCACATTAACTAAATTGAATAACAACACCATCTCAAATTCAAAGAAAATAATTGACATTCCCATTTTTTATTAATGTTTTATTAATTTTTTATTAATTTTATTCACATAGAATTGACATTCCAATTTTTCATTAATTTTTTATTAATATTTGTTATAATCACATATAATTTTTTAATTCACATTTATAAATGAATTTATGTTAATTGTATATTTAAGCACCATAGAAGTAAGTAATGATTGGATTATAGGTGGTATATTAAGAAATTCACACTATCAAAAAAGGTCAATCACAAAGGTTGATAATATTGGAGCGCGGTACAGTACAAGAATTCAAAGATCAAATATTACATATGGTGGGAAAAATATTCAAATTTTTGCAGATTTGACAGCAGAAACTCTGAGAAGGAAGAGAGCACTGAAACCCCTATTGGAAACGATGAAAAAACAAGGAGTGAAATACAAATGGGGCCGTGACTTAAGCTTAATTGGGTGGAGGGATGGAATAACAGCTATCTTAAGATTCCCGGAGGATATGGAAGAATTTTGTGACAAATTTGGACTGCAGAGACAAGTGATATCTGGCTGGGAAGGGGAGGAGGGAGAGTTGGATATTTGTGGGACAGGAAAGTGGCAGCTGGTTAAAAGAGGAAATAGAGAAACAATAGATAAGGGGATATCGGGGAGGAGGGGGGGACGGTAAGCGGTCATGGGTAGAGTCGAACCCCTATAGAGGGATCAAAAGTGGAATATGATCCAAAGGCATAGGAGGCCTGGGGGGGTGGGGAGGCGGGAGGGAGGGGGGGAGGAGATGGCAGGAGGGGAGGGAGAGGGAGAGGGGGGGTTGGGGGGAGGTAAGGGTGGGAGGGGGGAACGGGAAGGAGGGAGGAGGGGATAGGAGTGGGGTGGGAGGGAGGGGAGGAGGTATTGGGTTAATACTCTGCATGACAGATGGGATAAAGAGGAAGAGGCAATCTGGAAGAGAGATGGAGTTAATTGGGAATGATGGAAGAAATACAGTTTATAACCTATAATGTGAACGGACTGAGTTGTCCAGGGAAGAGATTTAGGTTATTTAATGAGTTACATCATAGGGCTACGTCAGTGGTATTTTTACAGGAGACGCATTTTGAGATAGAGGCAAACGTGAGGTTGAAATCTAAATACTACCCAACATGGTACTATGCAGATTCCCCAATTAAAAGAGCAAAAGGGGTTGCAATAGGTTTGGCAAAGAATATGAGATTTGAGTTGGAAGATAGAAGAACCGACCCGGAGGGGAGGTTTTTATTTTTAAAAGGTAAACTTCAGGGGATTGAGTGTACTTTAGCCAACATATACTGCCCTAATAAAAAACCGGAGATGTATATGAAAAGTTTGTTGAAAAAATTAACGGAATTTAAAAAAGGGTGCCTGATAGTAGCTGGAGACCTAAATTTCTGTATGGACCCACAAAAGGATAATACCTCTTCCGTGCAAAGAGAGGGGAGTAGGTCTCTGAGATCTTTGAAAAAAGCGATGCATGAATATCAACTAGTGGACACCTGGAGAATAAAGCATATGAAGGACAGAGACTATACCTTCTTCTCTAATGCACATGAGATATACTCGAGATTAGATTACATCTTAATAGATCATCAACTTATAGACCATCTGGTTAAAATTGACATAGAGACAAGGACGTTCTCGGATCATGCTCCGGTCGTAATGAAAATGGGATGGGGAAGAAGGTGGACTGGAAGATTAGGGTGGAGGTTAAATGAGGTTCTTCTTTTGGATGAGGATTTAGTTCAGAAAATCGAGAAAGAGATAAAGGTATACTTTAAGGAGAATGAAACAGAGGAGGTATCGATAGCTACAGTCTGGGAAAGCCACAAGGTATTTATAAGAGGAATCTTGATAGCGGCAGGAGCAAGGAAGAAAAAGGAAAGAAGAGAGAGGGTTAGTGGGCTTTTAAAAGAAATATTGGACTTGGAGCAGATCCATAAGAAGAAAATAACAAAAGATACGAGACAGAAGTTATTGGATAAAAAAGATGAACTAGAGAGGTTGATGGATGAGGAGAAGAGAAGAGTATACAACAGGGTTTTGAACGAGAGATATAGATGGGGAGATAGACCAGGAAGATATCTAATGAGAGCCCTGAATAAAAAGAAAAATAGGAACTATATAGAAAAGATAAAAAGTTCAAAGGGGGAGTTGGTCCATTCAAATAAAGAGATTATTAAAGTGTTTACGGAGTATTACAAACAGTTATATAATATTAGTCCCCAAGGCCCTCTAAAAGAAGCTCAAGAGGGAATCAATGAAAAAAAGATGACATACTTAAAAAATGCAGGATTACCAAAATTAAGTGAAGCACAGTTGAACACCCTAAATGCAGAAATTTCCCAGGAAGAAATTAAAATAGCATTAAAAGGCACAGTGGGGGGGAAAAGCCCAGGTCCGGATGGCTATACAGTTAAATACTATAAGAAATTTAGTGAAGTACTGTTACCCAAGTTGGAGAAATATATGAATGCCCTGGGAGGTGGGATGGAAGTGAGGAGAGAATCTCTACAGGCCCATGTAGTACTTATTCACAAGGAGGGAAAAGATCCGTCTCAGTGCTCCAGCTATAGACCTATCTCATTATTGAACACAGACACTAAACTGTATGCAAAGGTGTTAGCAAACAGGTTGAGAGATCTTATGCCTGAATGGATCCATGGAGACCAGGTGGGCTTTGTACCGGGGAGAGAAGGTAGAGATAACGGCCTGAGAACCCTGATGCTTATTCAGAAAAGTAGAAAAGGGAAGGCCCCGGTGGTGCTCTTGTCAATTGATGCAGAGAAGGCATTTGATAGAGTGGACTGGGGTTTTATGATGGACAACTTAAAAGTGCTGGGAATAGGTGATAGAATGCGAGAGTGGATAAGTAAATTATATAGGGAGCCCACTGCAATCATCACGGTAAATGGGGAGAGATCAGAACCCATTGGAATGTCTAATGGTACAAGACAGGGCTGTCCACTGTCCCCTCTGCTATATGTATTGTCACTCGAACCTCTGCTGTCAATAATAAGAAATAGTGGATCAGTAAAGGGAATTCAGATAGAATCCATAGAACATAGAGTTGCGGCCTTTGCGGACGACTTATTGTTCTATGTGGGGAATCCCCGAATAACTCTCCCAAATATAATGAAGATTCTGAAGGAGTACGGTGAACTATCAAATTTAAAAATTAATCCAACGAAAACAGAGATCTTGAATATTAATATATCGAAGAATTAAAAAGAAAAACTACAAAAAGAATTCCCCTTTATATGGAGAGAAAAAGAGATAAAATACCTAGGAATAAAACTCACTGCCTCATCTAAGCATTTGTATAGATTAAACTATATCTCTTTGATAAATGAGATTAGAGAAGATTTAAAAAGACTAGAAGGAGGAAACCCATCCTGGATAGGACGTATAAACCTAGTTAAAATGGTAATCCTGCCTAAAATACTGTATAGATTTCAAATGGTACCAATTAAAATTCCAGAAGCCTTCTTCAAGACAATGAAAAAAATACTAACAAGATATATATGGAAGAATAAAAAATCTAGAATAGCAAATGAAACATTGAGTAGGACTAAAGAGAAAGGGGGATTGGGTCTACCAGATGTCAAGAGATATTATAAAGCAGTGGTTTTAGCAAGAATATATGACTGGACATTTAACCATAAGGGGAAAAGCTGGGTAACAATTGAAAATGATCTTAGTGGCATTAGATTGAGTCAGATGATATGGGTTCCACCACAGTTCAGGGGAATTAAAGAAAGCACAAGTATCTACACTTTAAATGTCTTTAGGGTATGGGATAATTTACACAAAAGCATGAAATGGGATTTTAATTCTATATTAATGCCTCTCACAAAACACTGAGTACTTTCCCCCGGAAAAGATTAAGATATCAGGGAGATGGTTTAGAAAGGAAGATACTCAACTGAGAGATGTTTTGGTGGAGGGGGAATTGAGATCACTAAAAGATTTAATAGAGAAGAAGGGAGATATTTTTATTAGAATAGATGAGTGGAAACATCATCAATTGAAATGTTTTATTGGAAATCTACCGAAACCCCTGAGATCAAAAGAGGAGTGGAATATGTTTGAAAGGTTGTTAGAGACACGAAGGGATGGGAAGCACGGTGTTTCAAAAGTGTATAGAATACTCACAGAATTAGACACAAACACAAAGTTAATCTTTATAACAAAATGGGAAAGAGATATGGGAGTGGAGATTGATGAAGATAGACACAGAAAGATGTTTAGATTGATACACGATAATGTTAGTATGAGAGAGGTTGAGGTTAATTATAAGTGTGTGACACGTTGGCACATTACACCGAGTGTAGAGCACAAGATGAGTGGTGAAAATTCAAATTTGTGTTGGAGAGGATGTGGAGAGATAGGCACGGTGTTCCACATATGGTGGGAATGTCCGAAAATCCAGGCTTTTTGGAAGATAATAGTCAAATTGATTGAAGATATAACTGAAACTGACATAGGGTTAGACCCAATGATGTGCCTCCTACACAATGTGGAGACATCTGTAAATAAATATAAAGATTCAGGTATATGGTACTTATTGAATACGGCGAAGGGGTTGATACCCAAGTTTTGGCGGAAATCTGAGGTACCGAGGGAGGATGACTGGATTAACAGAGTGAACCAGATAGGTAGAATGGAAAGAACATACCATATGCAGGAAGATAGGATGAGAGTTTATTTTAGGAGATGGGAAAAGTGGGAAAGAGCAGGATTGAAAGAAAAATATAGGAAAATATGAACTAGGATGTTAGTAAAAAATTAATAAGCCTCAAGAGAGCAGAATGGGCTAGAGTCTGCAGAGGGGGAGGAGGGGTGGAAAGGGGGGGGTAGTGGGATGGGAAAGAAAAGTTTTTAGTAAGGGAAAGGTAGAAATGTTATAAATGTCTATGTGTATGAGAATCTTTTCCCCTTTATGGGTTTTTGTATTAACATGAAAAATTTAATAAATATTTAAATTAAAAAAAAAAAGAGACAGAATAGCAACAAAAAATTCTAAAGAAATGCATATCTTACAAATTATGTACTGATTTGCATGTTCATGAGGGACATAAGTATTTGATCCCCCCTATCATTCAGTAGGATTTCTGGCTACCAGGTGTCTTTCATACAGGTAACAAGCTGAGATTAGAAGCAATCTCTTAAAGGGAGTGCTGCTAATCTCATTTTGTTATCTGTATAAAAGACACGTGTCCACAGGAGCAATCAAACAATCAGATTCCAAACTCTCCACCATGACAAAGACCAAAGAGCTGTCCAAGGATGTCAGGGACAAGATTGTACACTTACACAAGGCTGGACTGGGCTACCAAACTATCGTCAAGCAGCTTGGTGAGGAGACAACAGTTGGTGCAATCATTCGCAAATGGAAGAAACACAAAACAACTGTCAGTCTTTCTAGGTCTGGTGCACCATGCAAGATCTCACCTCATGGAGTGTCAATGATCATGAGAACAGTGAGGAATCATCCCAGTACTACACGTGAGGATCTTGTCAATGATCTTCAGGCAGCTGGGACCACAGTCACCAAGAAAACAATTGGTAACACTACGCCAAGGATTGAAATCCTGCAGTGCCCGCAAGGTCCCTCTGCTCAAGAAAGCACATGTCCAGGCCCGTCTGAAGTTTGCCACTGAACATCTGAATGATGCAGAGGAGGACTGGTTGAAAGTATTGTGGTCAGATGAGACCAAAATCGAGCTCTTTGGCTTCAACTAAACTAGCCGTGTTTGGAGGAGGAGGAATGCTGCCTATGACCCCAAAACACCATCCCAACTGGCAAACATGGTGGTGGAAACATTCTGCTTTGGGGGTGTTTTTCTGTTAAGGGGACAGGACAACTGCACCGCATCAAAGGGATGATAGAGGGTGCAATGTACCGTCAAATCTTGGGTGAAAACCTTCTTCCCTCAGCCAGGGCATTGCAAATGGGTCATGGATGGGTGTTCCAGCATGACAGTGACCCAAAACACACGGCCAAGGCAACAAAGGAGTGGCTCAAGAAGAAGCATATTAAGGTCCTGGAGTGGCCTAGCCAGTCTCCAGACCTTAATGCAATTGAAAATCTGTGGAGGGAGCTGAAAGTTCGAGTTGCCAAACATCAGCCACCAAACCTTAATGATTTGGAGAGGATCTGTCAAGAGGAGTGGGCCAAAATCCCTCCTGAGATGTGTGCAAACCTGGTGGCCAACTACAGGAAACGGCTGACCTCTGTGATTGCCAACAAGGGATTTGCCACTAAGTCATGTTTTGTGAAGGGGATCAAATACTTATTTCCCTCATGAATATGCAAATCAGTGCATAATTTGTTAGACATCCATTTCTTTTGAATTTTTTGTTGCTATTCTGTCTCTCAGTGTTACAATACACATACCATTCGATTTTTACACTGATCATTTGTTTGTGAGTGGGCAAACATTTAAAATCAGTAGGGGATCAAATACTTATTTCCTTCACTGTATTTGTTGCCCATTGGAATACACTGGCTAATGCCATTAATCAAAATGTTCTTAAAGCACTCCCACTTTTCCTCCATGTTTTCAGTTTCTAGAATATCTTCCCATCTAATGTCATGAAGTATGGAGCGCAGTTTGGTAAAGCTGGCTCTCTTGAAATTGAATGTACATGTCCTACCCTGGTGTCTGCTTTTCCTGTACTTTACAGTGAACGTGATTGCCCTGTGATCGCAGTTTCCTAAGTTATGCCTTACTTCTACATCCGCTATCAGCTCTGGGTTGTTTGTGCTTAGTAGGTCAAGCAAAGCCTTGTTTCTAGATAGGGTATCCACCAACTGACACATAAAATTATTTTGCAAGACATTTAAAAAGTGCCAAGCTCTGCCTCGCCACTATTTCTAACTGTGAAAGCAGAGATGCACCTCCTTTTCATTCTTCAGTGTAGGGGGCTTGTAGCATACCCCCCATATTAATTATCCTTTTGTTTCTTCCCTTTGAAACACCAGCCAGAAGGATTCCACCCTTCCATTGCCCCGGTGGTAATGTCATCCCTCGGGTTCACCAGCACATCACTCTTGACGTACATGCAGACCCTTCCCCCTCTTCTACCAACTCTGTCCCCTTGGCACATGGAGTACCCCTGGACAGTTGCAAGCCAGTGAGGTGTGGTTTTGAACCAGGTCTCTGTTACTCAAACAAAGTCAAAATCCTCTTCATGTACCTGTAGTTCCAGTTCTTCCATTTTGTTCACCAAATTTCTAGCATTAGTTAACATGCCTTTTAATTTTGTACAACCATATATTATTTTATCCCTGTTCCTTCTGAGGCTGCAGTAGGATTTTGCCAGCCCACACATGTTGAACCTAGGTACTCCAGTTATATTGACCATCGTAGCACATTCAGCCCTTCATTTACTAGTTGGAAAAACTTCCTCTGATCCCTCCACCCAGTTTAGCACATCCATAAGTGTGTTATATTTTATTACACAAAGGGCTACAGCATCACAATACCATATCAAAGCTAAACTTTGCTTGCAACTAAACTGTAACTGACATCTAATTTTCTATTTTGTGTATTTTGTTTTAATGCACATATCACATATAGAAAGTGATAATAGGGACAATGATTATTTTGTTTGCATCAAGCAAAAACCGATCTGCCTGCCACATCAATGCAAGGCATATGATTGGAATCTGAAATTCTGTCTATGTAAGTAAATACCATTTTAGAAGAATTACTAATGAATACTTACTCATTAAATATCAAGTCTGGTGCAAAATACAAGTATTGGCTATTTGCATGTTTATAGGATCTCCAGCTCAAGGCAAATGACGACAGGCACATCCAGGAGTACTGGATTAAAGTAATTTGGTCCTCAAGAGGCAGGTTTCTAAATCCTGAAACAAATTAATATTAATGAGGGATATGGGAAATTTAAAAAAAGACATAACGCTGTGCCATGTAACACAACAGATACAGTATGTATACACAGACAAAATTATTGTTTAGTTTGGACATAATATACTTTTTGATGACTATTTGGCATAAAGGGTTGATTTATTAAATGAGCAGAAAATGTTCACTTAGCAAAGTTAAAGTTAGCGAATAAGGTATAGCTACATTCATTTGAATACTCCAATAGTGTGCAAGGAGAATTTAAAAGAAACATGGATTTTTGTTTGCTTTCACATGATTGGATCAATGAAGTTAGTACAAAAAAATGAACAGTCATTTTGCAAAGTTCTATTCTCTTAGTAAATCAACCCAATTTGCTATCAGGTCACTGCATGATAGTCAGTTGAGTCTGTTCACCTTTGAATTAAGACAGAGTATGAAGATAGCTAATGAAAATATCAGATCATTCATTATGTAAAATATACACAGACCAGGTAACTGATGGAAGGGAGTATTTTGCTATGTTTGGTGTGACTGGCACAGTAAACTGACATAATAATGAAAAGATGAGACCTCTATGGTTTACCAAAAGACATGTTTTGGGATTAGTCTCAAAGTTGGATAGAGTTCTTCATTAGGCCCAGACACAATAGTGCTAACTGTGATATCAGTGAATAAATACTTCAATAGCTAAAAGTAAAACTTAGACAGCATAGTATATGCTGCATATTCCAAAACCACAAATATATTTTTTTAAATGCCTGAAAGTGCCTTGTGGGGTAAATCAGTTTTATTAACATAGCCTAAAACACCACATGCAGGAAGAACAAAGTTGATTTTCCAGTTCTCAGCAATCCTTTACAGTGATGCTGCAATAATTCATGTTGTGCAGGGAGAAACAAATGAATGTTTATGTAACGTTTTCCCAATTCTACTGCTGTTAATAAGAGCAAAATAGAGATGACTCCAGCAATTTAATTCAACTCTTCACTGCTTGGGTCTCTCCTAGAAAAGGAACACTCTTTGTGTTTTAACTTAAATAAAGCGAGAATAAATAATCCTGTAACATTGGGCATCAGAAACAAATGTTAGGTAAAAGATCATTTCAAGTACCTCTCTACACACATTGAACACATAAAACAGGTAAAATCATCTGCTGTATCTGCACTTTGAGCAATATATTACTGATTTGTCTGGATTTCTTTTACAGAATTTAATTGATATTTTATACACATATCTATTTGTGGTATAATCTTAATCTCTGCTCTTGAAAAATACAAAGACTATAGAAGTATTTGAAAGGATAAGTTCACCTTTTGGAGCATGTTACATGTTCTACCCATTTTTAGGGTGGAACTTGTAACATACTCCAGCTGCCGCCACCAGTTCTGCTGATCTCCCTTCAGTGTGACCGCAGGTGGGGATCTTCTCCCTGCATCAGCTGTCACTTCTTGAAAAGAGTACAGCAATGTGGGGCTCCGCCCATACATCCATGTCATTCACTCAGTTTCCCATGGCTAACGGCTTGTAATTCTGAATTAACCGCGAGTGCACTGATGAGCACTGTCGTAGTTCATTGACAAATACTGCAGCTCTCAAATAGCCTGTATGAAGGTTTGGATAGAAAGCTGCAGGGCCTGAGATTGCACCCCTGATCCACTGATGGCGGATGCAATGCTTTGCAGGCTTCTGCAGGAAAAAATAAAAAATACACATTACTTCCTGCAAAAATATGTGCATTTATTATGCTTTCTGGAAAGGTGACCTGATCCTTTAAACACATAGTTGATAAAATGGAAATTATTTGTCCACATCCTGAATTAAAGACATGCATATGTAGTGGGGATTTAACCTAAACAGATTAGGACATTTGAGATGTTTTTATCTTGCAGATGGGGAAACACAGACTCCTACAGCAGATCATTGACCAGGGACCTTTTCATTGCCAGTTATGGCAACAACATAATGAGAATGGTGTCTGAAAGGGAACCATATCTATAGCACCATTCCACATACCTTAGTGTAGTAACTACAATATCCTTAATTCCTGGATAGTGTATTTAAATTGGAACTTTACCCATAACTTTACCCATAACAACTTGATAACATTCTTTTGCAAGGAAAATACATTCCACATCAATATTTATGCTACCAAAATTAGTCTGTGCTGTAAATTGCCTCCAGCATTGTTTCTGTTCCTTTTAGCCGAAGGCTGATATTTTGCTGAAGCCCAGAGCCCCTGAGCAGCAATAAATCTTTAGGCTGTCAGCAGATCGACCTCTACAATTTTGGCAGTGCCAAAAAAAGAGAGCAACTGAGCATGTGCAATGCAAGCTGAAACAGTCCATTACTGGATTTTAAACAGTATAGGCAATTATTTTTAATCTTTTACACAGCTATTCCTGCAAAAGGGGCCAGTCTGAGGTGATCTAGCAGAACCTAATTTTCTGACTAAAGTTCCACGTCAAGTGGCGCATCTTTTTGATATATTATACATGCATACATGAAACCATAAGGACCCTTACACAGAGGGCTGTCTGGGAGTCGTGTGTCCCTAACAGTAGTTTAATGCTCCCATGTGAGACAGGTTCATTTCCCAGCCCCGCTACATTCAACCTATCAAGTATACGTCATGCTGCGGATAGACGGGGCTCAATGCTGTACTAAGTCGTACTCACATTTAGGGCCTTGTGTGTTCAAGGATGAAGGTTAGGAATGCCGGTGTTCAGTTGTCTTCTGCATTCCAGACCTTTGTCCTTGAATGCACAGGGCCCTAAATGCAGGTACCACTCAATACAGCGTTCATCCTCATCCAGCTGCAGCCTGCCAAAGACTTTGACAGGCTGCCTGCAGCAATGCTGGATACTGTAAATGTTCCTACCTAGGAATGCCAACATTCCTGAAGAGAAACACTGCTCCTAGGCGGCCTCGTGTACAAGGGTGCTGAATCAGTCAACTTCAGAACCGCCCACAGTGTTCAATATCCCCCCACCCCCCAACCTCAATGTTACTACAGTGTTTCTACTAGCACTGAATGCCACGGCATAGTAGGTGCTGCAGAAGGCAGAATTTCTGTAATACACATAATACAGATTACCTGCATGTGTTAATTTGTTAGAGGAGAAGATGGTGACATGGCAATGTAAAAGCTCCACCTGGTGCAAAGATCACTTGACTTGTCTACCTCACTACAGAGTTCAAGTGATCTTAAAAGAACTATGACCAAAGCTCTTTTGGCCAGAATTCTCATGTGGGTCACAGGAGTGCAGTTAGTTTTACACCAGCAGCTGTCTCAGCCTCTCAGTACACCGCTGAGAGCCTGGGCAGGCTGCTCCCACCTTCTCCACAGTCCAGAGCTCTGGCAAGTATGTAAGTTTGTTTTTTTTTAATCTTTTTCCCAAAATTCTATTGTTTGGGTAATGACTTACTCTACATGATACACTGCTTCTTTCATTCCGGCTGTGTTCCTACCATCTGGTTCCGATGTGCCACTCAGTATCAGTTCTCCCTACTCAGGGAGTCTGTTTACCCTTAGGGAGACCTAAGGAAACACCCTTGTGTGCATGTTCCTGGCTGAAGCTATGTTTGTATCTAACAGTTTAAGGTATTATAAATGTTGTGATATCAGCTATATAGAGTATCCATGATATTGCAAAGTACACATTCAAAATAAAAAATAAATATGTTCCACCACAATCCTATAAACTTCATTACATACCTGGAATCACTTTTGCCCATTTGACCACTTGGATCATCTGTTTCCCAGCTAATCGGTTGAGGCTGGATAGAAGGTGTTCTGCTGTGTCTGGCTGTGAACTGTCATATCCCGCATACACAATTTCTGGTTCTATATTTTCAAGTATCACAGTTGCTGACAGTGTAAGTCCAGGGGATACAGCAGATATGATTGGAACAATAGTTGTGTTTGTGGAAACAGAGGTGTCTTTTGGTAGGGATGTGAATGTGGTTTCTTCCTTTGGACTCTGTATAGGTGGCTGCTGAAGAGGAGGTTGCTGGTGTTCTTCATGAACTCCTTTTAACTTTCCTAGCTTTTTAGACTTCCGAGCTAAAAACAGATGAACAGTAATTGTTAGAATAAACTGGGTACAAAATACATAGCATCAAGGCAAATTGTGCTCACATGTTCCTACAGGATATTAAAGCTACTTTTATTCTATTTGCATACTAATATTGTACAATATTGTTTCAATAAAAAGTTTGTGAACATGTCGGAATTACAAGGATTCTTTCTCAGCTTTTGTTCATTTATGTAAACCTTTATCCCAAAGGGAAAAAACGGTTTGCTGTAACTGCTTATAAAGTGTAAGCTGGAGTTCAGCTTCAATTTGTTTTTCAAGTCCATCTAAAGCTGCTAGTCTAACAATACCTTCTACCCAGACTGACAATGCTGCTGTTCAAAGGTGTCTGCTTTACTACTTCATCCAGCATGCAGATACCCTAAAGACAAGAAAGGTGTTACTGGCCGGATCACCAGGTGAAATAAAGGAAAAAAGTCTTAATAAAAAGAAAACAAATGCAGCCACCACATGTAAATAATTAGTAAGCTGCAGTATATTACATATTTGTTTCTGGGTTTAATGCCGCTTTAAACTATTAACACAGATATAAGTGTATTATTCCTTGTCTTTAGTGAACACAATATTTACACATTTAAAATCCTGGGGAAAAAAAATAACAACAGCCCATGTACTGAACATCAAATAAATAAAATAAATGTACTGAACAACTGGTTCAGGCTCTTTTAGCAACAATAACCTCCACCAAACATCTTTTGTACTTACTGATCAGATACATTGGTTGGAAGGAATTGTAGACACCTCCTCTCTACAAAAATGTTCCTTGAATGGA